>NW_022170510.1:22127578-22152969 GCF_008802855.1 Photinus pyralis
TTATTTATTTATTTAAAAATGTGGAACCAAGACCACACAAAAACACTCATACAATTGTATGAACAACATGAATGTTTATATTTAATTAGCAGTGTGCACTATAAAAACAAAACAAAGCGCAGAATGGCCCTGGAAGAAATTACTACAAATTTCAATAATTTGTGTAATACAGACGTGACATGGGATGTAATACAAAAAAAAATAAATGGGCTACGAACAACTTACACCAGTGAACTTAATAAGTTAAAAAAAAGCGAACATTCAGGTGCAGGATTAGACGATGTGTATGTATCGACATGGTGGTGTTTCGAATTATTGAATTTCTTACACCATCGGCAAGCACCTCACAATGCCACGAAAAATGTTTCATCAATCAATGTAAGTTTTATTTTATGTTACTTGTTGTACGAAGAAAAAAATTTGTAGCATGCGGCACAAGGGCAAGCTGTAGAAGTTTACCAAGGAGATGTCGACTCTGAAAAGGACGAATTAATTTACGAGGGCACAATAGATGACATGGGGAATTTTAATGTTGGTACACCGCATGACGATTTAAATAGTCAATCTCCAATTACTGTAACACCCATTTCTCAAAAGGTAATTTCTTTATGGAGATAGTATAATGATTTTTAATTGTAATTTTATAGTCAACAAAAAAACGCAAAAGAGAATCTGCAACAGGAGATATACAATATGAATTATTAAAAGCTTCCACGTCGGCATTAACTAATATTAGTGGGGCTGTAAGTAAATCCGAGAATGATCCAACCAAAAACTTTTGTAAAAATATTGAATCAGAAATACGGATGATAACGGATCGTAACATCCTAAGAGAAGTAAAGAGACAGATAATGATGCTCATTTACGATGCGCAAGAAAAGGAAAATTGAAGAAAACATTTTTATATTTATATTTTATAAAATAAAACACTAGAAAACATTTTTTATATGCTAAACTCATTCTTTACACTGAAATGAACAAAACTTATTTGAAAACTATATTTAAATCATATTATTTTGCCATTCTACTGCTCCAATTCCATTAAAGTAACGGTTAAATTCTTCACGAATTTGCATTGCAGTATTGCTTGGACGATTACCAATTTGCTGACCAATTCCTCCTAGTTGATCGTTACTGGTTGTGGGGGTATGCTCAAC
This sequence comes from Photinus pyralis, assembly GCF_008802855.1. Taxonomy (NCBI): domain Eukaryota; kingdom Metazoa; phylum Arthropoda; class Insecta; order Coleoptera; family Lampyridae; genus Photinus; species Photinus pyralis. The sequence goes on from NW_022170510.1 coordinate 22,128,736, forward strand.
CGATTGTACATACAGATTACTTTCAGCAATTAAAAAATTATGAAGAGCACAACACGCTAACGTAATATCTCGAGTTTTATCAGCTCCCAAATTAATTTTTCCCAACAAAATGCGGAATCTATTGGCCAAAATACCGAAAGCATTTTCGACAACTCTACGTCCACGGCTTAACCTATAATTAAATATCGCCTGTTCTTCAGTGAGGCCTCGAAATGGGTATGGTTTCAATATATTTTTTTTTAAAGGGAATGCAGCATCCGCTAGAATTACATACGGTACTGCACGTTGCATACCAGGCAGCGGTTTATCAAGTGGTATGTTGAGAGAATTATTTTCCAATGCTCTATACAGATCACTTTGACTAAACACACCTCCATCAGACACTCTACCATTCACACCAACGTCTATATATGTAAATCGATATTTAGCATCTGTAAGAGCCAGTAGTACAATACTATGGAATCCCTTATAATTATAATAAGTGGATCCTGATGCTAATGGTGCACAAAACGCAATATGCTTGCCATCTAAGGCTCCAAGCACATTTGGAATTTGCCATTCGTTATAAAAACCTGTAGCTATTTCTTCCCACTGAGAACAAGTTTCGGGCAACTGTAAAAAGTTATATTACTATTGGTTTCATATATAGGTACATAAGTTAACAAATGTACTTTGATGTAGTCCTTAACTAGCACAGAATAAATTGCTCGACACACAACAGGGACAAACTGTGCAATGGTTGATTCATGCACTCTTGTAGAGAACATAAGATTTCTAAATGTTTCTCCAGTCGCCAAATAACGCAATGCAATAATTAGTGTATGCTTTGCTGGTATTGCCTGACGCATAACAGTGTCCTGTTTGCTAATGAGATTTTCCACTTTTCCCAACAGTTTCAATAGGGACGTGTTGGACATCCTTAAATAATTTTTGAATGCCAATGGGTCTTCTGTTAATAATTCATTAGTCACAAGGTTCATGATTCCTTTGCTATCTCTTCTTCCAACCCAAGAACGCACCCATATTCTTCGATTCCGTTTTTTCTTTTCTTTTGATTGCAATTTTAACACAGTCGTTGACGCTGCACTTATTGCTATCACGGCGGCACTTAATAATAAATTCTTATCCAAGTCCATTATATTTCAAAATTTACCTAACCTAACTTTGAGTTTAATTGAACATGAAGGTAGGTGCCAATAATCCGAAGTTATCAATTTTCCCAGAAATTCAAAATATTGCAAACGAAAAATGTTAACGTGTATTGTCACATATTTTTACATCAATGTTTACATGCATTTTTCGTGTATTTTACATGTAAAAATTGAATCGTGTATTGCGGGTTTTAAGGAAATGCCAGGATGTCGTTCGCGGAAGCAGTACAACCAATCCCCCCCCGCCATTTTTTCTTTATGGTTGAATCGATGGTGAAGGTTATTTCTTTCCGCAAATTGATAGGCAAGCCTTCGAAGTTCCACAGTAGTTATACCATAGAATCGAACTTCCATGTTCTTCACGTATTCTATCAACTCTCCTTCCATGTTTGGTGGAAAAGTAATGGACCAACGTCCAAGGCCTTTATTGAACCCCTTGATACCCCTTGATTGAAGTTGTTTTGGGAACGTGAAAACGTTTGCTAGCAGCTAACCAACCCATTTCTTTATTGTTAACAGCCCTAATTGCCCGGTCCATGTTTGCCTGACTCCATCCCTGCCGTTGGGTTTTCCTTTTATATCGATCAGTCCTTCCCATATTCTGTTAAAAAAAGCAAGTTCAAATACAATATATGTAGAATCGAAAAAGGGTACGACAAAGAGGCCATCGGTCTAGTTTTAAGTTAGTCAGTAGGATGTTAAATTGAATGAAAGAGAGAGAGAGAGTGGGAAAGTGCATGTAAGGGTCTTCTGACCGGGATGGCAGGGAGTCGTGAATGGGCAGCAAAAGTGGAATGACGCACTTTTGTCATTTTTATCTTTGCGTGTAATTTCAATAAACGACATTTAAACTGTTTGCTGTTTACTTTTTCACGTTTCTAAGACAACGAGTATTACATTTGGGGGGCTCAAGCCGGGATCTTAGAGAAATAAGTGATAGTTTTGTAGTTTAAATTGAGTTTCGCGATAGTGCAGTGATAGAAATGGCAGATGTTAAGGTAGTGGGTTTGACCGATGAAGAAGTGTCTCGAATGACCGTACCAGAGCTAAAGGACGAGCTCAGAGGACGACGCCTCAGGGTAACGGGTCGGAAGCGCGAACTTCTACAGCGGTTGATGGCCGCGTTAAGGTTAGAGCGGGAACACGGTGCACGAGAAGACGACGACGACGAAGCTGACGACGACGACGCCGAAGAAGAAGACGAAGCCGAAGGGGACCGGGAAGACGCCGGCGATACCCAGCAGGCAAACAACGAAGAAGACGATCAAGACGGCCGTGCAACTTCTGTTATGCGACGAGGTGGACCAAACAGACCCAGTCACACTTTGTTACTACTTAAAGACGTAGAAGGTTCATTGGAGAAATTCAGTGGGGACGATTTGATAACTGTGAATCGATGGATCAGAGATTTCGAAGAAATGGCGGAAGTGTGTAGGTGGACCGATATTCACAAAGTCGCGTTCGCGAAGAAGCTACTAACAGGCTCAGCCCTGGCGTTCGTGAGGCAAGAAAGGTGTACGAAGACGTGGTTGAAGTTTAAAAACGCCTTGAAAGACGAGTTCGAGCACAAGGTGAGCGACCAACAAATTTACCGAGAGCTGGGGCAAAGGAGAAAGAAATCCGACGAGACCTTGCAGCAATACATGTATAATATGCGCGAGATTGCGGCACAAGGAAGAGTAGATACGAAATCTTTAATTGAGTATATTATTCTGGGTATTCCCGACGAAGTTTCGAACAAGGCTGTATTATACGGGGCTAGGACCATGCAACAGTTGAAAGAGCGGTTCAAGCAGTATGAGGCGATGAGAAGAGATATGAAGACGAAAACAAAAATCGCAGAACGGAAGGATGATAAAGAAAGACGACCGGAAGAAAAGAATAGTCCAAAGCGGAAGCAGTCGGATAGTGAAAAACGGAAGTGTTATAATTGTGGTAGTGTGGCGCATTTAAGTGCTAAGTGTCCGGAAAAGGAAAGGGGTACTAAGTGTTTCAGGTGCAACGAATTCGGTCATATTGCAGCACGGTGTTCAAAAGAAACGAAGGAGGCCTACGTAGTATCAAGGCCTGAAAAAAAGAAGTACATGAAGGAGGTGACGATAGAGAACTGTAAGTTTATAGCGTTAGTAGATACTGGTAGTGATCTCACTTTTATAAGGTCAGATGAATATGCGAGATTAGGATCACCATCGCTTGGTAATTGTAAACTTAAATTTGAAGGGTTTGGGTCCACTGGCAATGAAACTTGGGGCGAATTTACGAAAGTAATGACTGTCGATGGGCATGAATTTCCGATAACTTTACATGTAGTATCTAATCAGGTTTTATCAAAACACAGCTTATTGTTGGGTACTGATTTCTTGGATCAGGTAGAGTTGCGAGTCAAGCGGGGGGAAGTCACTTTATTTCAACTTAACGAAATTAACTGCTCCAAATCCTGATAGCTGGTATAAACATGTGGATAAGGTGCAAAAGTTCTTGAACTCCACCATAAATAGAAGTACGGGGAAGACGCCATTTCAGCTGCTCGTAGGGGTCGAGATGCGGATTAAAGAAGATTTGCAAATCAGGGAGCTAATCGACGCAGAATGGACTACGCAGTTCGAAGAGAAACGGTGTGAGTTACGTGAAGAAGCAAAGAAAAGGATTATCGAGACGCAAGAAGGAAACAGGAAAAATTACAATAAAGGAAGAAAGGATGCGAGGCAATACGAGGGCGGAGAGCTAGTGGCTATAAAAAGGACACAATTCGGTACGGGTTTAAAATTGAAAGGAAAATTCCTAGGGCCATATCGAGTGGTGCGCGCATTGCGAAACGATCGGTACATCGTAGAAAAAGTGGGTGAGCATGAGGGACCGCAGCAAACATCTACGACAGCCGATTTCATGAAACCGTGGACAATGAAGAAGACATCTGAGGGCAGATGTTCCTGCAGGATGGGCGAGTGTAGAATCGAAAAAGGGTACGACAAAGAGGCCATCGGTCTAGTTTTAAGTTAGTCAGTAGGATGTTAAATTGAATGAAAGAGAGAGAGAGAGTGGGAAAGTGCATGTAAGGGTCTTCTGACCGGGATGGCAGGGAGTCGTGAATGGGCAGCAAAAGTGGAATGACGCACTTTTGTCATTTTTATCTTTGCGTGTAATTTCAATAAACGACATTTAAACTGTTTGCTGTTTACTTTTTCACGTTTCTAAGACAACGAGTATTACAGTAATGATAGAAACACGTTATAAGGATTAATATAACCTCAGTTTTATTTCACCGCTGAACACGATGAACACTTCGAACTGACGGACGACCTGTTGGTTTGGCCTTACAAATATACTTCTTGCGATTATGATGAGAATAAGAAGTGTATTTGTAAGGCCAAACCAACAGGTCGGCCGTCAGTTCGAAGTGTGGAAGCGATTGAAGATGTAGGACAACGTATGGAGGGTAGCCCTAAGAAATGAATTCGCTATTGAATGAGACTGGAAGATGTAACTTAATAAAGACGATAACGATTTGGTATCATTACAGGCTTATCATGTGGTAAGTGCCATTTTGCTCAAAGATCTCGAAATATTTCCTTATAAAGTTTCGATTGGCCCAACATCATCATGCACGAGATTACGAAATAGACGCAACTATTGTCGCTGGTTTAATAATCATTTAAACAACAACGAAAATATTAAATCTAACCTTTATGAGTGTCGAAGGGGGTGTCCATTTATCGGGATATGTTAAAAATCAAAACTATCGAACGTGGGCAACCGAAAACCCCCATAATTTTGAAGAAACCATCTTGCATTCTTTGAAGATTGCTATTTGGGTTGGCATGTCTAGTTAGGAGACGTATAGGATCAATTTTTTTCAACGATACCCTTACTGTAGAAAGATACCGTACTGAAATACAGGATATGTTTTCTGAATCAACTTCATGATGACGAATTGAGACACGAATATTTGCAGCAAGATGGTGCCGCAGTCCATACAGCAAACGTCACTCTACCTACAACAATTTTACAATGATCGTTTAATCAGCAGAGGTTTATGGCCCGTTTGCCAGATTTAACCCCACTAGATTTTTTCTGTTTCCCACATTAAAGAATAGCATTTTTCGAAATCGCTTGCACATTCTTGTGAGGAACTTCAAAATGCGATCGTAGAAAGGTAATGAACATCACGCCGACAATGTTAGAATGTGTATTTAAAAACATAACCCGTCGAGTGAACATGGTGGTGGTAATTTTGAACAATCATTGTGATAAAGTGCTTAACTTGTGCTGGATAAATTAATTTTCTTTATTTAATTAATTGTGATTATTTTTGATCCCCATTAAATTGATCTGCCACTGCTTCTAAATAAATGAGATTTTGCGTGTTACCAACATGAACAACCAAAGGTGATCATAATTCATTTAGGGTCTTCCTGCAAAAAAAAATTGTAACTTTTTCGTGTCTTACTGTAAAGTTTATAACCTGTAATTAAACATCTCATATACAAAACTTTTTTTTCTAATTGCAACATATCAGGAAACAACATACAATATCGTAAAACTTTCAAATTTTGTCATGCAACCGACGACATGCCGATATTGGCCGAGCGTCGCTTACGTCACTACGCAAGTTGCCGATCGGGAGTTATATTAGTGCATGACACTGATAGGAGTTCGATTCGACTTATTATGGCAATCTGCCATAAACCGAGTTCTGACTGGTTCGTAAAGGGGCAGTTAGATAGTCTGCCAAAGGTTGAAGTGTTAATGGTCGCCGCCTTTTTCTCGAAAAGTGAGTTTTTCCATGCCACTCGGTTGAGTGGAGTCAAAGCCCAGAAGCAAATCTGTTATGGTTCATAGGAAGTATAACATCAAAGTGCAAGGTACATTGTAGGTACCTAATAAAGTATGCACCTTACGGGTTTCAACGAGAAAATTAGGGTGTTGGATATGTGGAAGTGAAAATAGAGAAAAATGTGTGCACTGTAAGGGCACAGATATGCCCAGAACAGAGTTCGAAGTAAATCATATTCTGAATTGCAATTACAATATTACCTACATATCGATGGATTTTCGTCGATAACTGACTGAAAGTAAATCGACATTATGTACTTTAATTAATTAGAATCGTCTTCACAACAATACAAATGGGATGTCAAACTCGCGGTATCACGTCGAACTTTTTTCGTATATTTTCTGTTGGGACGTTTATATACAATTTATTAGGTTCGCGATGACTTCTGCTATCACACCCAGGCACAAATGCAATAATTATTCGACGCCTTTTTCCGTCAAAACGACGTTTTCTTTCTCTGAAGCGATTGTAAGCAATGCTACGGCTGAGCGCCAACGTGCGTTGTGACGTCACAGCAACGTGGCGGTCATTCGAAACTTTTCAAACGCCGTTCATTTTAGAATCGTGTTTGCTAATCACAACGATTTCTCGTTTTGAAAAAACGCGGAAAACCCAATTCGTTAAAATATTTCATAAAGGCTGGAAATTCCCTACACGTAATTTCTTATTCTCTAAAAAACCAAGTCGTGAGTATAATATTCCCTTACCGTAAATAACTTCATTAAAATCTTACTCCCTTAATCGCTATAAACAAAGTTTTAAACGCGATACTACCGTTCCTTTCTAATTAACCTAACGTAGTATTAAAATTTAAATCACTTCTGCCTGATATCTCATGAATACGATGAAATGGCAAATATTACCTAACACAAAAATAAAGTTCTTCCTTATCTTTCATCTCAAAGGATTTTCCTCAACTATATGGTCGTAGAAAACTTGTCAACAAATTTTTTGCTGTTCTAGAAGACGTATAACCCGCGGTCGTATACACAGGTCTGGAAACTCTGTTGTTCGAGATGAGGTTCTTACGGGTGTAACGGTCCTAATGGTTACAGGCTACCCTTTGCCTATTGGTAACCCAAGGACCTCCAAAAATCTCCCTTTCCTAAACCTCCTCCTGTTCACCCATACAACACTGTATGGTTGGTTGCCTATGGTTCAGGTTCACCGGGAGTTATGCTGCGTAGCTCTACAGCCGGAGATATCAGGTCCCCACTTTTAATAAACTAAAACCTTGTTATAATACAAGAAAATATAATTAAACAAATATATGTACACAAAATATTTACAAAATAAAGAAAACTAAAAATGATTGAATGCGACCCAAGTAGGAGGGGTCAACCGGGACAATTGACACTCGTGGTAGTTTTGTTAATCTGTAAATGATATCACGTTAGCTTCCAGTATGAACACCGGTAGGTAGTTTCAAAGACAACTTCTATGATTTAACTTTACACGGGATCAATACAAATCAAGTAAGTTTTACGTTATAAGCCCAAGTACAACAATATTCGGGGTATATTACAGGAAGGCTGGTTCCAGTCGAGCGCGAATTTACATTCGCAGCGTCTACCGAAATTTCACCACAGGGATAACCTAATTCTGAGCACGGCTATACAGCCGTATACTTTTTCCACGGATGGTAACAGGAAGAGCGCGGTCATACGACCTGCACCTCTTTGTACTGGATAGACAGGTAACCCAAATTAACGGCACGGCTATACGGCCGTACACTTTTAATTCAGGAAGGGTTTCAGAGCGCGGTACTACAACCGGCACGTCTGAGGTAAATTATTCAACGGGGCGGGTGTCAGAGCGCGATTTACAATCGCTAACGTCTGACCAGGAAACAGGAAAGAATTTCTTAGGATCAGGAAAACAATTCTAAGACGAGTCCCCTTTCTGGTCTGGTTTCTGTTTATATAGTCTGTGGAAGGAAGTGGGAATGTAATGGTGATGGTAATCGTACTGGTGGGAATGTCCACAAACATGACGTCTTTGAAACTACCGCCCTCTCCTGATAGAAATCTAGATTAATTTCCAATTCCTACAGGAGTCAAATTACAAATTAATCTTATAACATTTCACATCATTACACGGGTCGTCAAACTCGTAGTACTTACCTTAGCGACTAGGTGGCGTATAGATCTACGGATGTTGTTAAGATTAAGCTCAATCACTTATATCGGTACCACGGCTCGCTCTTGTTAGATATTCGCCTCAGGAATAGAGGAAGGTAAATAACGCCTTAAAGCTTATTTATTTGCCACACTGTTCTTATTCTGTTAAATACTAGATCCCCCTCCAGGTAAACGTACATGTTAGTAAATGTAAAAGAGGAGGCAGCTAAATTAGATTCCGCTGCACTAATCTTTAGAGCCGTAAATAAACTTCGACTGTGACTAGAAAACCAAACTAACTGAAATGACAAATTATATAAAAAACAACAAGATAGAATTGATCAAGAACGCGGTAACTATGGCGTACGGTGATCTGCTACACAAACTTACTTTAAAGGCTTGACATCGTCCCCAGCTGTTGATTCGTTTGGGGTATATAGTCTTCGGTACTTCTTCACAACTTACCATTAGTTGAGCGCCACCTAGTTTAATAAACTTAACTCTCCCTGTATAAAAACTAGGAAAATGCAAGGAAAGGAACAATAAAATTTACGGAAGAAATACTGGTTTATTCCAATTAATGTCAAGTAAAATGTCTCCAAAACTGAATACGTGTCCTCAGCGACTGGCACGTAATATTTCGTTAGTGTTATCGTACTAACTTCACGCACCCGTTTTAAGCACGCCAATTTCATAGAATTCGGAAAAGAAAGTTGCAATAACCGAACATCTGAAGGTAGCAATTTTAGCCCACCATTAATCAAGTAAGACGCCACTTCAATTCTTAATTAACCCCCAACGGCACTATCAATCAAAGGATGGTCAAATGGCGTGGGCACTTTATTAAAATGCTTTCGGACCCATTTATACCGAGAATTAGTGTATTGTATGAGTGTTATTTTTTATCGAGTCAGGGTTAAAAAGACGGGCACCAGAAGAGCACATTCATATACTTACACTTAGGTATAAAATTGGTAATTTCTATGATCATTATTCATGATCCTAAAGGGTTGTTTTTGTGGTTCTATCTGTCTTACGGTTGTATAAGTCGGGTTTATCATAACGTCCTAGGAAATTTAATTGAGCTTAAAATTAGAGTCTAGGGAAACGATTGGGGCCTAGGGAGATGGACTAACAATAGAGGTTAATTTAAACAGTATCATTTTTTATACATTAATTTAAATAAACGCATTTTATGTTCTAAATAAAGTCGATTCATAAAACAGACGATCGCTGAGCAAAGTTTGGGAGAAATGAGCTGAACTTTCCGACACACCTGTGTTGTTTTCTAATAATAAATGGATATTAACTTTTGTGTTCTTCTGATTAAGTTTTACAATTTGATTACACCGTGTGGATCCCGATAAGACTCTACATCTTTGTTTATAGTTGGGGTAAGCAATTTTATATAATATGAATGTGCTTTTCAGATGCACGCCCTTTGCTATCAATTTTTAAATGCTTTAAGGGCTAATTTCACCTCGCGAAGTAACCTTTTCTGTACCACCTTATACCTAGTTTCGTTATTGTCACAGTTACAGTCATTAATTCTCAGGTGAAAATACTCGTGTTGCCATATAAAATACCTTTAGTTGCGGAAATCCGCACACCCTCTATATTTTCGAAAACGCGTTAAAATATTGTTTAAAATGCCAAGTGGAAGTTCGAAACTATGAAGATAAAAATAGTTAGAAAATAGTATATTAAGATACAAGTGTATAATCAAGTCGTTAAAGCACGCGCAACGAGTTTAAGGGCACGACGCAAAGCGGAGTGCCTTTAACGTTGCAAGTGCTTTAAAGACCAATTATACACGTGTATCTTATAGTATTTTTTATTATACTTGCAGTATAATTTAAAAATAGGAAATACAATGAAGTCATATTGACGTTATACTCGAATACATGTCTAATTAAGTGGGCTGGGTGTTCGTAATTTCACGATAGCCATGGAAATGTCACTTGACGTTTACTTATAAAAATCGTCGTCTTTGTGAATAAAACGATTTCCGTTGAAAAAGATAATACACCGTCCATTAAATCGCTTGTTGTAAAATCTAAACAAACGTTGGTAGGTGTAAAATCCAACTCCAGTAAAGCCTATTATAAAGAATATGAAAAGTCCATGGATGAATAGGAAGTTACTTACGAATACAGTCTTAAATGCATCCATAATGCTGGCATATATGAAGGAAATGTCAAAGGTATTTAAATCTTCTATATTTTGGTGCATTCATTCAAAACTTTAAAACAATGCTATGAGATTAAAAAGTGGAACAGATTTGGAAGCATACCCTAAATTACGCGCGTTTGTGAAAGCTTCAACCAAAGGATAGGTACAAAAGCCAAAGAAATGTTCTGCATTTACAGAAAGCGACTTAAGAGGATTTTTTATTTCATCCAGATGACAGTTTCAAAAGTCATCTTGAAGTATCGTTACTTAGCAACTTTAAAGCACGTGTGTTTTAAAGGCCCTTTTTCGCACGCATTTGAGTGTTTAAAACGGAGATTGTGATTCAGGTATAATAAATAGTACATTGAAATACAAGTGCAGAAACGGTATTATTGAAAAACGAGTATAAATGTAGGAACACGAGCGCCAGCGAGTGTTCCTATTATACGAGTTTTTCAATGACCGTTTCGTCATGCGTGTTTCATACTATTTTTTCTACGAAAGTGAAAAATTCTTCTCTAGAAATTAGAAATTTCAACTAGCCAAATAACGACAAAAAATCGTATAGTCTGATCGTAGTTGGATGTTTCAATTGTAAATATGATCCAGTAAGCCGGTTGCCATGACAAAACATAATTGTTTGAAAAATCGTAAATTTAAGTCAAACAATTTGTGGCGTAGTGAAGAAGTGTTAAGATAGATTTTGACGAAACTGAAGATGAAGAAGGTATGTGCACCCCGCCGGACGTTGCGGAAATGGCTAATGCGGTTTCGCATGAATTGCTACCCCCAAAGTCTAAGCAGCGTTTCGGAAAGGAGCGTTTTCATAAGAGAACAAATCGCTAAGTTTTTGAGAGAAGCGCCTGATGAAACATTTGTAATGATGAAGGTTTGTGAATTTCTTATTATATTTTTAAATCATAAATAAGCATAATTTAATTACAGGTTGCTCTCGTCCTTGGAGTGGCTGGAGCTTGCCGTCGGAGCGAACGTTGTAAAATGACTGTAACGGATTTCACAGAACAAGATGCAATTTTATTGATACTTAACGATTCCTGACTCCAAGAATCATGTCCCAAGAACGTTTTCTGTAGCAGAAGGCAAAGAAAATTCTACCATTGTCTGTCTTATATAACGAAACTGTGAATAAAGCAATACAATTACAAAGAGTTACTTCGCATATGTTTATTAGCGTGTAGAAAATGCGTGCAGAAAATATTTTTGCCGCACTAGTGTTTCAAAGACCTGATTTCACAATCAATTTACCTACAAAAACAATCGTGTTTCTACACTTTCGTAGAAAATAGTACATTATATATCAAGGTAGAGAAGTCCACTATTATTGCCTGAGCACCAAGATTACATCTCGAGGCGCTTGCGCCGAGGGGTGTAAGGTGCGAAGGCAATAATAGACTTCTCTACCGTGGTATATATACTATTTTTTTCACTACTAGCACTTGAAATCTTCTAAATTAACATATTATATTGATAAGAAAGTGAACGGTTGGACAGAATTTTTTGTTTATTAATTTAACATGTCGATCAAGTACGTGGAAGTACAAGTCAAACAGGCCGTATTTTGTTCTGTCATTGAGGTTTTTCAAAGAGTAATTTCGTTCGAATTTGTTCAAAATGTGATAATTTTAGGTATGTAATTTCTCTGGAAATTGCGAATGGTGGCAATTATTCGTTTTAGAGAACTTGTCCAAACGTTTATTGAGCGAAATTTCGGGTTGTGTTTTCTAAAAGTGACAGCGTGACAGTTCTCATTATTGACTACTAGTTAATAATAAAAAATTATTAACCACTTTGAACAAATGCCGAGAAAGCCTACTTTACAAGTGGAAAAAAGGTTAATAATCATGTCATCAGACGCTAGTAGTGAAAAAAAATAGTTATAACACTTTCCATAATGGAGTAAACCCCATAATAAAAAACTAATCGAGTTTTTAGCGTATTTATCATGATAAATACAACTTGTACGTGCATGAATTTCGCCCTCCTGAAGATATGAGATCTTGGCACAAGAACACCATTCTTTCTAACTATATAATGGTTTCCGAGAAAAAAATTAAAGAAGAAATGCAAATTTAATAACCTTTTTGGGGGTGGCTCTCAAACGAAACACGATGGACCCCTCCTCGAAGGGTGCGTTTATATTTTTGTAGTTTTGTAGAGTGAGTAAAAGGAAAGAGAACGTCGAATAAGTTTCCGTTTTTGGGCCAACGCATCTCAACTTTGTTTTATACTAAATTTTAACTACAGAAACGTCTTATAAAAGTGAAACTATAGTCCGTCTCAATTTGGGCGGTAGAGGGGATCAAAACAAGAACTTTTTCAAATTAAACCGGAAGTCCATCGTGTTTCGTTTGGAAGCCACCCCCAAAAAAGTGATGAAATTTGCATTTCTTCTTTAATTTTTTTCTCGGAAACCATTATATAGTTAGAAGGAATGGTGCCACTTCTTTGAATAGGTTTTCGGGTATGCCCTTTCCGATTTTGCAAAATTTTTTTCAAAATTCATACTGCGAAAGGGTGCACTCCTACATGGGGTGCGAAAAAAATTTTAATTTAGACGAAATTTGGTATCTGGGGTTTTTCAACACGAAAATCACCAATATGAAACTAGTTTTTGAAAATTGAAAAAAAATCTACTGCAATTCTTGGCCGGATAACGAAATTCGTTGTATACATACTTGATGAGTTAAGGAACAAAATTGTCGAGCAGTTTTTTAAAATCACTTTTCAAACAAAAGTTATACTCGCATCCCTTGTCGTTTTGTCCGTTGCTGCTCCAACTGATACAATCTTTTCACTCTTTCGTCTACATTCTTTTCTTCTATAGCAATGGTGTCCACATGAGCATTACCACGAGACGTTTTCTTTGCAGCGCCAAACTCCAAGGAATGCGCCAAAGCCTTTTCCATTTTTCATTAAGTGCAAGTTTGAAAGTTTGTTGCGTGTCCAGATCGCTATTCTCAATATAAAGCTTTCTAGAGCCGTAGAATACGCCAGTCTTATCAACCTATAACGAATTCGTCCGATTTTTGCGTTCGATTCTTTAACTGGGTGTAATCCAATTTGCTCAAAATCTTGTTTCTGGTGTGCTGTATCATACGCAAAACACTCAATGCATCCCCACGCAAAGTAACTATCAGTTTTCTCTTTCACTGTCCATTTATTTATTTCTGCGGTGGCCTCCAACTGTCTGAAGTAAGTGGACCACAGTGGTTTTCCATCGAATGCCTTGAATGTTCGTCGTACCAATACTCTTACACGTTTTGCAGTTTCTTTGCGAGACGATTGTGGTACAGCAAGTAGATCTTGTGTTATCACAGTTCACAGATGACACATCACTCTTTTCGTGTTCTCAGATCAATACCATAAACCGTTTTCGTAATTCATCGAAGCCCTTTTCACTTTTTAATTGTCCCTCTCTTGTTCTGGGCCCGCAACAGGCGTTTGACCAATTACACAGTGACCCGCATAATGCTTTTTAGAGGTGCCCCTGCAGAAGGTCTTAAGTTGCTCTGTACTACTCTGGTATTTACCTTACGAATTAGGAAAACTGCAGGAAAACCTAATACGGAATAGCCGACAGAATGCTCGAAACTGATCTATGGAAATCCCCATTTCTGCCACAGATAAAAAATTCACCTCGGCCAAGGTTTCAAACACCCGACAACCTTGAGATCTGTCTACGTCTGGTATGGGTACACGGACCGTAGTTCCAATTTGAACCTCGGAGAATGGTTAGAGGATTTCAGTATGTTATTGGCTTGCTTTTTCTGAATTTTTACACCCACTAACAATGTTCTCTTTGTTGTTCGCAATTAATACATTTTCCATCCTTATTAACTTCTGCGCCAAGTAGTAACACTGTAGAGCACTGGTTGAAACCTATTCTAACTTCGTACGCTACAACGTGGGTTGGCAGGTATATCCAGAAGTTTTTAATAGGTTGAAATTAACTTACCGGACCCAGTCAAGTTTCCAGCATCATTTGATTGACCTTTTGTGGAACTATGCCTTCTCTATTTCTCTTTTTCTTTGGGTATTAGGATCCTCGAGGTCATTAAACTTTCCATCCATTTCTTTTAGTAAAGTTTCAACATCTTCTTCAGTGGACAAATGGTTGATTTCATCATGGGGAATGCAGGCTGAGGCTATAGTCTTACTCTAGCTGGATATCCGAACATTGTCTCATAGGAGATCTCCCAATACCTGAACGACTAAAATATTATATTGGGCGATTGAACTTTTTTCGAACTCCGCAGTGTTTCATAGAACAGCGATTCTCAACCTTTTTGTAATCGCGACCCTCTATTTTCTGGGTCTAATGACCGCGACCCCCTAATACTTAATCCTATTGTTAATGCCATTGAGGAACCCAGTTAAATGAACTACACGCTAAAATAAATATTTTTTTATTTATTGTTAGCGAGTTCAATACATACAACAGGTAGGTAATGCCCTTATACGGGGTGTCAATTTTAAAACTATGCAGTCGGCCATATTTTCCAAACTAAATAAGATATTGAAAATCGCGCAAAACCGTTTCGGGGGCATCGAGGGTGAACCAGAATGAAGTTATGAGTGACAACCCCTCCCCCTTAACTCCACAGCCTCCCTCTTCAAAAATCCTAAATAGCAACCCCATACGTGTGACACATCGTTGGAAAGCTACTGAAAAATTCTTTCCAATGGTTCCAATAAAGTCAATATTCATTAAGGTAATTTAACAAGAATTTAACAATTAACAAAAAAAAAAACTAAATGTTGACATTGAGCGATTTATGTTGTTATTGTCATTAGCACTTCCAGATTTCGTTAAAAATCCAAACACATTGGATTGCTTGTTCATTTTGAAACTAAATAAATTAACCACATCACACACATAAAGTTATTGGCAAATTGAAACGATGTTCTCGACAACTGACGAGTTCGTGTGGTCACTACCACTACCAGGCGTCTCGGAGTCGGAATCCCCGCGGTTGTAGCTGACTATGTAAGTTTTAATTACTACAAAACGACGTTTCCGTCACAACTTTCTTATGCACTTTGCCTTTTGCTTGTCAAGCCGCCACTCGGTCATACCGGCGCTCGGTCATGCAGGCGCTTGTTCAGTCGATGCTATCTGCAAATTATGTAACATACACATTTGGAATGATAACATGGATTGCCATAATATGAATATGTCGATGGAATTCTCAAATTATTTTAGGTGGAGTGTTGGAGGGTTTGTTATCGCCGGTTTGACCGAGCGCCGGCTTGCAATAGCGCCGGTTTGGTATAGTCCGGCTAGTCGTCGCCGGTTTGGTCATTGCCGGTTAGGGAATCGCCGGTTAGGAGTGTACCGAATAAAACGGTAGTCGTTGTAACTTTCCGACATTGGCCAAATCACAATGGTCAATGGTCATTAACGTTATAGGGCGTTCATTTATGGAGAATGTCTAACTAGGCTAGGCATTATCGTCACTGGCCGGCCAATAACGTGATTGGCCCGTAACATACAGTTTTAACAAATACAACTTCAACTTAATTAACTAAATTGTTTTACTGTAAAATTTAGTAACTGGTGCTTATGAGGCTCTATCATAAAAGCGTCGAATGTTTCCTGAAATGTAATTACTTACTGCGGTTCGTTACCTCGGACAGAATTTCTGCAATAACAAGCAACACAACCATAAAGTGCATTGTGGAATTTAATTTATTATAAAATCGAGCACAAATATTTGTGTTACAGTTCCTGATTGAAACCACCGGTATTGATGAACCGAATAGCTACAAGTTTGTATCGCGCTTGTGTTACCAATTTTTATTATGCATTGAGATTCAAATTGCAGGATGGACAATCAGATCACGTTCTTCTACAATCTGACTAGAATATACAGAAAATATGAACGGCCTTATACCAGATTTAATCTAAATCTCTAAGCTTTGTGAGTGCTCGCGTTTGCATATACAATAACGTTGATAGCACTTAACGCACAAAAAGGACCAGCTTTTTTCCCTTTTCGTTGTTTGAACTGGTTTGCTGAGGGAATCGCTAACATGATAGCTGGCATTCCAATTCCCAATATACATAGTATTAGTATATTTGTCAGGACATTATAAAGTTAGAGCCTTTATATTAACATGTGGTGTAATTTTGATCCTATAATAATTATAGGTATGTGCTATAATTAATAGCACATACCCATAAAGGTGGCAAATTAGGTTTGGAGTGGGTTGTAGGATGTAAACAGCTCAACCTAATTAGGTGAGCTATTGAGCTGTTCACAATAACTCTTACAACCCACTCCAAACCTAATCCGTCCATCCAAAAAACCGCACCAATATAGTGCTGTGTTTATTTCGTCTGTCAATTTTCGGAAAGTCTAATGAAGATGGACAAGGGCGGTTTCCTTTTTTGTGTAATTAGTATTCGTAATTAAATTTTATTAATTGTCGTTGGCCTATGTGACGGCATGGAGATACGAGAAAGCGATCAAGGTTGTTTTTGGTTACATTTTATTTTAACGGAGAAAGTTCCGGGTGTTGTTGGGCCTTTATCTGTTATCAAATGCAAATGCTTAATTTAATTGACAGGTCGATGTGATTTATCGCCTTTTCTGTGTAGTTAAGAGAGATGAAATTTTATTCTAGAATTAAAGTTTGGATTTATCTCTTAATGTCTGATAACAAATTGAATTAGAAAAATTAATCTACCTCTATTTTCTTGGCCTAATAACGTTCGTTGATAGGATAGTTTTGTTTGTTTCTCTCTTTGTTGTCAACTTTGTATGATTGCTTGTTGCAATTTTTATTTACGGAAGAAGGGTTTCGCCTTAAATAGGACGTTAACAAGTAAAGCGTCGCTTTTTGCCACAGTCAACGCAGAACTAAGTTTCGTTGAAATTTGAAATCAGTTTTTTGCCACGTTCAGCGCCGAGAGACGTCGTTGAAGTTCGCTTTTTGCAAGTTACATCGTTTAGTTACGGCCAAATTAGTATTCATTTGAAACCACAGCCAGCGTTTTCGATCAAGTTCGAAGAAGTTCCGTTTGTGAAGCCGGAAGCCCATTTCGCGGCTAATTATCGTTCTACGTTTTGAAGTTTTGGTCATCAAAGGTGCTGCAAGCAGAGGTGTTTGTCGGCGCCCCCACGAGTGTGTTTTCAACGTGGTTCAGTTTGAGTTTTTTTCGGGAACGCCCTTGTCTACCCGAAAAGAAGATGCTGCGATTACCCGATGTTGCTAGCGTAAAGTGTCATTTGTGTTGATTGAAAATTGTAATTTTTGTGTACTATGTACGGATACCTTTTGATTGGATATTACAATTCCCGGACAAGTAATGCAAGTTAAATCATAATTTTAGTCTATTTGTAATAATTGTTTGTGTTTTTGTACCATTTTCCGGCGGATGGGGAACGGCCTAAGTGTATGAGCGTAAGTACCGCATAGGTTAATGCTAGAGGCTAGAGATATGGATACTCGTCGCTATTATGAACCAGCAACTGGTAGCAACCAAGGTCAACATCGTAGGCCAGCTACGCCACCAGGCAGTCCTATCGTGGCCAAGGGCTTGCACTGGTTTAACCTGCGCCGGCCTGTGTTCAATGTACATCAACCATCTTGATATACTACACACCTGGTGAGCTCAGGACGGTGCGGGGGTCTCGACTTAGCCGCTTGGACAGAGGAGACAATCTTAACAAATACCTAAATCCCAAGAGGCAGAAGTCCAGACCGAAGGGGATGCGTGGAAGCTAATAAATATGAGACAGAAACCAGGGGGCTCTAGGCACCCTGAGCTCCCATCGAGCGACGTGGATGCGCAACCAACGTAAACGCAAACGCCAACCCAAACGCGAACCCAACATGAACGCGAACCCAACGTGAACGCAACTCCAACGTGAACGCGAATCCAAACGTGAACCCGAACCCGGGACAACTACTAAAATATGTCATCCCGCACAAACTGTCCGAAATACCCTGGCCTAACTACCAATATATCTCGGACCAAACTACCAAAATATAGCAGCGGGCCAAACTGCCAAAATCTTCCCGCGGAAATACCCCGAGTCAACTACCGAACCATCCCAGAGCCAATCTCCAAAATACCTACGGCCAAACTGCCAACATTAAGCGGCAGGCGGCATCAAAGGAAAAAAGTTTCCACGGTCCCCAGAATTTTCCCACGCACAACTCCCCCAATACCTACTAATATAGTCGAAAATGTAAGGCAATATGGGGGCGCCTTTAATCGTCGTGATAGAAACGGATCGTTTCACTTACCTTAAGATAGCGTTACGTTTGACACTTTTACTGAGTTTCTAGGTAAATTATTGCCTATTTGAATGTGAGCAAAGAAAACACGTTATCTACCAAGACAAAACAAAGACTTTCGACTAATTAAAATTAATTAAACTAGTTTGAATTACATAATAAAGCATTTTTTATCTTTCTGTATTCTGTATACCTTTGGAATTTCTGTGAGTTTTTAAAAATTAAAATCAGTTTTTTAGTTGTGTTTCTGGTGCACGTGCGTGTTTCTAGTGATTTTGACAATTGACACCGAACAGGCAACTACTACCAGATCAGCTATTGAACGACCGTTATAATTTCATAATGAAGCTTTTCCTGCTGAGAGCTTTCGCTGCTTGGATCCCGGTACTACGATTTACAATAAGTACTCTATCCATTTTATTAAGTTGACACCCCAAAACTTAAAAAGAAAAACACTTAGCGAAAATTTAAAAGTTATATTTTATGATTTAGGGCGTTATATCAGAAAAAGGCCAGGTCATTTAGTGATCAATAACGTAGAAAACTTGTTTAAGGAAGGTCTACCTAGAACGTTCAGCTAAAATCCCCCGGCAAGTCGTTATTCCTATTGAGTTACTAGAGCTTCTGATTTTTCTTACATTGTTGACAACAAGGATTATCGGAGAAGTGAAGTGGAGCTTTTAGCAGACATGCGTTTTATTTTTTGTATGCTTTAGACTGAACTTACTATAAAGTTAATGGTTATCATCGGTAACATAATACTTGGCAACATATGCTTGAGAGATACGCCACGGCAAAGTGAAATAAACTCCCATCAGGATAAATGAGGGTTTTAGGTAAAATAATTTTGAATTATACAAAAATTAATTTGTCAGTTATTAGGGTCGTGTTCGTATTATCCTATAAAAGTTTTTGCTTCACTGAAAAGTTTGAAATAATGGATTTCGTAAAGCTGTATGTGGAAAGTTAATACACACCCATCAGGGCTTGACAGTAACATATTTAACAACCTTCGCGTCGCGTTCCCATTTCTTGTGCACCTCATGGTTTAGCGTCAGTAATTCGTATATAAAATATTGTACGTACGGTGATATACATTAAGCGACACTTTGTCAGTTATATAGTTTCCACACGACATCAAAGTGTGGTGTAGGTAACAATTAATTGTAAATACAAGGAGAAATTATAGTATTTGTAAGACAACCAGTCACTCTCGGTGGAGACTGGAGATTTTAATGATTGCGTAAGCCTTTAGGGCTTTACACTTTGCAGCACGTTAAATTAAATGCAAATGAATTACATAAATCTTAATAATAGATCTTATAGACGGTACATTTTTATCATCCTGTGTCGCATTTCTAATTATTTTTCGCATTCGGCCATCCTGAACTACATGCCTGTCATCAGGCAATTTACTAGACCTAAGATTACCTTTCAAAAGGTCTATCCGTCTATCACTTTAGGTCCCTTGAAGTCCCAGAGTCCCACTTTACCAGAGATCCGTTGATCTTCTTTAAGCTTATCAGGACTCGGTAGGACTATTAATCCCACTTTTTAGAAATCCATCGATCTCATGAGTTCCATGATCCATCAACCTCACACCATTACATTCATATAGATCTTCACTTCGTTATTTAATGACTTCACTGAAATACGACACACTTGATCTCTTGAGAGCCGTATTGACTTCATTTAAATAGTATTCGATCTGGATACATTTATGATGGTTTAATAAACGTAAAAGATATTGTTCTATTTACTGTATTGTATATTTGTTTTGTCTGCTTTTTTATTCACACATGTCCTTTCAAGCTTGATCGTTTCGGCTATTATGTTGTCATTTCCTGCGATCTTGTTTCATCTGAAATTATTTATGATCTCTTCTATTTCTTCTCTTTTAGATGACGTGTTCATTGCTGTATCTTGTGAATTGTTTCTGTTTTCTTTTATTTTTACGCCTTCCGTCCTGATAGGGCTTCTTTTTCTCCGTGTTTTTGGTATATGACTTTGGATTCAGTTTTCTATGACCATCTCTAATCTCAGTTTGTTTTTTTCTTCTATATCCCTTTGCCAATATTTTTGTTTACTGTTTTGTTACATTTCTTTGCTGCTTTGATTTTTTTTATTCTGTTTCAACTGATTATTTGTTTTTCTTCTGTTATTAGTCTTATTCCGTTCGACAGTATGTTTCTTGTTCTATTGTTTTTATTTTGCAGGATTAGTTAATAGTTGTGACATTTTGATTCCTACTACAAAACGGTCGAAATCCGCGTATAGTCCTCTGTATGTTCTTATGTTTTATAGTTTATTTCTGCTTTCGCTATTAGTATGTGATCGATTTGAATCGTCGCCTTTCCCTCGCGAGCTCGCCATGTTGCTTTATGTATTTCTTTCCTGTCAAAGTAGGCACTCATTATAATCTTTTTTTTTTCCTTGCCAAAGTCTATCAAAAATTGTCCATTCTCGTTACTGCTTCTATACTTACTGAACTTTCCAATAGTTGTTCAGAACATTTCATCTTTCCCAATTTTTACGTTTACATCGTCTGGTATGATTTTCACTTCATATTTATGTACGTTTCCAAACAGCTTTGTTGAGTTAACTGCATAGAAATTTATCTTTTTTTCCGAAGCAGCATGCTTCTTCTGGTGTTCCTTTCTTACTTGTTTTATTTTTCCGATTTAAGAGTATATCTAATGTGTTCTTGTTATAAATCATGTTCTTTTTCATTGCCTGGTCCTTCTACAGCGCCGCCGCTAGGCTTTAGGAGGCCTAAGGCAAAATGCGCCGAAGAGGCCTATGCTAGGTAGGGTAGTTCTCGGGAAAATATGGTAAACACAGATGTGATAACATAAAGGTAAATTTGTGGATGTAAACTGAAATTATGCATAATGTTAGGTATGCGTATGTGTCATAAGATGCCCGTTTTTCTATACCTATTGACTAGTGTAAAGCCATAGCTGCACAATGAGCACAAATAAACATTATTATTATAATTATAAAAGTTATATAATAGTGTTGTTAGTTATTAGTATTAGTCATTCATATCATCACAACTTCACGTTGCCATGTAAGAGGGTGTCTATTAGGTAATAAAAATAGGATAGTAAGAACGTTACTAAGCGCTTATTACAAATTAGGTACAAACAAGTAGGTAAAGTTAAAAGTACTTACATTAATGTAGGGAAATTGGTCAATAAATGAAGTAAAATCCGTCGAATGGAAAATTGAAAACAATATTAATTAAATAATCACAATCACAAATGTATAATCTTTGTAGGTAGGTACGTACTAGTCTACTGGTAGCAAAGATCATTATTTATAATACACTGGTAGTAAGGTATAAAAATATCTTTATCTCTTTACAGCACGCGCGTTTAACTTGAGCTGAATCTCGCCCCATGCGAATATGATATAAATTGGCATAAAATATTTGTTTAAATAAAGACCACATTATATAGGAAACTTGATATAGCTGACGACTGAGTGGGAGTGTGAAAACAAAAAGAGGAACTAAATGGTGCAATTTCTGGCGTTTCAGCAATTTTCTTTCATTCAATGAATTATGATATGCTAAGGGTCATTCAAACTTCCGCTGTGGCTGTAACAGAAAGTGTTAAGCGAATGCAAAGAACATTCACCTTGCAAATTGCAATGTACACAAAAACATTTTCTGGCAGTCGTGAAACTTTATTAAATTATTACTGGTATTTATGGATGTCATTACATCTTCTCAATGGTATTTCAGACACCGGTGCGAGGCCTATCAAGCGCGAGGCCTAAGTTCGATGCCTTAGTCGCCTTACCCTTCCGGCGCCGCTGCCTTCTACATCCTCTCACTGCTAACGTAGGCCAATCGCTTTTTTGCTCTGATTTTTTCCAATTTTTCGTTACTGTAATTCCTGTTCCCTTCCACATTATTCATCCAACCATTTAGTATTAAATTTAGTTTCATTAACATTTGTCACATAAATAAATATTAACGTGCGCTTGTAAACTTTCAGCTCTGCAGCGTATAGATTTATTTACTTTAATTTTTTGTTCTCTGGAGACTTCCCACTTACGCTACGCGCAAGATACACAGATTTATAAGAAGTCTGTCAAATTGCTGATATTCACTTTAGGGCAATAACTTGACAAAAAGCACGTACCAAAGACGTCATGCCTGTTGCTGCAGACTCTGTATACGTTCAAAATCGATGGTGGCTTACTAAATCCGGATCTTGGTTTACCGACGTCAAATATAATTCAAAATTCAAACAGAAATGCTATTTCACAGATTCCACATCGTTTCCCACATTCTGCATTATAGTTTCCGACCGACGGGACGGTGTAAATGATGATGACGAAGTATGATAAAAAGCAATACCTAAATTACAAACAAATTAATAATATGGACCGAAACACTTCGCTGCAACTCTTTAAAATTTGTAAAGGTGAAAAGGGATTTTAATAGAATTTGTCTTCAAATGAATAAATATTTCAAAGAAAATTCGCGAAGAAATAAATTCTACGTTCTTTGTGTATAATTTAACTTCATTTCAATTTTTTAATAATATACCCAATTGGAAAGCATGAGTTGCTTGCTCGAAATGTTTAAGAAAACTTTATTCGATGTCAAACTTTTGAATTTTTAAGACATTTAAAATGACGTCAATAACACGTGGTATTTTCAATTGATTGACACCTTCAAATTAAAGAAAACTTTTACTATACACTGCGTCATGGTTTCCTTTCTATAGGTATGCATTATTTTGACCTTTGCGCCATGAAACGCTGGACTTTTCTAATTTAAAGTTCAGGGGCATAATCAGACCGAGATCTCTTAGATACGTGGGGAGATTTTTATGTAATCTACTGGAAAACCATGACGGATGGCAATGATTTTTAACTGTCAAACAGCCTCAACATTTATAAGTATTCTGTGCACGTGGCGTGCAAATTGAAAGAGTTTTGTAATTTTGGTAGCGGTTTGAATGTTGAAAAATGGGTGATCGAAAATTTGAACACAGAGCGTTATAAAAGTTTTGACTAAGGAGGGTCAAGGCCCAAAAAATTATCACCGGCGATGCAACCCGGGTGTCTCACTGTGACCCTCCAACAAAACAAGAGTCGATGCAGTGAGTCTCCTCCATCAAAAAAGCCGAAAAAGCAATGTTCAGCAGGAAAATTGATGGCAACGGTTTTCTGGGATTGTAAGGGGATTCTGCTGCTTGAATACATGCAGAAAGGCACTACGATTACCGGATATGTTTATAATGAGACTATTAAAAACCTTAAAGCTGCCACCCGACGGAAAAGGCCTCAGAATTTTGCCAATAAGAACATACTGCTGCACGACAACTGCAGGATGATCAAGGCTCAAAAAGTTCGACAAGTTATCGATGAATGTGGGTTCCAGGAGTTAAGGAATCGATCCTACAGTCCGGATTTAGCACCTTGCGACTACTATCTCTTCCCCAATTTGAAAAAACATTAAGAGGCAAAAGATTTGCTTCTGATAAAGACCTGAAAGTTGCTGTTAGTGACTATTTGGAAGAGCTACCGAAAGAATTTTTTTTTGAAGATATCTGTTTATTATAGAAACGGTGGAATAAGTGCATAGGCGTTGAAGGTTCATATGAAGAAAAATAAATTTTGTTTTGCCTTAAATTCCTTTTCTTTCATATCTAGGTAGATTACATAAAAA
>NW_022170510.1:22153069-22304755 GCF_008802855.1 Photinus pyralis
CGCATACAAAAATGAGCTTGCTTAATACATAATTAATACATCCAAATAGTTTCTTAACTTGTGATAAAACGTTCTACTCTGTTGTTACTTTTTAGCATACTTCCATTATCTCCCGCACAATTTAAATTTGCTAATAACCATCTAGCCCTCCCCCAGCGTTATATTTTCGCCTATGCAGAAATTATGCACCCATTAGGTGCCGTTTTTCGCCATTTGGAGTCGCATTTTGTGTTACAACAGGGAAAAGGTTATTTTGAAAATTATGAGGTACCTATTGTAAAAAACTTTGAAGGTATAAGTCGAACGCGATAATAGCTATTTGTGTATTAAAAGCGCAAATGATATATTGTCGCCCGAATTACACACAAGATTTTTTCTACAATTTAACAGTTCACCTATTTCAAAAAAATTAAAATTTTTCACTCATATGAAAGATGTAATTTATTCGTCATTGGAATTTTAAGGGTTCGCCTGAATGGACCCAACCCGAAAAAACCCACTGAGTTTTTTCGGGTTGGACCCACTTTTAAAAATCCACTGGGTTTTTCATTGTGAAAGTTTTTTGACTTGGGCAGGTTTGAAATAAATTTATATGGCAAGAGTATGTATATTTCAAATTATACACGAATCACTTTTATTATTTAAACTACAAAAATAATAATACTTCCATTTGAGTTCGTTTAGAATTAGTTAACAATTCAAAACAGTTCAAAACTTGTATTCTTATTCTTACCCATAGTAAAGGGGTCGCCACACTGAACGCGGTCCGCTTGCTTGCGACCAGCAGCGCGGTCTGGTATGTCACACAGGATGCGGTCCATGCCGCGGTTCGTAACAAAATTTATATAGATAGTGTTGAGCCTTGCGGTATGCCTCTCTTTACAGATTTCCATTCAGATAGACATCCCGATGAAGTTTTTACACGTTGTATTCTTCCGTTTAAGTATGACTTAAACCACGCGATTGTTGAGTCAGCAAAATTTAGAGATGTCATAACAGCTAGCAACACTTTTCGATCGATGCTATCAAAGGCGTGACTAAAATCAAGCGATACTAATATAGTTATATTCGAGTTATCAAAGCTTTTTCTGATATCATCCGTTAGTCGAATTAATAGTGTTTCGGTGCTGTGGCCAGTCCTATACGCTGATTGAAACATATTGAGTAGATTGTAACGGTTGATATACTCGGATAGTTGGTTAAAGATGATCTTATCTAGAATTTTTCCTAGTACTTGAATAATGTGTATGGGCCGGTATGATGAGAAATCCGTTGGAGGGTTTGATTTAATTACAGGTACTATGAAACTCTTTTTCCATATATCTGGGTGAGAGAGAGAGAGAGAGAGAGAGAGAGAGAGAGAGAGAGNAGGGAGAGAGGGAGAGAGGGAGAGAGGGAGAGAGGGAGAGAGGGAGAGAGGGAGAGAGGGAGAGAGGGAGAGAGGGAGAGAGGGAGAGAGGGAGAGAGGGAGAGAGGGAGAGAGGGAGAGAGGGAGAGAGGGAGAGAGGGAGAGAGGGAGAGAGGGAGAGAGGGAGAGAGGGAGAGAGGGAGAGAGGGAGAGAGGGAGAGAGGGAGAGAGGGAGAGAGGGAGAGAGGGAGAGAGGGAGAGAGGGAGAGAGGGAGAGAGGGAGAGAGGGAGAGAGGGAGAGAGGGAGAGAGGGAGAGAGGGAGAGAGGGAGAGAGGGAGAGAGGGAGAGAGGGAGAGAGGGAGAGAGGGAGAGAGGGAGAGAGGGAGAGAGGGAGAGAGGGAGAGAGGGAGAGAGGGAGAGAGGGAGAGAGGGAGAGAGGGAGAGAGGGAGAGAGGGAGAGAGGGAGAGAGGGAGAGAGGGAGAGAGGGAGAGAGGGAGAGAGGGAGAGAGGGAGAGAGGGAGAGAGGGAGAGAGGGAGAGAGGGAGAGAGGGAGAGAGGGAGAGAGGGAGAGAGGGAGAGAGGGAGAGAGGGAGAGAGGGAGAGAGGGAGAGAGGGAGAGAGGGAGAGAGGGAGAGAGGGAGAGAGGGAGAGAGGGAGAGAGGGAGAGAGGGAGAGAGGGAGAGAGGGAGAGAGGGAGAGAGGGAGAGAGGGAGAGAGGGAGAGAGGGAGAGAGGGAGAGAGGGAGAGAGGGAGAGAGGGAGAGAGGGAGAGAGGGAGAGAGGGAGAGAGGGAGAGAGGGAGAGAGGGAGAGAGGGAGAGAGGGAGAGAGGGAGAGAGGGAGAGAGGGAGAGAGGGAGAGAGGGAGAGAGGGAGAGAGGGAGAGAGGGAGAGAGGGAGAGAGGGAGAGAGGGAGAGAGGGAGAGAGGGAGAGAGGGAGAGAGGGAGAGAGGGAGAGAGGGAGAGAGGGAGAGAGGGAGAGAGGGAGAGAGGGAGAGAGGGAGAGAGGGAGAGAGGGAGAGAGGGAGAGAGGGAGAGAGGGAGAGAGGGAGAGAGGGAGAGAGGGAGAGAGGGAGAGAGGGAGAGAGGGAGAGAGGGAGAGAGGGAGAGAGGGAGAGAGGGAGAGAGGGAGAGAGGGAGAGAGGGAGAGAGGGAGAGAGGGAGAGAGGGAGAGAGGGAGAGAGGGAGAGAGGGAGAGAGGGAGAGAGGGAGAGAGGGAGAGAGGGAGAGAGGGAGAGAGGGAGAGAGGGAGAGAGGGAGAGAGGGAGAGAGGGAGAGAGGGAGAGAGGGAGAGAGGGAGAGAGGGAGAGAGGGAGAGAGGGAGAGAGGGAGAGAGGGAGAGAGGGAGAGAGGGAGAGAGGGAGAGAGGGAGAGAGGGAGAGAGGGAGAGAGGGAGAGAGGGAGAGAGGGAGAGAGGGAGAGAGGGAGAGAGGGAGAGAGGGAGAGAGGGAGAGAGGGAGAGAGGGAGAGAGGGAGAGAGGGAGAGAGGGAGAGAGGGAGAGAGGGAGAGAGGGAGAGAGGGAGAGAGGGAGAGAGGGAGAGAGGGAGAGAGGGAGAGAGGGAGAGAGGGAGAGAGGGAGAGAGGGAGAGAGGGAGAGAGGGAGAGAGGGAGAGAGGGAGAGAGGGAGAGAGGGAGAGAGGGAGAGAGGGAGAGAGGGAGAGAGGGAGAGAGGGAGAGAGGGAGAGAGGGAGAGAGGGAGAGAGGGAGAGAGGGAGAGAGGGAGAGAGGGAGAGAGGGAGAGAGGGAGAGAGGGAGAGAGGGAGAGAGGGAGAGAGGGAGAGAGGGAGAGAGGGAGAGAGGGAGAGAGGGAGAGAGGGAGAGAGGGAGAGAGGGAGAGAGGGAGAGAGGGAGAGAGGGAGAGAGGGAGAGAGGGAGAGAGGGAGAGAGGGAGAGAGGGAGAGAGGGAGAGAGGGAGAGAGGGAGAGAGGGAGAGAGGGAGAGAGGGAGAGAGGGAGAGAGAGAGAGAGAGAGAGCAATGAGGACGGGCCCCGCCTTGAAAGGGGCCCCGGAAAAAAATGTACAAAAATTTAATTCGTGTATACAAAATCCTGAAAAAATTGAGGCCGTTTCACTTAAATAATTTTCCGTTTTATAAGTAATAAGACTTTTTGTTACACCGGAAATTGGCATATTTCGTTGTGTTCAATAGGATGCCTTCGAGGATGCCTTATAGTTTTATTCATTTCTTTAGATCTACTGCTTTACAAAATAAATTTCCTTTTATAATAATAATAATTTATTGCCCAACAGATATACATATCCAGTTACAGGACAATATGCCTTATTTGGAGAATGTGCAAGCATTACATTATAATTTAAAAGAAAAAGAATTAAATACAATTGAAGTTGAACATAGTAGATAACCTGATAATACATAAAAACAAAACAAAAAAATTCGTATAATAAATTCTAAAGAAAAGAATATATGAAGCAGGGTGATCGTTCATTAACAGATAAATAATTATAAACTATGAATAATAAAGTTAATAACCTGAGCTATTAGATATTTATAAATTCACATTTTGTTGTAGTTAGTATGTCATAAGGTTCAGAGTAAACGTTACAATCATGGCAAATAGAATACATAGGTGACCGTCCTAGGTAGTGGGAGATAAAATGTTTGCTTACCACGATAACATTGGCGTGGAATATAAAAGTTAATGTACTTCATTAATTCCGGAGCATCAATTTTGTTATGCAACAAATTGTCTAGAAACGCAAGTCCAATTTTAGTTCTTCTCAGTTCAAAAGCTTCAACATTAACACGATCCAACAGTTCTACGTTGTCACAACCTCTTTCTGGATAATACCCATAATGTTCTGTAAAACACATATTTGCAAAGACGTCTTTGAACTGATTCAAGAATCGCTTTGTGCGTTTGATATATTGGGTTCCATATTACTACTCCATACTCTAACTTTTATCGAACCAGTGAATAATACAGTGTCATAATTGTTTTTTTCTATTTCGATGTGGAAACAATACCGAAACCGTACTTGATTGGCCCAGTTTGCGTGCGTTTCTAGACAGAAATGATGCCGAAAGAAATAGAAACGCATTATTTTTTTTTTTTGTTGGATTGGTACCCCTCGCTTTTTTGCTGTCAACGGTATCCGTCAAATCAAAACTAAACATAACCTGTAAAGTGTAAATAACGTACGAGGAACTTGACCGATTGTATTAATTCCGATTAATTTTGAATATATACTCCAAAGGTAGAACTTTTTTTATTTTTACTTAGCGTAGTAAAATATGCCAACAGTACATTCTTGCTTACTTTTTGAACTCCCCTTCTCGGTGAGCCAGTTTTCAAAAATTTTGTACTCCTCGTACTTTACTTTCGATTTTACAGGCAGTAAATTTAACGTCGCTTCATTGGCAATCTCTTGGATCTCTGGTGGGGTACAAGAGACGTGTTTGTCATCCGTATTCATCATAACTGCCGCAAAATGGAATTATGACCAAATACCTAATTAAAAGTTTGAAGTTTGAAAATACAGGAATCAGGTTAGCCAACGTGAAAATAAATGAATTGTGTCTATTACCAACATACACTGAATGATAGTTTAAAATTACCCAACAACGCCTAAAGGCAATATTTATAATTTGTATAATTTATTATTTAAAATAAAAGTCGAAATAGAAAAAATAGTATAAAGCAAACTACCTCGTGCGACAATCTTCGTCAAATGACACTTGTGCTTTAATATACTATTTTCCACTACTAGCGTCTGATGACATGTGATTATTAACCTTTTTTCCACTTGTAAAGTAGGCTTTCTCGGCATTTGTTCAAAGTGGATAATAATTTTTTATTATTAACTAGTAGTCAATAATGAGAACTGTCACGCTGTCACTTTTAGAAAACACAACCCGAAATTTCGCTCAATGAACGTTTAGACAAGTTCTCTAAAACGAATAATTGCCACCATTCGCAATTTCCAGAGAAATTACATACCTAAAATTATCACATTTTGAAAAAATTCGAACGAAATTACTCTTTGAAAAATCTCAATGACAGAACAAAATACGGCCTGTTTGACTTGTACTTCCACGTACTTGATTGACATGTTAAATTAAGAAACAAACAATTCTGTCCAACCGTTAACTCTCTTATCAATATAATATGTTAATTTAGAGGATTTCAAGTGCTAGTAGTGAAAAAAATAGTATATATACCACGGTAGAGAAGTCTATTATTGCCTTCGCACCTTACACCCCTCGGCGCAAGCGCCTCGAGATGTAATCTTGGTGCTCAGGCAATAATAGTGGACTTCTCTACCTTGATATATAATGTACTATTATACTTTGAAAAGATTTACTGTTACGTAACACAACCAAGTATCCTTAAAGCAGATCTTGTTGTCTCTAGGATATGATGTTTAACGACAAGTTTATATGGCAAAATAGTATAGACACAGTTTTTATCTAATACGAGTACGTTAAAACTGTCCATTTGCACCGAGTGAAACGAGAAGACTTTATTATATATTGTACAATTAAGATCGATGACAAAGCTGCCAGCTCATTTTTCGGGATCGAACTAGGTACCTACCTAGTTTTCAGTTTCATTTTGTTTAACATCGACCGAAACTTTGGATTGTTGGCGGACGTTGTACGTATGCTTTTAACTATTATCTATGCATATTATACTTCTATTTTGATTACTAATACTTTTTGCTTCTCGCTCCTTAATATTAGAGAGTATCATAATATCGACTTAAATAGTCAACCTTTAGTTATAATAATAATAATAAATTGTCTTTTATTGGATAGTGTATAAAATATATATAAAACATAATAGAAGGAAAAAAAAGACGTAATTTTGACACAATCCAATGGGGCGCAGTTCAGATGGGGTACATGACCACACATCTGACCTTCCTCTTAACCCCTCCAATTTAATTAACTAAACAACAAAGTGGAATGAAACTAACTATATAATGATGATGTGAAGCGTATGATTAACATACATATGGGAATGACGATTGATCAAAACCGACAAAAGAAAATAATAATAATAAAAAACATGTTTTGTGTGTTGTTTAACAACTAAGAATATAGTATTCTATTGTGAGTACACTTGACGTTTGAAATTTCGAAAGCGTAGTGTTTTAAGATTGTTGGATAAGTTGTTGTTATATTAATGTTACTTATATTGTAGCTGTAAGATCTTTTATAGAATTCCGTTTTATGAAATGGTGGAATTATTAATTTATAAAATCTATTGTCCGTACTAAACTACTACGTACTAAAATTTCGTGCAATTTCCTCCATTTTGCTTGTCCGGCCAAGAATTTCAGTGGAGTTCTTGTTAGTGGTTTCAGAGGTAATCACCACTAAACAAAACAAAAAGAAATGAATCTAACTTTTTATTTTTACACGGAATAAATTGGCAATGTTTATCTGGCGAAAGCCAACGGTGCTATATCTTAAAACTATACCGCTGATGGTTTTCATCCCGGCAAAAGGAATAACAAAAAATCGTCCGGTACCTGCTTTGTCGGTGTGACGTGATTTGTGATTAATTTCATATCAAAGTCATTGATCACGCCCGACCAGCTGGTCGAGGGTTGTTAGTTCTATGGGTTAATGTCGCCACATTCTTTTTTGAATTTTCGAAAACTAATTTCAGATTCGTAATTTTCATGTTTCAAAACCCCCAAATACCAAATATCGTCTAAATCAAAATTTTTCGCACCCCCATGTAGGGGTGCACCTTCTCGTAGTAGGAATTTAAAAAAAATTTCAAAATCGGAAAGGGCACACTCCAAAACATATTCAAAGACGCGCCACCAGTCTTATTGTCCCTCTCTTGTTTTGCCCTCAACAGGCTTTCGCCCAATTACAGGGTGACCCGCATAATGCTTTTTAGAGGTGCCCCTGCAGAAGCGACCTCCTGGCTATGTAGCACAACGTTCTACCACTGATCCACACAGACATTATGGTTGCTGAGAAAAAAGGAGGAAATGTAAATTTCACTACTTTTTGGGGGTTGCTCCCAGATGAAACACGTTGAATCCTCGGTTTATTTGGAAAAAATGCTTGTTTTGAGCCCCTCTACTATTTTTTTTACATACAAATAATTATGTAACACCCTGCATGGATTCACGTATATTCCCTACTGTGTGAAATCAGACTGCAAAACCTTCGACGTTAGCTGTTGACCTATCAAATGTACAGAGACATATAATTAATCTACAAAGATCTTCAGTTTTAATGGCCTAAGGAGTTGGCAATATTATATATAATAAAATGCAAAAAGAAAAGACATTTTGCAATTTTTTCTTTGTCTTTTGTTTATAATAATATGCTCGGGGACTTCCCGCCAGGGGGACTATGATTTTCCGATTCAGCGGATTTTTTTTACATAGGATACGCTTGGTTTCGTTGAGTGAAATGACAAAATCCAGCCCAAACCGTAATTTGACTGGACTATTAAATTAATGATTTAGGATACTCAATAGCCCCGATTAACTACACAAATTTTAACCGCGCACGCTGGCGTTTGACAGACCATTAAATAAAAAGAAAACTTAATTACTTAGTTAGATACTAAATAATTATAAGCCATTCAATCTGGTCGTAACAAATTTGCGATATTCTGACGCACTAAAACTGATACCAAAACACTCGCTGACAGCTTCACAAAACTTCACTTCTCCTTGATAACACTGAACTTAGTGATCAAACCTGGCTTGTTGAATTTAATGCCAACATTGGTAGCTTTCCGAACGGTAGAACAGGTTTAACTTTTAACGAATAGAAAGGCTTCACTATGCAACAACTTGTTTGGTCGACTCACACACGTACTAACTTTTTCCGAAAACAGAACACGTGTAAAAAAACTTCCCACGTACTTTTACTACTTCACTTGACGATGTAACAGCTTAAATCTTTTATTTCATAGTTAAATTGACATTTTAATAGGTTTGAATGAGTATAGGCTAAGCCGCTCTTTAACCGTAAAGGTGCCTTTAGTGCGACGGAGATTTGGGTAATTGGTTATTCGATAATTTGAAGGGTGGGGGTGTTTGCTGTTTACCTAATAGGGATTCCCCACACGGTTTTTAGATCACGTGATCGCACTCGACCAAAAACAGAAATCTCCAATTCGCCAACTCACCAAATATCCGTCGCACTAGCAGTTTGATTCAATTATTATAGTAAATACGATCCAGATTTTCTCAAAGATGTCCCAAACCTATCGAAATGAGCAAATATCTACATAGTATGCAGTTCGTGCAAGGAACTTATTACGGTTAGACCATACTTATGTGTTTAACTATCTACTTTATACATTTCGTACTACAAAGGTCCCTAATTCCTGTGTTGTATGATATGGGTACGCTTTACTAGTAGGTAAAACATGCATAGGGATGTTATACAGAAATCTCATACGCAGTGTGTAATCTACGAAACATTTCATACTCCGAAACAAACCACTAAATTATGTAAATAAGTTACTTCAAATTCTACCACAAACTCTGTGCGAGTCTGAACGAGCCTTGGCATTTGAAATTTAAATTTAGGAAAGGCGGAGTAGAAATCAAACTTTTTGATAAACAATATTCAAGTATAATCAATAGGAAAACACGCTCTTCATATACGTGGTATAAACGGTCAGTTGGATTAGGTGTATTTAGCATAGCAGTGCCGTTTGGAAGAGTTCTGGAAAATAAAATCCATTAGAGAAATGAAATGAATTGATGAATTGATTACTAATTAAGTATTTACAAAGAAATTGCGCAGGCACTTAATTAAGGTTCGTGTTTCTAATTTCTACATCAGAAAGATTTATTTTTTCTCTTTGGAGAGCCTTATGCAAGTTACACTTGTCCCAAAGGACTAAATGTATTACTTTAAAAAATAACATTATGGAGGTCGAGTAAACGAAGTTCGAAAACTGAAGATAATAAATCAATTCTAAATTTACATTTCAAGACTGGTCTATTTTTGCATTCATAGATGTGTTTCCTTGAATTTCAAATCTCGCAAGTTAAACAATGGATGTAGCTGTAGGAGATGCAATTTCATATACCTATGCATACCAACCTTCGTACAAAAATTGTTAGTTTTTCCACATCCCACACACTCTCATTTATAAAAACAGGACATCTTTACATACGACCGAGGGTTATTTAAGTTAAAAAGAGAGGTGCACAGATATGTGGGGGAATATTCATTTAAACTCTTCCACCAAATTTGTCACACCCTGCAAAGGTGACGTATATTTTAGTCCAGTCAACCTGTGTCGTAAAACACCAGTTGAAGGAAAAAAATAGTATAAAGCTCATTTTTTCTCCATCGACTACTACCATTTAGACAAGTGTTTACCCAAAAGTCCCCGCCCCTACCCCCCTTGCTTCCCCCCCCTGTGCCACCCTAAACATGAAAAGTGTAGGGGTTTCGTAAATCGCGTCTCTCTCGATTACTAAACAACATATCGGATTGCAATTTGTTTTATTCTCTTTGCTATATCATTGTCTACAAATAAGTTTCAGTTGACTTTTGTCGTAACTTTTACCGTTTGTTTGTAATTCGTATGAAAAGGTAAAAAGTGGTATATTTTTCGCCGAATTTTATCAAAAAATGTTCCCTACAAAAGTTGTAGCTCCCATTATTACCTTTAAAATGATATGAAATAGTACTTACTTTGTTGAAGAGCTTGCGAGATTCAGCCGGTGTAACGCAGAATGCGTACCCAGTCGTGGCGGGTTCCGTCGAGGTGGGCCCGGCGGCACGGCGTTGCAATGCTAATATTGTTGTATAGTGAGTGTTTTTTTTTAACTTGAAGGTACACTATTGCATTTTCTCTAAACTAAACTCAACGAATCTCAGTGAAACCTAAATTCCACCCGTTTTAAATTTGTGTCAAATATTAATTAAGTCCTTGTATAGGTACAGCTAAAAAACGTATTTAAAATAGTTTTTTGTTTCAAAATGCATGTAATATTTTGTTTATGTTATTTTAGAAGAAAATAATTGCGGTATCTTAATTTTAAGTAAAAAATATTTTCAGATTATTCACATTAAAAAATAAATTGATGTTGACCATTTTCCTCGACTTGCAATGCTAATATTGTTGTATAGTGAGTGTTTTTTTTTAACTAAGGTACACTATTGCATTGCTCAGCCTAAATTCCACCCTTTTAAATTTGTGTCAAATATTAATTAAGTCCTTGTATAGGTACAGCTAAAAAACGTATTTAAAATAGTTTTTTGTTTCAAAATGCATGTAATATTTTGTTTATGTTATTTTAGAAGAAAATAATTGCGGTATCTTAATTTTAAGTAAAAAATATTTTCAGATTATTCACATTAAAAAATAAATTGATGTTGACCATTTTCCTCGACTTCTCCTTGCTGCATGATCCATCCCCAGTCCGTAGCGCTGATTTCCTTATCTCCATTCCATTTTTGAATTTGATAGATGCTCGATAAGCGTGTTGTTCAGCAGCTCCAGATGTTGGAGCGAGGGATGCTATGCTAAATTAGGATTTTAATGACATTTTTGCAACAGCTTTAAGTTACATTGAATATCTACTGTCATTCAGACATGCAGACCTTGTGCATCGATATAGTTTCAAGAAAAAAGCCTCTTCTACCTCTTTGAGAATATTTGTGTCTGCCTGTTTTTCATAAAACTGTTAAGCTTTTGTGCGATCATTTGATGAACTTAGCAATTTGTTCTCGTTGATTTTGCCTTTGCCGAATAAAGAAGACGTGGTATCACATCCTGTGATAGCATAAAAAAATATCACATCTCTTCACGGGTCTTGTTGATGTCACAGGTTGATGGTGTGCCAGAGGGTTTGTGAAAGAATAGTTGTACATTTTGGCACTGTGGTAGCCCTAAGAATTGAACGAAAAGATCTGTATCCTGTCCGACAACAACTGTAGGCCTCACACTTTGAATATGGGAGACACTATTCCTCTTCCAAAATCAACGCGTACAAATTGCTAAGTTCATCAAATGACAGTTTTATGAAAAACAGGCAGACAAAAATATTCTCAAAGAGGTATTTATAGGAGAGGTTTTTTTCTTGAAACAAATATGGATGCACAAGGTCTGCATGTCTGAATGACAGTAGATAGGTATTCAATGTAACTTAAAGCTGTTGCAAAAATGTCATTAAAATCCAAATTTAACATCGCATCCCTCCCTGCAACATCTGGTGTTGCTGAACAACACGCTTATCGTCTATCGAGCATACTATCAGATTCAAAAATGGATCCTGCAACTGCAAAAGGGCTTGCAAAAGTAATTGCAGCTGATTTAAAGCATCACTTGTTGCACAGAAATGTGTGGGAGCTGTGGCGGATGCAGTAATGTAACTTTGGTTGAAGTCAAGGAAAATGAAGAACCTGTCATGGAAGTATAGGAAATCGGAAATGGTCAACATCAATTTATTTTTTAATGTGAATAATCTGAAAATATTTGTTACTTCAAATTAAGATACCGCAATTAGTTTGTTCTAAAATAACATTAAAAAAATATTACATGCATTTTTAAACAATAGTTATTTACATAAAAGTCAGGAAAATGATACATTACTGTCGAGGAAGTATTGAAGTGCGAGGTCCCTTTGGGGCCGAGTACTTTAATTTCCGAGTCAGGTAATGTCATTTTACTGACGAGGTTTGTATTAAATTTTACCCGAAATTATTTTAATTTTCAATTTTTATTATTTTAATTAATGAACTCACAAATGATTAAACACAAATGCGGCCGGTAATTGGTAAAGTGACGGTGCGGCCGGTAAAGTGACACACAGCAGGAAACGTAGTCTGCTCTACCTCTGTCATGGAAACTAAGATTTCCTGACAGAAAGTAAGCATGAAAATGAAGGTTCAGGACGATTTTGGGTAATAGAAAACTATTTAAAATACGTTTTTTAGCTGTACCTATACAAGGACTTATTAATATTTGACACAAATTTAAAAAGGGTGGAATTTAGGTTTCACTGAGATTCGTTGGGTTTAGTTTAGAGAAAATGCAATAGTGTACCTTAAAAAAAAAACACTCACTATACAACAATATTAGCATTGCAACGCCGCGCCGCCGGCCCACCTCGACGGAACCCGCCACGACTGGGTACGCATTCTGCATTACACCGGCTGAATCTCGCAAGCTCTTCAACAAAGTAAGTACTATTTCATATCATTTTAAAGGTAATAATGGGAGCTACAACTTTTGTAGGGAACATTTTTTGATAAAATGTCGGCGTGAAAATTTCTGCGACAAAAAGTAAAATTACGTGCCGAAAAATATACCACTTTTTACCTTTTCATACGAATTACAAACAAACGGTAAAAGTTACGACGAAAGTCAACTGAAACTTATTTGTAGACAATGTTATAGCAAAGAGAATAAAACAAATTGCAATCCGATATGTTGTTTAGTAATCGAGAGAGACGCGATTTACGAAACCCCTACACTTTTCATGTTTAGGGTGGCACAGGTGGGGAAGCAAGGGGGGTAGGGGCGGGGACTTTTGGCTAAACACTTGTCTAAATGGTAGTAGTCGATGCGGAAAAAATTAGCTTTATACTATTTTTTTCCACTAAAAACACAGGTTGACTGGACTATTTATACTGAAGTGTAGAAGAGGGTTAGTTAAATATCATCAGGTTAAAAACCGTAAAATTATCAGGTAAAAGTCCGAGTTGTTGCAGAGACGGCCTCTGCGACTAAACCTCCGCTGCACCTACCCATAGTAATATTGAAATTGCCGGAAACTCTTGGTCGTTACGTTGCCGTTTCATAGTATAGTACGAAAAAGAGCTGATGATGAGTATTCCCGAAAACGCTCATTTTACGTAAATACAAAGTACATAAACATGTGACAAAGTAAACCCTTATATTATAATTATATTTGCTCCAAATAGTTATTTTTCTACTCCTATACTTTAATTGATATACCTACTAAACATTTGCTACAAATTTTCATTAATATACCGGTTTACGACCAATAGAATTGCAACATCACGGGAACACGGCGCATAATTTACGAAAATTAAAGTTGCCATAACAATTTATTTTCGCTACCTACACACAACAAAAATCTCAAATTTTGGACCGGTTTTGAAGCTATCGTAGCATCACGTCTTTATAGCACATCATAGTCGTAGAAAAAATAGTGTATGAAACTCGCATTTAATGGCTATTAAGACTCTCGTATTCATTACGAAACTCGCCAAGGCTCGTTTCGTAATTCTCATACTTGTGTCTTAATAGCTGTCATTAAATGCTCATAATAATAATAATCTTTCCTGATAGCGTTGACTATTGTGGCCATTAATAGCTATGTTGGTAAGTATGAATTACATACTATCCCTAGATTTCCAATGTGAGTGTGCGAATATTTATTTTATTTTTTATTTTTTATTTTTCTTTAGAACCCTACATAACTTCACCAGACACAGACACAGACACTAATCGTTACTTGATTTTAATCCGTGCGATTAGTTAACCGGGCTAGACCTGAGTTCTCACAAGAAACACCGACCATAATAATAATAATAATATTGCCTTTATTTATCCCCAAAAACAAAACAGAAATAAAATATACTTCTACAAGGCGAAGTTCAGTTTGGCGGAGATGCATAATATACTATTAGGTATGTATCAAGGATGAAAAAGGGCCTATTATGACAAGTCTGCAATTTGATGGCGATACGTAGGCAAGACAATGGGTCGTATGAATAAAAGTAAGCAAATGCTTATACTTGCAAAATGCAAAGTAAATACTCGTAAGTGCTCCTTCGCATTGGGCGACTTAGCAGCCCTTCTAAGCAGAAGGACAGGACGCAGTGCAGCGCTGCTAAACCATGCTAAACAGACCAGTATGAAGGGTCAGTTACGAGTATTTACTTTGAGTTTTGCAAGTATAAGCATTTGCTTACTTTTATTCATACGGGCCATTATGTAGTTTTTCGCCAACGTTTTATGCAGCAAATACGCCTACTTTCTTACTTCAATTATTACGACCAATCGAATGAGACTATTAAATTCAAAAATACAAGTTGTAAATCAGCATATGCATGATGAAAGCGCATTTTGGGTAATACCGATCAGTATTTTATTAGCGAAGTTTAAAATTATCTATCTCATGAGTAATCTAACTCAAAATAGACTAGAGCCTGCACATCTACACTATAGCAGAAAGCTTTTAGTGAAAATTTGAAGTCTCGAGCTATTGCAATTGCTGAGATCTCAGCCGGACAGCCAGCCAGTCAGCCATAACGAATATAATAGTGTGTTTTTTTTTTCAAAAATGCGTTAAAAATCTCATCATTTTGGTGTGTTTGAATTGTTGGTCCCAATTAAACGCAAAGTCGGCGAAATCGACAAAGCAATCAAGTTTCTAAGTTTAGCGTCTTGCCAAAATATTTATTTAGCGCTTGTAAAGTTAAAAATGCTATAGCTTGTTTGAAAATAGGCCAATCACAACAACGCTGTTTGCAATAGTCCGGCATTCATATTAATTTCAATTAAATTTGTAAATAAGAATATAAACATAAAATTTTTAATTGAATTTTGACAAACCATTGGAAAATGTAACATACAGGAACATAAATACTTATTTGTGCCAAACATAATCATATGCTACAAAATTCCGCCTTAATTGCTTTCCTTGAAACCACGCATTAACGATTACGGATAACGTTTCTATATTCAAAATTTAATTTCTTTCGTTTAGGATAATATACGAGTTTACAAGACCGAAAGAAAAAAATTAGATTAAAATTCTTCAACTCAAATATTTACATGGAACTTGTGTAATATTACATTAATTAATGAAGTCTCCCAGAAAAGGATTTCACCTGACTATTACCGAAATCATGTTATTCTGCTATTGAGCAATTAATAATCGCGCGCTTAAATTTGCTAAAATGTAAAATAATATCAATCTATGGAAATGTTGCAT
The DNA here is from genome assembly GCF_008802855.1 of Photinus pyralis. Taxonomy (NCBI): domain Eukaryota; kingdom Metazoa; phylum Arthropoda; class Insecta; order Coleoptera; family Lampyridae; genus Photinus; species Photinus pyralis. The sequence goes on from NW_022170510.1 coordinate 22,168,353, forward strand.
TCGCTGGTTTCATCATAAATGCGCACCTGAGGTTGACGGTGTAGCAGAAAATGAAGAACGTTTTCGCCCTAAAAAGAAACACATTTTTGTAGTCTTGGAATATGGAATCATTCCCCACATGTTTGCTGCCTTGTAATGTTACACAGGCTGCAACAATTAAGTAGGTATATGCCAAAAAAATATTGATTGGTAGATAGGTCCAAAACAAGCATTCTTTTCAAATAAAGGGAAGCTAAATCAATCATTTGGCCTGGGAGCTACACCCTCAAAAACTTCAAAATTTGTCATTCTTCTTAGGATACATAGCACATAGAAAGATGGATCTTGAGGTTTCGGCTAGGTTTTACGCCCTTTTTGATTATGCAGAAACCCACCTCCATTCCATGATAAAGGCACCGTTGGCTATTCCAAGTCTGCACAAATTTCAAAATACACTTTCATATAGAAATTTTATACTCGGTGCTCCACCTTGTTGATTAATTAGATAATGGTAATCTTCAAAATTCGTTAAACTTCGGTCAAGTGCTCCATCACATTTAGCTGAATTCCTAAATTGCATACAGGGTGACAATTTGAAAACTTACCACCCCCCATATCTTATTAAATAAACGAGATATTTAAAAAAATCAAAATCCGTTTCGGTAATTCGGAGGGGGAATCACAATGTCATAGTTGGCGACGCACCCCCTCCAACCCCCTGCGCCCCAGCCACCCTAACTTTTAAATCTTAAATAGTGACCCCCCATGTGTGATACGTCGTTGGAAAGCTCTGAAAAAATGCTTTCTAACCATACCAAATAGCATTACATTTAGGTTAGTAATTATCGTGCAAATCAAAAAATAAACTAATATGATACATTTGAAATCTGTCGTATTTAAAACGCAACCGGCGAACATAGACGAACTAAGACAGAGAATAATTCAAGAATGTCGAAATATTGCAAAACCAACATTTGAAAAGGTTCGACAAGAGTTTGAGAATAGATTATAACTGGCGATCAAAAATGAGTTGCTGTCGAGTCGGCTTTGGAAGTTCAAGTTAAATACGATTTTCCATGTTTATTTTTTGATTTGCACGATAATTACTAACCTAAATGTAATGCTATTTGGTATGGTTGGAAAGCATTTTTTCAGAGCTTTCCAACGACGTATCACACATGGGGGGTCACTATTTAAGATTTAAAAGTTGGGGTGGCTGGGGCGCAGGGGGTTGGAGGGGGTGCGTCGCCAACTATGTCATTGTGATTCCCTCTCCGAATTACCGAAACGGATTTTGATTTTTTTAAATATCTCGTTTATTTACTAAGATATGGGGGGTTGTAAGTTTTCAAATTGTCACCCTGTATATACAGTTGACCCTCGCCGTTCAAAATCGAATCAGTTCTGCTATTAGTCATGGCCTACCAAATTTGAGCTCCATATGTCAAAGCAATTTGAGTTACAGTGCGTACTGTTGAACTTTTAACTTGCGACACTGATTTATTTTAGACTTGGCAACAACGTAGAGTTGTGTATATATTATATGTGTTGTACGATGACATGTCATGAATGTATATTTGTTTAAGGTGAAATCAAAATACAATTTATTGACTAACAGCGAATGTGTAATTAAAACTAACGCAATTTTCATGACGTACAACTGGGTGCGGCGGACGGCCAAGTGTTCATAGATACTATTTGACGTTTTTATAATGCATTTCCACAAAAATAAGAACTTTGTCCGCCTGATGTTCGTCCATCCCTACGGCCACTTTGTCCGTCCGTCTGTCCGTCCGTCCGTTCGGCCATCCGTTGGGACGCTACTAGTTCTTTATCTTAAGAGCTATTGTTTGTTCTATTTTTTTCGCTATTTGGTTCGTTATGGTGTCGAAGCTTGCACCAAGGAAGGATTTTTTTCTGTACTGCTCACAAAAAAAGTTATTGTAAAAAAACCAAAAAACCATTTTCTACATGTTCCCTAATTTTACACTTTTGCCGTTTATTAATGATCCTAGAGATCGTTGATAATTTTGTATTGTCGTCTGTCTATCTGTTCCTTTGTCTGTCTGTCCATCTATCTATGCGTGGGGTGAACGATAACTGTGTTTAGAAATGTCCGATCGCTTTGACATCTCCGTTAGTTATGAACTGAATTGCATGAAATTCAATATGGACATCGCTTTACTAGTCGTATAATACGCAATGCCAAAAGTTGATTCGAATCGATTCAAAATTGACAGTACCCTTTTCGCATCTCGACCATTTTTCATCCGAATTGCAAACTTTTTATTTATAAAACTATTTAAATGAAATTTGATACATAGGCACTTGGAATAAAGGAAAATCTAACTCCTGTTTCAAAATTTAGGTTTGCGCATGCGCAGTGCCAACTTTCTTATTTATGAAAGCATTGAAATGAAATTCTTCTTATAAACTGAAATTGAAGCAGGACGTCAAAAATGGATTGCACCGCTGCTATCTTTCATATTTGTGGCCGGATTTTTACGATTTTAACAGAAGTTGCATCTTAAAAATGGGAAATGGAAGCAAGTGGAAATGCACATGTAAATCGTTTACGATTACTTTTTTTTAACTTGTTTGTTATTTGGTCTGGTATGGCGTCGACGGTTGCTCCAAAGAAGGAATTCTTTCTGGGAAAAAGTTACAGCAAAAAATCTAGGTTTTCAATAGCTCGCGAACGGTTTCGAATTTTCCAATTCTGTTTTCAGTAATAGGTAGATAATGGCCAATGAACTAATTGATTAAATTTTGGTCAATACTCGGCAGTCGGAAGTGACATTGTCGCTCGTTGTCTATATTGGTGCAGTTTATTGTGTTTATAAACCTTATATGCTTGTTGCATTTTATCATTTTTTCCCAGCGACTTCCTACACTCGATATTGACGGATATGATAACGCAAAACGAGCGTACAGAATGTAATAAGTATATTGAAAGACAAATGTTACAATGCGACCGATTGTAATACGACTATCTAAATAATAAGCCTCATCATAACATGCTCGTAATTCTATTAAAGTATATAGATGTGCGAGAATTTTAGATTGGAATTGCGCACTGTTAAGTAAGTACCCTATCGACAGTAGCCGCGACTTTTCCTTAATCTACCGATTGCGGCCGAGTACGGTACAATCAACACTTACGCGACACCACTGTCTTCTTTTCTGCTTGACGAAACTGGTAACTTCATACACATGCACACTACATTCCATTTCCAATGCTAAATTCTTCTTTTATGTAATGGCTATTACACTTGAGTAACAGCCAGCATTACATACTCAGGGAATAATGCATTGTTACCTGCTATTTTAAAGTTGTAAGGGTCGATTCTTTTAGAAATGAGAGTTCACTGTTATTGAGAGAGATAGAACAGCCAAGTGATCTGATGAGCAAATAAAAGGGCCATCAGAAATACCGAGTTATTTGATACCGGGAAAGTGAGAAGCTCGGTAAACGACATAATTATCAACAACTTGTTCTCCACAACCACTTGTATACACAACAAATCATGAAAACATTTAACTTAATGCGTATGTAACACGAACTTGATCAAACAAGAATACGTATAATTTCCTTCTTGGAATGAAGTTTTGAAAGGAAATAAATAATTTAGGTAAAAAAGGCGGCTGCCAAGGTATAATTTATTGAGCAACCGAAAATTTCGGCTACGAATCGTTTACGAAGTGCTATGCTAGTATAAAAGAATTCAAGTATAATTTGCAAGTTACATTCGCCCTTATTTGTAGAATTGGGTTTCTATGCTGTACAAACAAGCGTTACCGAAGGGTAAATATTTTTCTCCTGTTCTTATGACAAAGACTTATAGGACTTGGATTAACGATCATCTGCATAAAAAGATATTTATTGCGTCCAATTTTTTAGATAAAAATTGTTTAAAAGATTCACAGCCAAAAACAATTAGTAAAGATGTAATTTTTCTTAAAATTAACCTACCCGGAGTGCGAATCAAGACCATAATAGATTAGTGCACAATGTTTTACGTAAGAGAGCATGGCTTATGTAGTACAAGCATGTGATTAATTATTCAACCGACATATTCAGTAAATTTCAAAGATATATATATATATATATAAAAGCCATATGAAATGTACTTTCACCATTTCCTCCAAAGTGCAATGCTGCGCACAATTAAACTGGGCGAATTACGTGAACTAGATATACTAAAGGGAGTAGCAGACCGATAATATCTTCTTTAGATGTGTCCCCTGTGTCCTAGCATCTTATCTAACGATTTGTAGACAATCAGAGAGAATGGAAAAACTTCCAATTGCGATAACGTAAACAAGGGGAAGTATCTAAAGCGCGTATAGCAACAGGTACAGGTTTCTAACATGAAACTTAAAACGGCTTAAGGAGCGCGCCATATGTTACACGATCATCCAGATATAGTTTCCGAAACACACTTTCCATTCGAGTTGTTGTTTTAGTTCCGAAACGAAAGCACTTTATTCGGTCTAACAGATTACAGCTTTGCGGCTTAGTGTAGGTAGTGGAGTTCCATTACCGCAAGCTTTGCAGTAAAATAGTTTCTACCTAGTATATTTTAAATATATAGCTGCTTTTACTATATTGCGGAATACTTACAACTAAGAAAAACGTTTTTGCTTGAAGGAAAAGGAACAAAACTGAAATCAGAAATGGGGTGCGAGCTACATAAAATATTTGATGACAAATAAATCATTACAAGGATTGTTGAAAAGACTAGTTCTGAACAAATTGGGAATGAGCGACATTTTTGGGGGGAAATTGAAAAAGCCTACAATTGCATTTAATGAACCTTCTCGGTAACTTTGTAGAATTGCAGCCGATGTAAACTGACATCTCGCATCGAAGAAACTACATCATAGCATTGAATAAAAACACTATTTTTATTCAATGATCATAGATTTGGAATGTTTTAAAATGGCGGTAACGGTTCACGTTACAATTGATTAGTTAATCTTTATTTTACAGCATATGTTAAATTGACATTCGAATCACTAGGCTAAGCTGCTCTTTAACAGGGAGGGTAGATAAAGTGACAGCGATGATCGTGCACTCAAATGACGTCTGTCATTCTTATTTCAAATGGGACGCAGAGTACGATATATAATGTAGTTCAAAACATATGGCAATACTGTTTCGCACTCATCTTTGAGAGCACCTGGTACTTACATACGTACTGAAAAAAATTTTAGTGTTGAAAACGCTGATACGGGGCTTAGTTTCGAAGTTTGTATGAAACGCTGGAATGTTAAAAGGCAGAATAGGTAGGTACGTTAGTTAGGTGGGGATTCGAAAGCCGATTTGAGATGCGACAGCCACAGTTCGTGAAAATGAAGTGCCAGTGGTTTGCGATCGGCAGTGGTAAGACATAGAGCATATTGCGTACCTGTATGTTGGTATTTTTTAAAATTTACAATTTTTTATTTTCGCATGCATTGAAATCGTAAATATCTATGAAGCTGCAGTCGCATCCTATGTAATTGAGATTCCTGATGATAAACAAACAGGTATGTTTTCTTAGATTAGATGGCACAGTGCCAACTTTCTTATTTATGAAAGCATGTAAATGAAATCTGATACGTAGACTCTTGGGACTTGGAATAAAAGCAAATCTAACACCAGGGTCACAATTTGGTTTAACGCATGCGCAGTGGCAATTTTATTTATGAAAGCATTTAAATGACATTTGAGACATATAAGGCACTTGGAATAAAGGCCAATCTATCGCCAATTCCAAAATTTGGTTTTGTGCATGCTCAAAGCCAACTTTCTTATTTACGAAGGCATTTAAATGAAATTAAATACATATGCACTTTGAATAAAAACCAATCTAACGCAATATACGCTACTGTTCCTCGGGTAATCCAAGTCGTACAGCACAGCACCTTTGAAGAATCTGTTCGTAACTTACTGAAGGAAATAGCGGAATTTCGTACGTCGTAACGAGGAAGAGATACTGCCCGGTCAAGCACGAGCACCAAGAGGAATACCCAAAGCAAAAGGCGAAGCCGCACGCCTAAGAGATAGTACGATACATGCTGGTACCACTATAAATTCGGGAACAAAGCAAGAAACTGACAACCACCCTGCAAGGAAAAGTCGGAAAACTCCCAAGTCAGTCAGTAGAGGAGGAACACACCACGCCGATTGTACACAACAGATCTGGCAACAGTTAGATCTACCAACACCGGATTCCTGGTAAACATAGGAGCCGAGGCCGGCATTTTTTCACGCAAAGCCAAACAAGCCTCAGAGTACAAGTTGTATCAAGCAAATGGAACGACCATTAACACATACGGCACAATAAACTTGAACATCGACCTAAATCTGCGTAGGGGATTCTTACTTAGCTCATTATAGACTGACGATATTAAGAACCAAAGAATCGCCCTGAAAAAATTCATACAGCTAAGAAAGCCTGCAGGAATCATGGGAAACGCACAACATACAACAAAGCACCACATACAGACAACAGATGGACCACCCGTAGCACATTAACCGAGAGGACTCGCTCCAGACAAATTAGCAGCAGCGAGAAAAGAGTTCCAGACCATGACGGAATTGAGAATGGCTCGACCTTCCTTAAGTGCTTGGGCATTGCCTCTGCACTTTGTACCAAAGGAATCCAACAAGTGGAGACCATGCGGAGATTGCAGGGCAGTGAACGCCAGAACTGTGCCTGATCGGATACCATTGAACAAGCACTTATTCAATGTCGATACTCAGTTCCGCATATCAAAGGTTTTTCACATGAACTCGCAGGAAACACAGTATTTTCAACAATCGACTACCCGCGACCCGAACCAGCGAGGCGATTACCAGGTACTACTACTAGTTTTCAGAATGATCCATTAGTACCTACAGACGATTTACCAAAGAAGTAGCAGAAGTACAAGCCCCTTTACACGACATGTTAAAGGAGAAGCTGAAGGGCAACCAAAGGATACAAATTCACTTAAATGCCTTCATATTTAAGAAAGTTGGCACTGCCCATGCGCAAAACTAAATTTTGAAACTGGCGTTAAATTTGCTTTTATTCCAAGTGGCTATGTATCAAATTTCATTTAAATTCCTCCATAAATAAAAAAGTTGGCACTGCGCATGGGCAAACCCAAATTTTGCGAGTTTGCAATTCGGTCTGTAAATGGTCGAGATGCGCAAAGGGCACTGTGAATACTGATCGATTAGGTTCAACTTTCGGAATTGTGTTTTATATTTCTAAATCTATGCGCATATTGAATTTCATGCTATTCGGTTCATAACTAACGGAGATGTCAAAAGGGCCTACTTTATTTTTTGGTCTACGTTGCCAATTCATCAACTCCGACGGGGAGACAGACGGACAGACACCGCAAAATTATAAACTCGCTAGGAACTCGTTAATAATATACTATTTTATTATTGACTCCAACTTTTTGTAAGGGACGGAGACGATCGCTTTTGATTAGAGTAGGCATACTACATGCTTTGAAGATTTTTTTCTTTTCATAGTATGTAATATAATATGACTAATAATTTGAAGTAAGCCGCAAGGCCTTTTATGTCAGATTTCGTTATAACATCGAATGTTTAATGAACTTTTAGTCGACAGAGTTTGTTTTGACTGGTCTCATCTCATCTACAATATGTTTAACGAAGTTGTTTGATGCTAAATGTTCTTTGGTGCGCTCGTCAATTTGTATACAGGTAACTGAAAGCACGGGGTATTATGGTTCTGATGTAAGGGTTAAAGTTGGAGGTATCTTATAATCGCCCCTTTAGAATTTGTTCCAGATTTATTTGGGTGTTCTTATACCAAAGAAATTGCTAATTTACGGTAGGTAAATTGAAACATGATTACATGTTTGAATCATTTCGAACGGCAAATTTACATGTTTGAGTCGTCGTAAAGGGTAAATTTAGTGTATCCATTTGGAATTCGTGCAGATAATACCTTTTTAAAAAGATAAGCCAACCTTTACGCACGCTTTATTCTACACCAAAATCGTTCACATAAATCGGCTTCGACATTTTTGTCTTTCAGTACACCGAAATTTTTTTATGAAATTGTATGGAACGCCGTTTTAACATTTAATGTGCAACAATTCTATAATTTTAAAGTAAAGCTTTGCCCGAATTTCTATTAACTTAATGATAAAATTAAATAATTAATTTTATCTTAATGATAATTTCAAATCATTTTTGTATCTTGTTGAACATTTTTATTCCATTCCGCCATTTAAAATTATCTGAGATAATTGTAATGGCTGTTTCAGCCATTTAATCTTATCTGAGATAAAATTAAATGGCGCCGTGCGCTGCCTTTCTCTCTTTTTCCCTATAAAACAGCGTATTTCCATCTCGATATGACTTGCAAAGGTGGCCATTTAAAATTATCTAAGATAATCGTAAATGGCGGAAGAATTAAATGTATCTTGTTGATAATTTAAATTTTGCTATTTAAAATTATCAACAAGATAAAAAAAATGATTTAAAATTATCATTATGATAAAAATAATTACTTTATTTGATCAAATATGAATTATTTTTATCAACCTTGCACCATTGCCAGATCTCCCTCGCTAGTTGATCAGGTGGTATTGTTGCATCTAACAATGCCAGCACAATTCTTTAAACTTCTAGGGAAACATTTTAGCCCTAGGAGGATGGCCTGGAGTTTCATAAAACTAATATATGGTAATTGATCGTTTAATTTAGAGTAATTGATCGTGCGCGCTGAATGTTGTGACGAAGCGGTTATGGTATTAGGAGTTTAGCGTACCATTTATAACATTACAAAGTTTAAATCAAGGAGCACATATTCGATTTATTACCGGTTAATCGTATTACGCAGCGCGGAAGAGGTTGCGTAATCATTGTTTTTCACGTGTAAATATCAGAGTGGAGAATTTCCAATAGTGACATCCCAGTAAAGCAAAATTCTTCAGAGAGTTTTACGAACTGCATATCAATTGAAATAAAGAGGAGGTCCAAGCAAGCGTTTTTGTCTTAGCGCCTGCATTTCGTTTTTATCGCCAGCATTTTATCTTTGTGTCAAATTCCTCAAAGGAGCATCGAGTGTTAATAAAATCCCAATTGAGTTACTGGAGTCCAGCTAGAAAAGGAGGACAACATAATTCCAACAAGCGGTAGGAGCCCATCTACGCAGTCAACAATGGGTGAGTCACAGAAAATTCCCAGTCTCGACATCGACGAGTTCAACCAACCTGCTGTGAATCAAGAACGCCATTCATAAGGTAAAAGACAATATCACACAATTTGCTACAAGTATAGTGTATCTGTCGGGAACAGAGAACATACTCATAGACGTTTTGTTCCGTGTTGCATGCCCAGCGGAAATTTCTGAAGACCAATTTTGTAAACCGCAAAACTCGATTCGGGGGTGCAAAACCTCATTCAGTGAACAATATCGATTTATATTTCGACACCTCCACCCAAGCAGTAGGACCACAAAGCTCAAGAGCGCGCGGAAATAACGTACGGCCAATCATGAAGAAGGATATTTCGAATTGGGTACATTGCTAACGAGCCAAGGTATAACGGCGTACTAGAACGGAAGTTGGTACAGTTCTACCACTAGGACAAAGGTTCGAACACATACATCGACTTGGTGGAGCCCCTTTCCATCGCCGAGGGACGAGATTTTTGTTAACTGTGATTGAACGTTGCACCAGGTGGTCAAAAGCAATCCCATTAGCGGACATTAGTGCCGAAATTGTTGTTTCCGCTCTATTTCATAGTTGGATCGCAAGATATGCTACCCCAAAAACTATCACTACCGATCAGGGACGACAGTTCGAATCCTCATTATTCTCGTGCTTAATGACCACGAACTTATAAATTAAGATGGACTGCTAATGCTGAATTGACAAATGACACCTACATGGGGGCAGCCATCAAGGTTATTTTATGGTAGCCATGATGTGCACTCACTTGGCGCGAAATTCAAATCAACTAATAAACAAGCATTAACCTCACGTTTTCTAAATAAATTACTGTACACGTCATTTTCCAAGGCTGCAATAGTCTCAAAACTTGAGCACTAGGAAAATTCCCCTAGAAAATAACTAAAACGTGCACATCATGGCCGCGCCCATGCCAGGGCCATTTCTACCTCTATGCAACTGTTTGATCAGTAGTCCATTCTAATTTATAAGATCGTGTGCTACAGCTACGTAGCTTGTACAAACAGTTAGTGTACGGTTGCTCATTATATCTACCGGGAGATTAGTTTGAACGAACAGCCGAAAAGAAGCGCACGTGGTTGCAGAGGAACTGCAAAATGTTATGCAGGAGTTGCTTGTGATTCGGCTAAAAAGTACATTTTCCAAAAAGGTTGATCGATTATGTGTAGTGAGTGAGCAGGTGTCTAAACAATAGAGGCAGTTTTTGCTTTGTGTAAATATGTAAGTGTAGGTTAAATAGTGTAGTGAACAGTCGAACTAAACTCAAGATAGTTCAAGTGAACAATCAATTTTGTTTCACTGGCATATAAAATACGGCTATCGAAGAAAGGAAAACCTCAATAATTTTTAAATGACTCATTGTTGCGGAGGTGTCCATCAAAGTTACATTCATAGATCAAAACAAATAAAGTTAGCCGAGAAAATTGTTCCCAGTGTAATTTTAACTTTGAGGATCTTATGAACCTTATAATGTAATTTACTTTGACACTGGTTTTCGGATAGAGATGAATTTTAAGAACTTGCTTTCTATACCTTTCTTTGTGATTTTTAATTTTGTCTACTTTTGCTTTTGATACAATTCGAGGGAATTTAATTATTAAACCCTAGATACCACTGATCGATCGCTACATAACTACCGATTTCTAGTTCCTTAAGCAAATGTTTCCGATATGTCTTACGAAATAAAGCCTTTGGGAGTTAATTAAATGCTAAAAGCGATAGCAAACTTTCAACAGTACACGGAAAACCCATCTGGCGAAAACAACTACTCTCGGTCGTCTATTTTCAATTTTAGTTTTTGGTAGAGTAATACAAAAATTTATCTGTAAAAAATACAGAATATCACGGAATAAATAAGTGGGAATATTTTCCCTGGTTTTCTATTATAATAAATATATAGAGACACTTTTCTACTACATTGAACTTCCCAGAATTTTATTGGCATTGACGCTTATGGCATCAAATGCACTCACCGCAAAACGAGACCACAGAAACGTCGCGTCGCGTCGCCTTATGAAATGGAATTTAGGATGCAATTTCCGTATTCTAATTCTGTTTTCATTTTTTTGTGTTTTCTGACACGATTGTTGTCTTGGGTTCACTCATTTATAAATTCTTTACAAGGAAGCTGTTATGTTTCTACAAACAAAGTAAATTCAAACTGTAACGTTTCCGTTTACATTTAAATTAAAATTCCCGCTAGATATGAATATTTAAACTCAAGGTAACCAACAATAAGAATTTTGATAAAGGTAACTGGTAAGGGTCAAGGTGTTATCGAAGGTGGAGAGGATAGACGTGAATGAGCGTAAGAAAAATGGCTGTTAGAGGATGAATGATTGAATGAATCCCAGAATATTGTTGTAATCCTGTAAGAAATTCAAAATTAATTAAATTGATTGAAACATTTACTACATACATAAACTAAGTAGGTAATTTATTATTTCATGGTAATTCTTTTATAACTCTAAAAATTCCGTTTCAGATTTTAGATCCATGCCATACATATGTGATATTTCAAATTATATGAAATTCCTTTTAATTAACAAATAAACCCAATAACATTTGGTAAGAAGAGTGTATAAGCAAAAACTTATTTTAATTATACCTAATTTATTTTGGGGTTTATTTATTCCCTATTTATTAAATAGTTAAAATACCAATTTGGATCATCGTATAATCTACCCTTAATTTACCAAGGTTAAGAGTTTGACCCAACACCGTCGTTTGGTAACCATCACCGAGTCCTAAAACAACAAAAATAGAAATCAATTTGGAGTAAGGTCAGAGAAACTGTTCATAATTTAAACTCACCTCATTAACCACCCAACAACACAAAACATATTGTGAAGTAATCATTACATACGTAATCTGTAAGAGATCTCCGGTAAAACCCCACAACATCCACTCAAACATTCACCTCTTTTTCATTTCTAGTTGTCCTTAAAAAAAAAAATAATAATATTGACGAACCAATTATTATTTTAGGGAACATTAAAGAATCAATTATTTGTGTCAATGGTTTATTTCCTATAGTTCTAGGACTGGTTTTTTTATTACTCGTACCCTAATTTGTCCAACGCAACCCTGGCGCCCTAATAATCCTTATGCTCTCCGGTTTTGGGCCGAGCGAAGGGGTATCGGTCCAACATTGTATGAACCATTGCCATACAGTTTTCTTACCAGTTAGTTTGTTTCTTGATTGATTTCCATATCCATATCACGACTGACCGTATTTACGTTACCTCTTCATGAACCTATCAAATTGGTATTTTTGCCAATACGAAAAGGTTATAAAACATAGCGTAAAAATCGTCTAAAGTGAGACTTATGTTCAATATCTTTGTTTTGCAATATATGGTTGTTAAAACACCAAATTGATTAAATAATTCCAACCAGTTCTAGGTATAAGATGCACACTATTTTCCACGTAAAATAGAAAACTAAGAAAACAAGGATGTGCATATAATTACAGATCTTGGACCAATAAGTAATTAATACTATGCCGTGGGAGTGGGAATACTCGTATAAGGGTCATTTAATAAAATTTTCAGACTAGCTCTCTTTACAAAATAAAACTGCAGCGGCCATCTGTATCCCGATACATATCTTCTAAATAGGAAATCGACAGACTTATTTCTACAATCGCTTTTCAAAATTTGGATTCCTATTCTACTTTATTTTGATTTGATTTGATTTATTTATAATTCAAAATTTATACTATACTGGGTGATTCAAAATGGCTGCAGACAGTTTGAATTTGGCGCTTAACATTTTACTGTTTTTTTACGTAGGCGTTGGCGGTAATGGTTTTCCCCAAATACACATCACAGTAACTACAATCCATAGGCGTCGGTTTTTTGACGTGTGTTTTATTTTTATTTATTTATTTATTTATTTATGGTTTTCTATTGTTTCCGTCCGTCCGTCCGTGCTCTTACTCTTTTTAAAAGTGGTCGATTGTGTTGAAATTTGGTGGACGGGTACTTTGGACATTAAGCACGGGCACTATTGATTTTCAGGAAGCTGGTTCAACAGAAACAAAAGTTATAGGTGTGAATCGGGAACAGGAAAAACATATTTCATTCCTTAGCTAGGTCATGTATCGAGTTCGGACTTTCGCTAGATTATTCCCTATTGCTCTTAGATGTGTAACAATTCAATACAACTCTTCTCTGTGGTATAGGTCAAAAGTTTTAGAGCAAAATGTACCCAAAATTATTCTTTACACATGAATTTGGAGTTGTAAAAGCTTTCAAACACATTATCTTGATGCTGAAACAGTACATCACGTGCACATTTGATAACCGCATGTGTGTGATTCAAAGATCTTAAATTATTTCTCTGATGCTATATGGATTTTGATCAAAATATGTCAAAATCGTTATTTATGCACCAAACTCGTTGGCAAAGAGTTAAGAGCACACTCTCAATGCTCAAGACATAAATTTGATGCATTTCTGGCGACCACATGCATTTGGATCAAAACATGCCAAATCGTTATTCTTGCACTGAGATCGTTGGGAATATGATTGAGAGCATTCTTTCAATGCCCAAGACATGAATTTGATGCATTTTTGTTAACTATAAAATGTATTTTGTAAGATTAATAGTTATTTACATAAAAGTCTGGAAAATGATACATTACTGGCGAGGAAATATTGTAGTGCGAGGCCCCTTTGGGGCCGAGTGCTTTAATTTCCGAGTCAGGTAATGTCATTTTACTGACGAGTTTTGTATTAAATTTTACCCGAAATCGTATTTGTCAATGTCAATCTGTCAGTGATGACATGTCATTATTTATACAGCTAGCCATGTCACAAATGCAGCCGGTAAAGTGACAGTGCGACCAGTAAAGTGACAAGCGGCAGGTCTGCTCTGCCTCTGTCATGGAAACTACAATTTCCTGACAGAAAGTAGTCATGAAAATGAAGGTTACAGGACGATTTTGGATAAAATTTCCTGATATTAGGCGCATTCTTTCGGCTGCTTAGCAATCATGATTTCCAAATCGTGATTCGTAGGATCACGTTTTACGAAAGAACGCGCGAGTTTAAGTCAAAATATGGTTACGTTTACGTAGTACACATATGCATTCAAATTACCTATTTTTTGTTTGGATTATGAAAATAATTTAAATACAAGTGAAAGTACTTGCACGATTATGCCCCTCTTCAGTTACAAATATTGACTAACCTAACATTTGAGTAAAAATATCCTTGCATTTATAGGTTAGGAATTCGTGATCATAAAACTTTTATGTTCAGTTTGTTCACGATTTTAGCAATCATGATCATAAGATCACACTTCGAAAGAACGTGATTTGACAATCCAAACGCGTTTGGATCATCGAAAGAAAGCGCCTAGAGAGTAGGCATGAGAGCGAAGATTTCAGGATGATTTTGGGTAAACTAAATTGTCGTTAAAAGTGATTGTAATACTGGAGATCGTTCGATATTTCGTTGTATCGGTTTATTTCCTTGTCTCTATACCACCAACCTTGCATTTTAAAACAAATAGTTCTTTTCAGAGCTCCAGCAAAGTGCAACATTTTGCAACGGTACGTAATGTAGAATCGAAAAAGGGTACGACAAAGAGGCCATCGGTCTAGTTTTAAGTTAGTCAGTAGGATGTTAAATTGAATGAAAGAGAGAGAGAGAGTGGGAAAGTGCATGTAAGGGTCTTCTGACCGGGATGGCAGGGAGTCGTGAATGGGCAGCAAAAGTGGAATGACGCACTTTTGTCATTTTTATCTTTGCGTGTAATTTCAATAAACGACATTTAAACTGTTTGCTGTTTACTTTTTCACGTTTCTAAGACAACGAGTATTACATTTGGGGGGCTCAAGCCGGGATCTTAGAGAAATAAGTGATAGTTTTGTAGTTTAAATTGAGTTTCGCGATAGTGCAGTGATAGAAATGGCAGATGTTAAGGTAGTGGGTTTGACCGATGAAGAAGTGTCTCGAATGACCGTACCAGAGCTAAAGGACGAGCTCAGAGGACGACGCCTCAGGGTAACGGGTCGGAAGCGCGAACTTCTACAGCGGTTGATGGCCGCGTTAAGGTTAGAGCGGGAACACGGTGCACGAGAAGACGACGACGACGAAGCTGACGACGACGACGCCGAAGAAGAAGACGAAGCCGAAGGGGACCGGGAAGACGCCGGCGATACCCAGCAGGCAAACAACGAAGAAGACGATCAAGACGGCCGTGCAACTTCTGTTATGCGACGAGGTGGACCAAACAGACCCAGTCACACTTTGTTACTACTTAAAGACGTAGAAGGTTCATTGGAGAAATTCAGTGGGGACGATTTGATAACTGTGAATCGATGGATCAGAGATTTCGAAGAAATGGCGGAAGTGTGTAGGTGGACCGATATTCACAAAGTCGCGTTCGCGAAGAAGCTACTAACAGGCTCAGCCCTGGCGTTCGTGAGGCAAGAAAGGTGTACGAAGACGTGGTTGAAGTTTAAAAACGCCTTGAAAGACGAGTTCGAGCACAAGGTGAGCGACCAACAAATTTACCGAGAGCTGGGGCAAAGGAGAAAGAAATCCGACGAGACCTTGCAGCAATACATGTATAATATGCGCGAGAATAGTCCAAAGCGGAAGCAGTCGGATAGTGAAAAACGGAAGTGTTATAATTGTGGTAGTGTGGCGCATTTAAGTGCTAAGTGTCCGGAAAAGGAAGGGGGTACTAAGTGTTTCAGGTGCAACGAATTCGGTCATATTGCAGCACGGTGTTCAAAAGAAACGAAGGAGGCCTACGTAGTATCAAGGCCTGAAAAAAAGAAGTACATGAAGGAGGTGACGATAGAGAACTGTAAGTTTATAGCGTTAGTAGATACTGGTAGTGATCTCACTTTTATAAGGTCAGATGAATATGCGAGATTAGGATCACCATCGCTTGGTAATTGTAAACTTAAATTTGAAGGGTTTGGGTCCACTGGCAATGAAACTTGGGGCGAATTTACGAAAGTAATGACTGTCGATGGGCATGAATTTCCGATAACTTTACATGTAGTATCTAATCAGGTTTTATCAAAACACAGCTTATTGTTGGGTACTGATTTCTTGGATCAGGTAGAGTTGCGAGTCAAGCGGGGGGAAGTCACTTTATTTCAACTTAACGAAATTAACTGCTCCAAATCCTGATAGCTGGTATAAACATGTGGATAAGGTGCAAAAGTTCTTGAACTCCACCATAAATAGAAGTACGGGGAAGACGCCATTTCAGCTGCTCGTAGGGGTCGAGATGCGGATTAAAGAAGATTTGCAAATCAGGGAGCTAATCGACGCAGAATGGACTACGCAGTTCGAAGAGAAACGGTGTGAGTTACGTGAAGAAGCAAAGAAAAGGATTATCGAGACGCAAGAAGGAAACAGGAAAAATTACAATAAAGGAAGAAAGGATGCGAGGCAATACGAGGGCGGAGAGCTAGTGGCTATAAAAAGGACACAATTCGGTACGGGTTTAAAATTGAAAGGAAAATTCCTAGGGCCATATCGAGTGGTGCGCGCATTGCGAAACGATCGGTACATCGTAGAAAAAGTGGGTGAGCATGAGGGACCGCAGCAAACATCTACGACAGCCGATTTCATGAAACCGTGGACAATGAAGAAGACATCTGAGGGCAGATGTTCCTGCAGGATGGGCGAGTGTAGAATCGAAAAAGGGTACGACAAAGAGGCCATCGGTCTAGTTTTAAGTTAGTCAGTAGGATGTTAAATTGAATGAAAGAGAGAGAGAGAGTGGGAAAGTGCATGTAAGGGTCTTCTGACCGGGATGGCAGGGAGTCGTGAATGGGCAGCAAAAGTGGAATGACGCACTTTTGTCATTTTTATCTTTGCGTGTAATTTCAATAAACGACATTTAAACTGTTTGCTGTTTACTTTTTCACGTTTCTAAGACAACGAGTATTACAGTAATGATAGAAACACGTTATAAGGATTAATATAACCTCAGTTTTATTTCACCGCTGAACACGATGAACACTTCGAACTGACGGACGACCTGTTGGTTTGGCCTTACAAATATACTTCTTGCGATTATGATGAGAATAAGAAGTGTATTTGTAAGGCCAAACCAACAGGTCGGCCGTCAGTTCGAAGTGTGGAAGCGATTGAAGATGTAGGACAACGTATGGAGGGTAGCCCTAAGAAATGAATTCGCTATTGAATGAGACTGGAAGATGTAACTTAATAAAGACGATAACGATTTGGTATCATTACAGGCTTATCATGTGGTAAGTGCCATTTTGCTCAAAGATCTCGAAATATTTCCTTATAAAGTTTCGATTGGCCCAACATCATCATGCACGAGATTACGAAATAGACGCAACTATTGTCGCTGGTTTAATAATCATTTAAACAACAACGAAAATATTAAATCTAACCTTTATGAGTGTCGAAGGGGGTGTCCATTTATCGGGATATGTTAAAAATCAAAACTATCGAACGTGGGCAACCGAAAACCCCCATAATTTTGAAGAAACCATCTTGCATTCTTTGAAGATTGCTATTTGGGTTGGCATGTCTAGTTAGGAGACGTATAGGATCAATTTTTTTCAACGATACCCTTACTGTAGAAAGATACCGTACTGAAATACAGGATATGTTTTCTGAATCAACTTCATGATGACGAATTGAGACACGAATATTTGCAGCAAGATGGTGCCGCAGTCCATACAGCAAACGTCACTCTACCTACAACAATTTTACAATGATCGTTTAATCAGCAGAGGTTTATGGCCCGTTTGCCAGATTTAACCCCACTAGATTTTTTCTGTTTCCCACATTAAAGAATAGCATTTTTCGAAATCGCTTGCACATTCTTGTGAGGAACTTCAAAATGCGATCGTAGAAAGGTAATGAACATCACGCCGACAATGTTAGAATGTGTATTTAAAAACATAACCCGTCGAGTGAACATGGTGGTGGTAATTTTGAACAATCATTGTGATAAAGTGCTTAACTTGTGCTGGATAAATTAATTTTCTTTATTTAATTAATTGTGATTATTTTTGATCCCCATTAAATTGATCTGCCACTGCTTCTAAATAAATGAGATTTTGCGTGTTACCAACATGAACAACCAAAGGTGATCATAATTCATTTAGGGTCTTCCTGCAAAAAAAAATTGTAACTTTTTCGTGTCTTACTGTAAAGTTTATAACCTGTAATTAAACATCTCATATACAAAACTTTTTTTTCTAATTGCAACATATCAGGAAACAACATACAATATCGTAAAACTTTCAAATTTTGTCATGCAACCGACGACATGCCGATATTGGCCGAGCGTCGCTTACGTCACTACGCAAGTTGCCGATCGGGAGTTATATTAGTGCATGACACTGATAGGAGTTCGATTCGACTTATTATGGCAATCTGCCATAAACCGAGTTCTGACTGGTTCGTAAAGGGGCAGTTAGATAGTCTGCCAAAGGTTGAAGTGTTAATGGTCGCCGCCTTTTTCTCGAAAAGTGAGTTTTTCCATGCCACTCGGTTGAGTGGAGTCAAAGCCCAGAAGCAAATCTGTTATGGTTCATAGGAAGTATAACATCAAAGTGCAAGGTACATTGTAGGTACCTAATAAAGTATGCACCTTACGGGTTTCAACGAGAAAATTAGGGTGTTGGATATGTGGAAGTGAAAATAGAGAAAAATGTGTGCACTGTAAGGGCACAGATATGCCCAGAACAGAGTTCGAAGTAAATCATATTCTGAATTGCAATTACAATATTACCTACATATCGATGGATTTTCGTCGATAACTGACTGAAAGTAAATCGACATTATGTACTTTAATTAATTAGAATCGTCTTCACAACAATACAAATGGGATGTCAAACTCGCGGTATCACGTCGAACTTTTTTCGTATATTTTCTGTTGGGACGTTTATATACAATTTATTAGGTTCGCGATGACTTCTGCTATCACACCCAGGCACAAATGCAATAATTATTCGACGCCTTTTTCCGTCAAAACGACGTTTTCTTTCTCTGAAGCGATTGTAAGCAATGCTACGGCTGAGCGCCAACGTGCGTTGTGACGTCACAGCAACGTGGCGGTCATTCGAAACTTTTCAAACGCCGTTCATTTTAGAATCGTGTTTGCTAATCACAACGATTTCTCGTTTTGAAAAAACGCGGAAAACCCAATTCGTTAAAATATTTCATAAAGGCTGGAAATTCCCTACACGTAATTTCTTATTCTCTAAAAAACCAAGTCGTGAGTATAATATTCCCTTACCGTAAATAACTTCATTAAAATCTTACTCCCTTAATCGCTATAAACAAAGTTTTAAACGCGATACTACCGTTCCTTTCTAATTAACCTAACGTAGTATTAAAATTTAAATCACTTCTGCCTGATATCTCATGAATACGATGAAATGGCAAATATTACCTAACACAAAAATAAAGTTCTTCCTTATCTTTCATCTCAAAGGATTTTCCTCAACTATATGGTCGTAGAAAACTTGTCAACAAATTTTTTGCTGTTCTAGAAGACGTATAACCCGCGGTCGTATACACAGGTCTGGAAACTCTGTTGTTCGAGATGAGGTTCTTACGGGTGTAACGGTCCTAATGGTTACAGGCTACCCTTTGCCTATTGGTAACCCAAGGACCTCCAAAAATCTCCCTTTCCTAAACCTCCTCCTGTTCACCCATACAACACTGTATGGTTGGTTGCCTATGGTTCAGGTTCACCGGGAGTTATGCTGCGTAGCTCTACAGCCGGAGATATCAGGTCCCCACTTTTAATAAACTAAAACCTTGTTATAATACAAGAAAATATAATTAAACAAATATATGTACACAAAATATTTACAAAATAAAGAAAAACTAAAAATGATTGAATGCGACCCAAGTAGGAGGGGTCAACCGGGACAATTGACACTCGTGGTAGTTTTGTTAATCTGTAAATGATATCACGTTAGCTTCCAGTATGAACACCGGTAGGTAGTTTCAAAGACAACTTCTATGATTTAACTTTACACGGGATCAATACAAATCAAGTAAGTTTTACGTTATAAGCCCAAGTACAACAATATTCGGGGTATATTACAGGAAGGCTGGTTCCAGTCGAGCGCGAATTTACATTCGCAGCGTCTACCGAAATTTCAGGGATAACCTAATTCTGAGCACGGCTATACAGCCGTATACTTTTTCCACGGATGGTAACAGGAAGAGCGCGGTCATACGACCTGCACCTCTTTGTACTGGATAGACAGGTAACCCAAATTAACGGCACGGCTATACGGCCGTACACTTTTAATTCAGGAAGGGTTTCAGAGCGCGGTACTACAACCGGCACGTCTGAGGTAAATTATTCAACGGGGCGGGTGTCAGAGCGCGATTTACAATCGCTAACGTCTGACCAGGAAACAGGAAAGAATTTCTTAGGATCAGGAAAACAATTCTAAGACGAGTCCCCTTTCTGGTCTGGTTTCTGTTTATATAGTCTGTGGAAGGAAGTGGGAATGTAATGGTGATGGTAATCGTACTGGTGGGAATGTCCACAAACATGACGTCTTTGAAACTACCGCCCTCTCCTGATAGAAATCTAGATTAATTTCCAATTCCTACAGGAATCAAATTACAAATTAATCTTATAACATTTCACATCATTACACGGGTCGTCAAACTCGTAGTACTTACCTTAGCGACTAGGTGGCGTATAGATCTACGGATGTTGTTAAGATTAAGCTCAATCACTTATATCGGTACCACGGCTCGCTCTTGTTAGATATTCGCCTCAGGAATAGAGGAAGGTAAATAACGCCTTAAAGCTTATTTATTTGCCACACTGTTCTTATTCTGTTAAATACTAGATCCCCCTCCAGGTAAACGTACATGTTAGTAAATGTAAAAGAGGAGGCAGCTAAATTAGATTCCGCTGCACTAATCTTTAGAGCCGTAAATAAACTTCGACTGTGACTAGAAAACCAAACTAACTGAAATGACAAATTATATAAAAAACAACAAGATAGAATTGATCAAGAACGCGGTAACTATGGCGTACGGTGATCTGCTACACAAACTTACTTTAAAGGCTTGACATCGTCCCCAGCTGTTGATTCGTTTGGGGTATATAGTCTTCGGTACTTCTTCACAACTTACCATTAGTTGAGCGCCACCTAGTTTAATAAACTTAACTCTCCCTGTATAAAAACTAGGAAAATGCAAGGAAAGGAACAATAAAATTTACGGAAGAAATACTGGTTTATTCCAATTAATGTCAAGTAAAATGTCTCCAAAACTGAATACGTGTCCTCAGCGACTGGCACGTAATATTTCGTTAGTGTTATCGTACTAACTTCACGCACCCGTTTTAAGCACGCCAATTTCATAGAATTCGGAAAAGAAAGTTGCAATAACCGAACATCTGAAGGTAGCAATTTTAGCCCACCATTAATCAAGTAAGACGCCACTTCAATTCTTAATTAACCCCCAACGGCACTATCAATCAAAGGATGGTCAAATGGCGTGGGCACTTTATTAAAATGCTTTCGGACCCATTTATACCGAGAATTAGTGTATTGTATGAGTGTTATTTTTTATCGAGTCAGGGTTAAAAAGACGGGCACCAGAAGAGCACATTCATATACTTACACTTAGGTATAAAATTGGTAATTTCTATGATCATTATTCATGATCCTAAAGGGTTGTTTTTGTGGTTCTATCTGTCTTACGGTTGTATAAGTCGGGTTTATCATAACGTCCTAGGAAATTTAATTGAGCTTAAAATTAGAGTCTAGGGAAACGATTGGGGCCTAGGGAGATGGACTAACAATAGAGGTTAATTTAAACAGTATCATTTTTTATACATTAATTTAAATAAACGCATTTTATGTTCTAAATAAAGTCGATTCATAAAACAGACGATCGCTGAGCAAAGTTTGGGAGAAATGAGCTGAACTTTCCGACACACCTGTGTTGTTTTCTAATAATAAATGGATATTAACTTTTGTGTTCTTCTGATTAAGTTTTACAATTTGATTACACCGTGTGGATCCCGATAAGACTCTACATCTTTGTTTATAGTTGGGGTAAGCAATTTTATATAATATGAATGTGCTTTTCAGATGCACGCCCTTTGCTATCAATTTTTAAATGCTTTAAGGGCTAATTTCACCTCGCGAAGTAACCTTTTCTGTACCACCTTATACCTAGTTTCGTTATTGTCACAGTTACAGTCATTAATTCTCAGGTGAAAATACTCGTGTTGCCATATAAAATACCTTTAGTTGCGGAAATCCGCACACCCTCTATATTTTCGAAAACGCGTTAAAATATTGTTTAAAATGCCAAGTGGAAGTTCGAAACTATGAAGATAAAAATAGTTAGAAAATAGTATATTAAGATACAAGTGTATAATCAAGTCGTTAAAGCACGCGCAACGAGTTTAAGGGCACGACGCAAAGCGGAGTGCCTTTAACGTTGCAAGTGCTTTAAAGACCAATTATACACGTGTATCTTATAGTATTTTTTATTATACTTGCAGTATAATTTAAAAATAGGAAATACAATGAAGTCATATTGACGTTATACTCGAATACATGTCTAATTAAGTGGGCTGGGTGTTCGTAATTTCACGATAGCCATGGAAATGTCACTTGACGTTTACTTATAAAAATCGTCGTCTTTGTGAATAAAACGATTTCCGTTGAAAAAGATAATACACCGTCCATTAAATCGCTTGTTGTAAAATCTAAACAAACGTTGGTAGGTGTAAAATCCAACTCCAGTAAAGCCTATTATAAAGAATATGAAAAGTCCATGGATGAATAGGAAGTTACTTACGAATACAGTCTTAAATGCATCCATAATGCTGGCATATATGAAGGAAATGTCAAAGGTATTTAAATCTTCTATATTTTGGTGCATTCATTCAAAACTTTAAAACAATGCTATGAGATTAAAAAGTGGAACAGATTTGGAAGCATACCCTAAATTACGCGCGTTTGTGAAAGCTTCAACCAAAGGATAGGTACAAAAGCCAAAGAAATGTTCTGCATTTACAGAAAGCGACTTAAGAGGATTTTTTATTTCATCCAGATGACAGTTTCAAAAGTCATCTTGAAGTATCGTTACTTAGCAACTTTAAAGCACGTGTGTTTTAAAGGCCCTTTTTCGCACGCATTTGAGTGTTTAAAACGGAGATTGTGATTCAGGTATAATAAATAGTACATTGAAATACAAGTGCAGAAACGGTATTATTGAAAAACGAGTATAAATGTAGGAACACGAGCGCCAGCGAGTGTTCCTATTATACGAGTTTTTCAATGACCGTTTCGTCATGCGTGTTTCATACTATTTTTTCTACGAAAGTGAAAAATTCTTCTCTAGAAATTAGAAATTTCAACTAGCCAAATAACGACAAAAAATCGTATAGTCTGATCGTAGTTGGATGTTTCAATTGTAAATATGATCCAGTAAGCCGGTTGCCATGACAAAACATAATTGTTTGAAAAATCGTAAATTTAAGTCAAACAATTTGTGGCGTAGTGAAGAAGTGTTAAGATAGATTTTGACGAAACTGAAGATGAAGAAGGTATGTGCACCCCGCCGGACGTTGCGGAAATGGCTAATGCGGTTTCGCATGAATTGCTACCCCCAAAGTCTAAGCAGCGTTTCGGAAAGGAGCGTTTTCATAAGAGAACAAATCGCTAAGTTTTTGAGAGAAGCGCCTGATGAAACATTTGTAATGATGAAGGTTTGTGAATTTCTTATTATATTTTTAAATCATAAATAAGCATAATTTAATTACAGGTTGCTCTCGTCCTTGGAGTGGCTGGAGCTTGCCGTCGGAGCGAACGTTGTAAAATGACTGTAACGGATTTCACAGAACAAGATGCAATTTTATTGATACTTAACGATTCCTGACTCCAAGAATCATGTCCCAAGAACGTTTTCTGTAGCAGAAGGCAAAGAAAATTCTACCATTGTCTGTCTTATATAACGAAACTGTGAATAAAGCAATACAATTACAAAGAGTTACTTCGCATATGTTTATTAGCGTGTAGAAAATGCGTGCAGAAAATATTTTTGCCGCACTAGTGTTTCAAAGACCTGATTTCACAATCAATTTACCTACAAAAACAATCGTGTTTCTACACTTTCGTAGAAAAAAATAGTTATAACACTTTCCATAATGGAGTAAACCCCATAATAAAAAACTAATCGAGTTTTTAGCGTATTTATCATGATAAATACAACTTGTACGTGCATGAATTTCGCCCTCCTGAAGATATGAGATCTTGGCACAAGAACACCATTCTTTCTAACTATATAATGGTTTCCGAGAAAAAAATTAAAGAAGAAATGCAAATTTAATAACCTTTTTGGGGGTGGCTCTCAAACGAAACACGATGGACCCCTCCTCGAAGGGTGCGTTTATATTTTTGTAGTTTTGTAGAGTGAGTAAAAGGAAAGAGAACGTCGAATAAGTTTCCGTTTTTGGGCCAACGCATCTCAACTTTGTTTTATACTAAATTTTAACTACAGAAACGTCTTATAAAAGTGAAACTATAGTCCGTCTCAATTTGGGCGGTAGAGGGGATCAAAACAAGAACTTTTTCAAATTAAACCGGAAGTCCATCGTGTTTCGTTTGGAAGCCACCCCCAAAAAAGTGATGAAATTTGCATTTCTTCTTTAATTTTTTTCTCGGAAACCATTATATAGTTAGAAGGAATGGTGCCACTTCTTTGAATAGGTTTTCGGGTATGCCCTTTCCGATTTTGCAAAATTTTTTTCAAAATTCATACTGCGAAAGGGTGCACTCCTACATGGGGTGCGAAAAAAATTTTAATTTAGACGAAATTTGGTATCTGGGGTTTTTCAACACGAAAATCACCAATATGAAACTAGTTTTTGAAAATTGAAAAAAAATCTACTGCAATTCTTGGCCGGATAACGAAATTCGTTGTATACATACTTGATGAGTTAAGGAACAAAATTGTCGAGCAGTTTTTTAAAATCACTTTTCAAACAAAAGTTATACTCGCATCCCTTGTCGTTTTGTCCGTTGCTGCTCCAACTGATACAATCTTTTCACTCTTTCGTCTACATTCTTTTCTTCTATAGCAATGGTGTCCACATGAGCATTACCACGAGACGTTTTCTTTGCAGCGCCAAACTCCAAGGAATGCGCCAAAGCCTTTTCCATTTTTCATTAAGTGCAAGTTTGAAAGTTTGTTGCGTGTCCAGATCGCTATTCTCAATATAAAGCTTTCTAGAGCCGTAGAATACGCCAGTCTTATCAACCTATAACGAATTCGTCCGATTTTTGCGTTCGATTCTTTAACTGGGTGTAATCCAATTTGCTCAAAATCTTGTTTCTGGTGTGCTGTATCATACGCAAAACACTCAATGCATCCCCACGCAAAGTAACTATCAGTTTTCTCTTTCACTGTCCATTTATTTATTTCTGCGGTGGCCTCCAACTGTCTGAAGTAAGTGGACCACAGTGGTTTTCCATCGAATGCCTTGAATGTTCGTCGTACCAATACTCTTACACGTTTTGCAGTTTCTTTGCGAGACGATTGTGGTACAGCAAGTAGATCTTGTGTTATCACAGTTCACAGATGACACATCACTCTTTTCGTGTTCTCAGATCAATACCATAAACCGTTTTCGTAATTCATCGAAGCCCTTTTCACTTTTTAATTGTCCCTCTCTTGTTCTGGGCCCGCAACAGGCGTTTGACCAATTACACAGTGACCCGCATAATGCTTTTTAGAGGTGCCCCTGCAGAAGGTCTTAAGTTGCTCTGTACTACTCTGGTATTTACCTTACGAATTAGGAAAACTGCAGGAAAACCTAATACGGAATAGCCGACAGAATGCTCGAAACTGATCTATGGAAATCCCCATTTCTGCCACAGATAAAAAATTCACCTCGGCCAAGGTTTCAAACACCCGACAACCTTGAGATCTGTCTACGTCTGGTATGGGTACACGGACCGTAGTTCCAATTTGAACCTCGGAGAATGGTTAGAGGATTTCAGTATGTTATTGGCTTGCTTTTTCTGAATTTTTACACCCACTAACAATGTTCTCTTTGTTGTTCGCAATTAATACATTTTCCATCCTTATTAACTTCTGCGCCAAGTAGTAACACTGTAGAGCACTGGTTGAAACCTATTCTAACTTCGTACGCTACAACGTGGGTTGGCAGGTATATCCAGAAGTTTTTAATAGGTTGAAATTAACTTACCGGACCCAGTCAAGTTTCCAGCATCATTTGATTGACCTTTTGTGGAACTATGCCTTCTCTATTTCTCTTTTTCTTTGGGTATTAGGATCCTCGAGGTCATTAAACTTTCCATCCATTTCTTTTAGTAAAGTTTCAACATCTTCTTCAGTGGACAAATGGTTGATTTCATCATGGGGAATGCAGGCTGAGGCTATAGTCTTACTCTAGCTGGATATCCGAACATTGTCTCATAGGAGATCTCCCAATACCTGAACGACTAAAATATTATATTGGGCGATTGAACTTTTTTCGAACTCCGCAGTGTTTCATAGAACAGCGATTCTCAACCTTTTTGTAATCGCGACCCTCTATTTTCTGGGTCTAATGACCGCGACCCCCTAATACTTAATCCTATTGTTAATGCCATTGAGGAACCCAGTTAAATGAACTACACGCTAAAATAAATATTTTTTTATTTATTGTTAGCGAGTTCAATACATACAACAGGTAGGTAATGCCCTTATACGGGGTGTCAATTTTAAAACTATGCAGTCGGCCATATTTTCCAAACTAAATAAGATATTGAAAATCGCGCAAAACCGTTTCGGGGGCATCGAGGGTGAACCAGAATGAAGTTATGAGTGACAACCCCTCCCCCTTAACTCCACAGCCTCCCTCTTCAAAAATCCTAAATAGCAACCCCATACGTGTGACACATCGTTGGAAAGCTACTGAAAAATTCTTTCCAATGGTTCCAATAAAGTCAATATTCATTAAGGTAATTTAACAAGAATTTAACAATTAACAAAAAAAAAAACTAAATGTTGACATTGAGCGATTTATGTTGTTATTGTCATTAGCACTTCCAGATTTCGTTAAAAATCCAAACACATTGGATTGCTTGTTCATTTTGAAACTAAATAAATTAACCACATCACACACATAAA
Source organism: Photinus pyralis (assembly GCF_008802855.1). Taxonomy (NCBI): domain Eukaryota; kingdom Metazoa; phylum Arthropoda; class Insecta; order Coleoptera; family Lampyridae; genus Photinus; species Photinus pyralis. The sequence goes on from NW_022170510.1 coordinate 22,195,697, forward strand.
GTTATTGGCAAATTGAAACGATGTTCTCGACAACTGACGAGTTCGTGTGGTCACTACCACTACCAGGCGTCTCGGAGTCGGAATCCCCGCGGTTGTAGCTGACTATGTAAGTTTTAATTACTACAAAACGACGTTTCCGTCACAACTTTCTTATGCACTTTGCCTTTTGCTTGTCAAGCCGCCACTCGGTCATACCGGCGCTCGGTCATGCAGGCGCTTGTTCAGTCGATGCTATCTGCAAATTATGTAACATACACATTTGGAATGATAACATGGATTGCCATAATATGAATATGTCGATGGAATTCTCAAATTATTTTAGGTGGAGTGTTGGAGGGTTTGTTATCGCCGGTTTGACCGAGCGCCGGCTTGCAATAGCGCCGGTTTGGTATAGTCCGGCTAGTCGTCGCCGGTTTGGTCATTGCCGGTTAGGGAATCGCCGGTTAGGAGTGTACCGAATAAAACGGTAGTCGTTGTAACTTTCCGACATTGGCCAAATCACAATGGTCAATGGTCATTAACGTTATAGGGCGTTCATTTATGGAGAATGTCTAACTAGGCTAGGCATTATCGTCACTGGCCGGCCAATAACGTGATTGGCCCGTAACATACAGTTTTAACAAATACAACTTCAACTTAATTAACTAAATTGTTTTACTGTAAAATTTAGTAACTGGTGCTTATGAGGCTCTATCATAAAAGCGTCGAATGTTTCCTGAAATGTAATTACTTACTGCGGTTCGTTACCTCGGACAGAATTTCTGCAATAACAAGCAACACAACCATAAAGTGCATTGTGGAATTTAATTTATTATAAAATCGAGCACAAATATTTGTGTTACAGTTCCTGATTGAAACCACCGGTATTGATGAACCGAATAGCTACAAGTTTGTATCGCGCTTGTGTTACCAATTTTTATTATGCATTGAGATTCAAATTGCAGGATGGACAATCAGATCACGTTCTTCTACAATCTGACTAGAATATACAGAAAATATGAACGGCCTTATACCAGATTTAATCTAAATCTCTAAGCTTTGTGAGTGCTCGCGTTTGCATATACAATAACGTTGATAGCACTTAACGCACAAAAAGGACCAGCTTTTTTCCCTTTTCGTTGTTTGAACTGGTTTGCTGAGGGAATCGCTAACATGATAGCTGGCATTCCAATTCCCAATATACATAGTATTAGTATATTTGTCAGGACATTATAAAGTTAGAGCCTTTATATTAACATGTGGTGTAATTTTGATCCTATAATAATTATAGGTATGTGCTATAATTAATAGCACATACCCATAAAGGTGGCAAATTAGGTTTGGAGTGGGTTGTAGGATGTAAACAGCTCAACCTAATTAGGTGAGCTATTGAGCTGTTCACAATAACTCTTACAACCCACTCCAAACCTAATCCGTCCATCCAAAAAACCGCACCAATATAGTGCTGTGTTTATTTCGTCTGTCAATTTTCGGAAAGTCTAATGAAGATGGACAAGGGCGGTTTCCTTTTTTGTGTAATTAGTATTCGTAATTAAATTTTATTAATTGTCGTTGGCCTATGTGACGGCATGGAGATACGAGAAAGCGATCAAGGTTGTTTTTGGTTACATTTTATTTTAACGGAGAAAGTTCCGGGTGTTGTTGGGCCTTTATCTGTTATCAAATGCAAATGCTTAATTTAATTGACAGGTCGATGTGATTTATCGCCTTTTCTGTGTAGTTAAGAGAGATGAAATTTTATTCTAGAATTAAAGTTTGGATTTATCTCTTAATGTCTGATAACAAATTGAATTAGAAAAATTAATCTACCTCTATTTTCTTGGCCTAATAACGTTCGTTGATAGGATAGTTTTGTTTGTTTCTCTCTTTGTTGTCAACTTTGTATGATTGCTTGTTGCAATTTTTATTTACGGAAGAAGGGTTTCGCCTTAAATAGGACGTTAACAAGTAAAGCGTCGCTTTTTGCCACAGTCAACGCAGAACTAAGTTTCGTTGAAATTTGAAATCAGTTTTTTGCCACGTTCAGCGCCGAGAGACGTCGTTGAAGTTCGCTTTTTGCAAGTTACATCGTTTAGTTACGGCCAAATTAGTATTCATTTGAAACCACAGCCAGCGTTTTCGATCAAGTTCGAAGAAGTTCCGTTTGTGAAGCCGGAAGCCCATTTCGCGGCTAATTATCGTTCTACGTTTTGAAGTTTTGGTCATCAAAGGTGCTGCAAGCAGAGGTGTTTGTCGGCGCCCCCACGAGTGTGTTTTCAACGTGGTTCAGTTTGAGTTTTTTTCGGGAACGCCCTTGTCTACCCGAAAAGAAGATGCTGCGATTACCCGATGTTGCTAGCGTAAAGTGTCATTTGTGTTGATTGAAAATTGTAATTTTTGTGTACTATGTACGGATACCTTTTGATTGGATATTACAATTCCCGGACAAGTAATGCAAGTTAAATCATAATTTTAGTCTATTTGTAATAATTGTTTGTGTTTTTGTACCATTTTCCGGCGGATGGGGAACGGCCTAAGTGTATGAGCGTAAGTACCGCATAGGTTAATGCTAGAGGCTAGAGATATGGATACTCGTCGCTATTATGAACCAGCAACTGGTAGCAACCAAGGTCAACATCGTAGGCCAGCTACGCCACCAGGCAGTCCTATCGTGGCCAAGGGCTTGCACTGGTTTAACCTGCGCCGGCCTGTGTTCAATGTACATCAACCATCTTGATATACTACACACCTGGTGAGCTCAGGACGGTGCGGGGGTCTCGACTTAGCCGCTTGGACAGAGGAGACAATCTTAACAAATACCTAAATCCCAAGAGGCAGAAGTCCAGACCGAAGGGGATGCGTGGAAGCTAATAAATATGAGACAGAAACCAGGGGGCTCTAGGCACCCTGAGCTCCCATCGAGCGACGTGGATGCGCAACCAACGTAAACGCAAACGCCAACCCAAACGCGAACCCAACATGAACGCGAACCCAACGTGAACGCAACTCCAACGTGAACGCGAATCCAAACGTGAACCCGAACCCGGGACAACTACTAAAATATGTCATCCCGCACAAACTGTCCGAAATACCCTGGCCTAACTACCAATATATCTCGGACCAAACTACCAAAATATAGCAGCGGGCCAAACTGCCAAAATCTTCCCGCGGAAATACCCCGAGTCAACTACCGAACCATCCCAGAGCCAATCTCCAAAATACCTACGGCCAAACTGCCAACATTAAGCGGCAGGCGGCATCAAAGGAAAAAAGTTTCCACGGTCCCCAGAATTTTCCCACGCACAACTCCCCCAATACCTACTAATATAGTCGAAAATGTAAGGCAATATGGGGGCGCCTTTAATCGTCGTGATAGAAACGGATCGTTTCACTTACCTTAAGATAGCGTTACGTTTGACACTTTTACTGAGTTTCTAGGTAAATTATTGCCTATTTGAATGTGAGCAAAGAAAACACGTTATCTACCAAGACAAAACAAAGACTTTCGACTAATTAAAATTAATTAAACTAGTTTGAATTACATAATAAAGCATTTTTTATCTTTCTGTATTCTGTATACCTTTGGAATTTCTGTGAGTTTTTAAAAATTAAAATCAGTTTTTTAGTTGTGTTTCTGGTGCACGTGCGTGTTTCTAGTGATTTTGACAATTGACACCGAACAGGCAACTACTACCAGATCAGCTATTGAACGACCGTTATAATTTCATAATGAAGCTTTTCCTGCTGAGAGCTTTCGCTGCTTGGATCCCGGTACTACGATTTACAATAAGTACTCTATCCATTTTATTAAGTTGACACCCCAAAACTTAAAAAGAAAAACACTTAGCGAAAATTTAAAAGTTATATTTTATGATTTAGGGCGTTATATCAGAAAAAGGCCAGGTCATTTAGTGATCAATAACGTAGAAAACTTGTTTAAGGAAGGTCTACCTAGAACGTTCAGCTAAAATCCCCCGGCAAGTCGTTATTCCTATTGAGTTACTAGAGCTTCTGATTTTTCTTACATTGTTGACAACAAGGATTATCGGAGAAGTGAAGTGGAGCTTTTAGCAGACATGCGTTTTATTTTTTGTATGCTTTAGACTGAACTTACTATAAAGTTAATGGTTATCATCGGTAACATAATACTTGGCAACATATGCTTGAGAGATACGCCACGGCAAAGTGAAATAAACTCCCATCAGGATAAATGAGGGTTTTAGGTAAAATAATTTTGAATTATACAAAAATTAATTTGTCAGTTATTAGGGTCGTGTTCGTATTATCCTATAAAAGTTTTTGCTTCACTGAAAAGTTTGAAATAATGGATTTCGTAAAGCTGTATGTGGAAAGTTAATACACACCCATCAGGGCTTGACAGTAACACATTTAACAACCTTCGCGTCGCGTTCCCATTTCTTGTGCACCTCATGGTTTAGCGTCAGTAATTCGTATATAAAATATTGTACGTACGGTGATATACATTAAGCGACACTTTGTCAGTTATATAGTTTCCACACGACATCAAAGTGTGGTGTAGGTAACAATTAATTGTAAATACAAGGAGAAATTATAGTATTTGTAAGACAACCAGTCACTCTCGGTGGAGACTGGAGATTTTAATGATTGCGTAAGCCTTTAGGGCTTTACACTTTGCAGCACGTTAAATTAAATGCAAATGAATTACATAAATCTTAATAATAGATCTTATAGACGGTACATTTTTATCATCCTGTGTCGCATTTCTAATTATTTTTCGCATTCGGCCATCCTGAACTACATGCCTGTCATCAGGCAATTTACTAGACCTAAGATTACCTTTCAAAAGGTCTATCCGTCTATCACTTTAGGTCCCTTGAAGTCCCAGAGTCCCACTTTACCAGAGATCCGTTGATCTTCTTTAAGCTTATCAGGACTCGGTAGGACTATTAATCCCACTTTTTAGAAATCCATCGATCTCATGAGTTCCATGATCCATCAACCTCACACCATTACATTCATATAGATCTTCACTTCGTTATTTAATGACTTCACTGAAATACGACACACTTGATCTCTTGAGAGCCGTATTGACTTCATTTAAATAGTATTCGATCTGGATACATTTATGATGGTTTAATAAACGTAAAAGATATTGTTCTATTTACTGTATTGTATATTTGTTTTGTCTGCTTTTTTATTCACACATGTCCTTTCAAGCTTGATCGTTTCGGCTATTATGTTGTCATTTCCTGCGATCTTGTTTCATCTGAAATTATTTATGATCTCTTCTATTTCTTCTCTTTTAGATGACGTGTTCATTGCTGTATCTTGTGAATTGTTTCTGTTTTCTTTTATTTTTACGCCTTCCGTCCTGATAGGGCTTCTTTTTCTCCGTGTTTTTGGTATATGACTTTGGATTCAGTTTTCTATGACCATCTCTAATCTCAGTTTGTTTTTTTCTTCTATATCCCTTTGCCAATATTTTTGTTTACTGTTTTGTTACATTTCTTTGCTGCTTTGATTTTTTTTATTCTGTTTCAACTGATTATTTGTTTTTCTTCTGTTATTAGTCTTATTCCGTTCGACAGTATGTTTCTTGTTCTATTGTTTTTATTTTGCAGGATTAGTTAATAGTTGTGACATTTTGATTCCTACTACAAAACGGTCGAAATCCGCGTATAGTCCTCTGTATGTTCTTATGTTTTATAGTTTATTTCTGCTTTCGCTATTAGTATGTGATCGATTTGAATCGTCGCCTTTCCCTCGCGAGCTCGCCATGTTGCTTTATGTATTTCTTTCCTGTCAAAGTAGGCACTCATTATAATCTTTTTTTTTTCCTTGCCAAAGTCTATCAAAAATTGTCCATTCTCGTTACTGCTTCTATACTTACTGAACTTTCCAATAGTTGTTCAGAACATTTCATCTTTCCCAATTTTTACGTTTACATCGTCTGGTATGATTTTCACTTCATATTTATGTACGTTTCCAAACAGCTTTGTTGAGTTAACTGCATAGAAATTTATCTTTTTTTCCGAAGCAGCATGCTTCTTCTGGTGTTCCTTTCTTACTTGTTTTATTTTTCCGATTTAAGAGTATATCTAATGTGTTCTTGTTATAAATCATGTTCTTTTTCATTGCCTGGTCCTTCTACATCCTCTCACTGCTAACGTAGGCCAATCGCTTTTTTGCTCTGATTTTTTCCAATTTTTCGTTACTGTAATTCCTGTTCCCTTCCACATTATTCATCCAACCATTTAGTATTAAATTTAGTTTCATTAACATTTGTCACATAAATAAATATTAACGTGCGCTTGTAAACTTTCAGCTCTGCAGCGTATAGATTTATTTACTTTAATTTTTTGTTCTCTGGAGACTTCCCACTTACGCTACGCGCAAGATACACAGATTTATAAGAAGTCTGTCAAATTGCTGATATTCACTTTAGGGCAATAACTTGACAAAAAGCACGTACCAAAGACGTCATGCCTGTTGCTGCAGACTCTGTATACGTTCAAAATCGATGGTGGCTTACTAAATCCGGATCTTGGTTTACCGACGTCAAATATAATTCAAAATTCAAACAGAAATGCTATTTCACAGATTCCACATCGTTTCCCACATTCTGCATTATAGTTTCCGACCGACGGGACGGTGTAAATGATGATGACGAAGTATGATAAAAAGCAATACCTAAATTACAAACAAATTAATAATATGGACCGAAACACTTCGCTGCAACTCTTTAAAATTTGTAAAGGTGAAAAGGGATTTTAATAGAATTCGTCTTCAAATGAATAAATATTTCAAAGAAAATTCACGAAGAAATAAATTCTACGCTCTTTGTGTATAATTTAACTTCATTTCAATTTTTTAATAATATACCCAATTGGAAAGCATGAGTTGCTTGCTCGAAATATTTAAGAAAACTTTATTCGATGTCAAACTTTTGAATTTTTAAGACATTTAAAATGACGTCAATAACACGTGGTATTTTCAATTGATTGACACCTTCAAATTAAAAAAAACTTTTACTATACACCTGCGTCGTGGTTTCCTTTCCATAGGTATGCATTATTTTGACCTTTGCGCCATGAAACGCTGGACTTTTCTAATTTAAAGTTCATGGTCATGATCAGACCGAGATCTCTTAGATACGAGGGAAGATTTTTATGTAATCTACCTAGCTATGAAAACCATGACGAATGGCAATGATTTTTAACTGTCAAACAGCCTCATCATTTATAAGTATTCTGAGCACGTGGCGTACACATTGCAAGAGTTTTGTAATTTTGGTAGCGGTTTGAATGTTGAAAAATGGGTGATCGAAAATTTGAACACAGGAGCGTTATAAAAGTTATGCTTATGACTAAGGAGGGTCAAGGTCCAAAAAATTATCATCGGCGATGAAACCCGGGTGTCTCACTGTGACTTTCCAACAAAACAAGAGTCGATGCAGTGAGTCTCCTCCACCAAAAAAGGCGAAAACGCAATGTTCAGCAGGAAAATTGAGGGCAACGGTTTTCTGGGATTGTGAGGGGATTCTGCTGATTGAATACATGCAGAAAGGCACTACGATTACCGGTGATTTTTATAAAGACACTATTAAAAACATTAAAGCTGCCATCCGTCGGAACTCAGACCATACTGCTGCACGACAACTGCAGGATGGTCAAGGCTCAAAAAGTTCGAAAAGTTATCGATGAATGTAGGTTCCAGGAGTTAAGGCATCCACAGTCCGGATTTAGCACCTTGCGACTATCTCTTCCCCAATTTGAAAAAACATTATGAGACACAAGATTTGCTTCTGATAAAGACCTGAAAGTTGCTGTCAGTGACTATTTGGAAGAACTACAGAAAGAATTTTTTTAAGGTATCTGTTTATTATAGAAACGGTGCAATAAGTGCATAGGCGTTGAAGGTTCATATGCAGAAAAATAAATTTTGTTTTGCCATAAATTCCTTTTCTTTCATATCTAGGTAGATTACATAAAAACCTGCCCTCGTATGATGACAGTTAGCAGTTACATTACTATAATCTGCCATTAACGACAACAAAATCCTGTTAAGTGAGTAGGTTGAAACAGCGTAAGCGTATCGGTTAGGTTATTCCGAGACAAAATGAATCTGCCTTGATTATACCAATTTATAAAAAAGGCGCTAAAAAAGAAATTAACTATGTGATAATCCACCCTGATGGTTAGGCAACACACCTTTACAGCTGAACAAAAATATAATATGCCCTGTATATAACCAACGACCGTTTTGCGCAGATGCTAGGGGATTTTGGTAACGAAGCTAGGGGAGAATGGAGAGAAGATGGGGACGAGGTCGACGGAAGGCACACGCTTTCCCGGTTTTTTTTTTTTATTATTCTTGATTATTTATGGTGATTGTGTTTTGAAGGTGTATTTACAGGTAGTAACCATTTTATTCTTTCTTGTACTAGCAATTTAATCATTGAATTTCTTGCCAATTTGATATTATTTACATTTTGCTGATTTTGCATAAACTACGATATCGGAATGATGGCGTACTCCATGCCTTTGTTTTGTGTACCGTTAGATGAATCATGTTTGTGCCTTATATTGTACAGATGCTTATGCCATTATTTTGTTTAATTAAGTATTTACTTCTATTATTCATGAGGAGTTGATTATCGGTGTGATGTTGCTCTGTTCGATTGACCCGTAACTATTCCGTGAGGGAAGTACCTAATACAGTTTGATTGTTCGCTGTATCTGTTACTTTCTGTTTCGTGGCGCGCTACAGTTCTTGTGCGTTAGCTATACGAAGGGGGGGGGACTCTTTTATTTGATGTTTCGATGTTTGTGTGTGCGAGTGGGTCATTCTGTCTCCGTGGAGTAGGTACCTAATACAGTTCGACCTGTCGCTTATCTGTTGCCTACTCGTCTCGTGCGGATTGTAGTTCTTAACATCTTAGCAATACGAGTGGGGGCCCTCTCATTAAAATTTCCTCTATTTAAAACATGTTCTGCTTGAGCGATAATCGATTTTCACATGAATACTTGCTATTGACCAATGGCATTCTCACATGTACTTTTCGTGGTAAATTAAATTATGTTGACGGAAGGCTGGAGTAGAGCCACACCACTTACATTTTTCCTATGTACATGCAATTTGTTTATTTAACGAGTTGTGTTATCTCTATTGATCGTACAGGTATTTTGATGTGTTTTTATACTGAATTGATTTATCCTGTTTTCCACTGCATTTATGATGTCTTGTGTATTTTAATTTTATGAACTTGTTTAATTGCATTTAATTTGATTATCTGATTTTATAATATCATTTGAGATGTTTTATTTATGTGTATTTTCTCTTCCATTTGATTGCTGTAGGTGATTTATTTCATGTATTTGTATGGCCTATGCCAGGGTTTTAGTCCCGGAGAAGGTTTCCCTGGCATGGTCTTGTGTGTGCGTTAATATATTTATTTGCTCTTATCATTTCTTACGCACAAACGTCCTGTCTTTTATTTAATTCTCTTCCCGATTATGCCTCACGTCCCAACACATAAAATAACCGATTACACAACGTAGGAGTCCATTCGTGCCACCCATATCGAACCGTCTGTCATCCAAATTCAAAAGTGCCGCGAAACTACCGTCATTTCGACTTGAAAGGTAGGTGGCTCTGCTTGTAGTTTTTGCCACAGCTGCCATCCGTAAGTGTAGAGTAAGTCAACGTTTTCAGTGTCAGCTTAATAGACCCCCCTAGGAACATTACAACTATACAGATCCATCTCAATTCCTCCGGTTTTCTTAAAGGTCAATGAAAACATTCTAACTAACTTATAAAGTTAGAACGAACGGACTCGGAACTGTTCCCATACAATTTAATTAGGTGTAAAAAAGGAACACGCAGACACTACACGTTTCGACTTGACGTCACCTTCAGGTGTTCTAGAAAGGGTGTGCACGAACTGTTTAAATTAATGAAAACCCCCCAAAAACGGGTCAGTAAAACTAACAAGTGTCATAGAGGAATGCAAGTGCCTACACAAATGGTCACCGATTCCGATACACTTGTTGGTGGAACAGGTTAATGAGTTAAATTCTAAAAGGTTAAAAGGCCGAACGTTTACAAATTCCAACTACGAACTAAAAATTGACCCCGCTGGACCTAGCCCCCCCACCATTGTGAATTAATTTAAGAATGATATCCAATTTATGAGCTATTTAGGAGCTTTTCATATCGCAAGCTTAAAATTTTAGGGCTCGCTTTAATCACTAGGAATCGATCATTTCTTATGGGGTGGCCGAGTCTACTTGGACTCTGCCCCCCCACTGATCAGAATTACTTTTTTCAAATTAAATTTTGTACTGGAATTACGAGCTATTTAAGAGCTTTCATTTACAACCAATTTCGATTTTTGAGGCCACTCCTAAAAGAGCAAATAGATATAATCGATGGGGCGGCCAGTTCCACTTGGACGTAGCCCCTCCTGTGTTATGGTTTACTTATTTCAAATTAATTTTTATGCATGAATTACGAGTTATTTAAGAGCTTTCATTTACAAGTAATTGCAATTTTTGAGCGTCACTCTTAAAAAGAGCAAATAGATGTCATCCTGGGAGCGGCCGGGTCTATTCTGGCGTAGCCCCTAATCTGTTTTTCTTTATTTATTACAAATTAATCTTTGTCCATGAATGACGAGTATAATTATATAAGTAAGTTTAATTTTGGAGCTCCACCCTCAATAGGTCAAATAGTCAATCTTTGAGGGCGGCCAGGTCCATTTCACAGTAGCCTTACCTCTGAGCTACCGGTTAGTTGCATCAGCACGTACTCTCTGTGAGTTTTGAGTGCATTTGTTTGTGTTAAAAGTGAAAACTTGGGGTGGTTTTGAATGTTTTCTCATCAGTGTTAGCAGCTAATCGGACCGATCTATGTCTTCTTTTGAACTATTGCGGAATCCAGAAGTGTTTCTTTTGGATCGCAAAAACCTAAATTCCAAGAGTCAGAGGGCCGAAGTAGATGCGTGGCTGAATAGATGATCACCAACTACTGGCTCCAACTTCGGAGCACCGGGCGTCACACCGTTGTATTAAGTCGCCTTAGACGTGTGCAGGGGGCTCGACGCGTGTGGACATTTCTTTCCCCCATACTCGTGGCACTCTTATGGCCCAAGCAAAAACAGAAAACACAACAAACTACTCCGAGAGCACCCGCATTAAAGAGCCTAAAAAACTCTCCGGGGCGGCGCACCGAAAGCTAATAGGAGGAGGCTCTCGGTAAGATCAAAGCCTGGATCCTTGACAGAGTCGACGCTTTTCCCCACTTTACGGAATGTCGGCACGAGGGAGAGCGCTGTTGATCACATGCGCAAACCAGGTTTCGGTGGACAGCTTGAGGTCAGAGCTAGCGAGCTCCAGGGGGGGGGGGCGAGATTTGTGATTCTTCGAAACGAAGACCGTAAGGACACACGCCTGGATCCTCAAGTGGAACCTGAGAAGATCCCGAAAAGGATCGAAAGCCAAAATGCTGGAGATTAAATGATGCGGGCTACACCACAGTGTTTGCCTTTAGCGATGACATAGTGATTGTAGTACGTAGGGGATTTGAGGAGACCGTATCAGTTAAGAGGCAAGGAGCTTTAAATCTAGTGGAAACATAGTGCGAAGAAGAGGGCTTGTCTGTTAATTCAACAGAAAAAAACTTCATTAGCTTTTCTCACGTGCATAAGGGCCGACAAAGCTAAAGGACGTTGCAATGTAGGGCACCAAGCAACAGGTAGTGAGAGAAGGTAAATACTTGGGCATTGCGTTTGGCCAAGCGCCTAACTTCAAATCACAAATGGAAAAAATAGCGAACAACGTCACAAGGTCCCTGGATATACACTAATATAATACGAGTACCAGTTATTACGTACCTATGTGTGTGATAGAATCAGACCCTCGCCCAGAAGAACATACAGATACTGATCAAGCTGCAGCGCAAAGCTTGCCTTAGAATTACGAGGACAATGATAACGTCCCTGACAGTAGCTATGGAGACTAAATGAACTGACCGTCACTACACCTGGTAATTATAGCAGAGGCATTCAGACAGGCATACTGGCTGAGAGTCAATGGAGAGGAGGAATCGTCAAGGGCAGGATAACTGAGAGGATAACCAAAACAGTTTGTGATAAAAAAAACCTGTTTAAGATGATAATCCCCGCTCGATACGAATGGGAGGGTTATACCAGTATGGTAAAGCTGAATGGAATCGTGCATTACACAAATGGCTCAAAAACTACGGAGGGCACCGGCTGTGGAGTGTACGGAAGCAATTGACAGGGCTTCAGAATCTAGGACAAAAGGCAACCGTGCTCCAAGCCGAGGTATACGCAATCCTGACTGCAGTTGCTCAATTATATTAACAGAAAACCTTACTAAAAGGAAAATCTTTAGAGTAACAGACAACAAAGCTCCGAGTGCAGAATTAGACTCATATGTAGTCGATTCAGGACTTTTCCTTGAATGCACACAGAGGTACTAAACGCACTAGGAAGCTCTAACACAGTCACAAGTGGAACTGGCCGCCCCATCGATTATATCTATTTGCTCTTTTAGGAGTGGCGCTCAAAAATCGAAATTGGTTGTAAATGAAAGCTCTTAAATAGCTCGTAATTCCAGTACAAAATTTAATTTGAAAAAAGTAATTCTGATCAGTGGGGGGGCTGAGTCCAAGTAGACTCGGCCACCCCATAAGAAATGTTCGATTCCTAGTGATTAAAGCGAGCTCTAAAATTTTAAGCTTGCGATATGAAAAGCTCCTAAATAGCTCATAAATTGGATACCATTCTTAAATTGATTCACAATGGTGGGGGGGGCTAGGTCCAGCGGGGTTAAAAATTGGTAACAAACTCCAAAAAAGTGGCAATGAAAAACTGGAAATCAGCAGCACAAATGCATTTGTAGTGATTCCAGAAGTAAAGGCACATTACAAAAATTGAGTAAAAAGTTAAGCGGTGAATTTTTTACAATCTGAAACACAACAACCCGTTATATATTTGATTTATTAGGAAAAGAAAATTTAAATTTCAAATATTTGACAGATATCTCAAAACAGGTGGAACAATTCCTAACATTAAAGTTACTAGAATCTGGTAACTTCCACCATTTGTGGCAAAAATCATGCGTTTTCTCTATAACACACGGGCCCAATGGAATTGCGGTACTTTCTATATCTAGTGACTTTACTTCGTCCTACTTACCTTTAAGATGCACGATGCATTCCCCGTTTGGAGTTTCCAGAAAGGTCTTGGAATAGTTCTGACCTTTTCGACCATTTTCATGAGTTTTGCTTAAATATCGTTGTTAAGCTATATTTCCTGTGCTTAAGAATGGTATGTGTCTACACACGGTAGAATGCATTCTCTTGCTTTCCAAAGTAGTTTCTAGAGTCGTATTGTCGAACGTTCCCTCTAAATTTAAAAACGCTCCTAGAGTCACTTCCTTTCAGAAGATCACTCTTTCACCTACATCCACTACTCTGTGACGTTTACTACTGATGGGCTCGCTTGGCTTGGGCGTATGAGTCGCGCCAAGGTTTCGATATACGACTTTTACATTCTCCACGCTATAGATATATGCATCTCCGCAATCAGATCGTCAGATAGCGATGGTTCTTAAGATACATGTCATTTGTGTGCTGCGAGCAGACAGTCACAGTTTCAAATTTAGGTCAATTACAGCTCTGTATGTCGATTACTCACTAAGGTTGACCCGTTGCCTACATTAGCTATCTTTAGATTATTATTGGTAATATAGTCTAGGAGAGACTCACCTCTTCTGTTGAAGTAGGTGCTGCCCCATATGTGTGGTGTGCATTGGCAATATTAGAGGAGTTGCCATCCTTTCCGCTGATAATGTTGTGCCAGTTTTCTAACCTCTTTGGTTAGTTGCAGATAAGATGGTTTATAAGGAAAGTATACGAATCAAAGCACCAGCCCCCTGTCGCTCCGATCCCATTCTACTGTCAGTATTACAACCAGGTCTACGGAACAGAATTCCCATTAGTAGCTAAGATGCACGATCTAGGATTGATTTCGGTTGAGTCAGTCCTAGACCTCGTATTAGCCCTTTGTAAGTACAAGTTTTTTGTATCAGAGCTACATAAATTTGATGTTTACTGTCTAGTGAAAAGAGGTGGTTGGAACGGTGAGTTGTGGTTCTCCTGAGGACCTTTCAACTGCTGTTGCCTCTTCGCACTCCATACTGGCCACCTCATTTCCCTCCAGCTTGTCTTGGAGAGGAGCTGTACGTCACCCTGCTGAAGTTCACGTAGGGTCGATGGTTGCAAGTTACCCCTTTCTTGTTCCAGGAAGTTTGATCCATAAGAACAATCAAAGTTTGTCCCTTGGGGTTCTCTTTCCCGTCTACCACACGCCAATTGCTGGTTTTAACTTCAGCATTTTGGATTTTATTATATCTTGGGATACTGTTTGGGCCCCGGGAATCGAGGCGTATGCCTTTACTGGTTTTAGGAGGTTTTTCGCTTTGACAAATCTAAGTTTTACCTCTACTCTCGCAAGCTCCGACATCGACCAATCCACCGATGTTTGATCTGCGCATGCCCCTCTCCGGGACGACACTCCGTGAATTTATGCGAAACCGTTTCAACGAATAAAGAGTCGACTTTGTCAAAGATGAAGTCTTTCATTCGCCCTCCCTGCTTTTCTGACAGCGTTCCCTCGAGGTCATGATGGACAAAAGCCATTCTAAACCCTGCACCTGCATCGCTAAAGGTTCTGGTATCCGTTACGGTTCCGTTCTTGCCTTCTTTGAGCTACTTTCCTTGGAAGTGCTGCCATCAAACTGGTGCGTTCCAGTCTTCACTGTAGTCTTGGTAGGTGCATTCCCTGGTTGCTTAGAGCCCCCAGGTTGCGTTACTTCAGCAGATGGGAGGTCAGGTTGTCTGGAGCCCCTTGTTCCTGTCTAATTTTTGTTAGCTTCTTGCGAGATAGCCTAGAGTTTTCTAGCTTTCCAGTACCAGATACCCCGGGTGTAGTTATTTTTGGTTTGTGAGTCCCACGATTATGAGGAAAAGAAATGTCTACACTTGTGGAGCCCTCTGCACTCGTGAGAGGCGACTTAGTACAACGGAGTGGCACCCGGTAACTTCAAGTTAGGGACGGTCAGTTGCTGATCCTCTATTCAGTCACGCATCCCCTCGATCCGACCGTCTAAACCTTGGGATTTAAGTTACTTTCTAAGGTTGGTCCAGGCAGTAAAGCCGAGACCCCCCACACCATTCTGAACCTGATAACATTTTATACGAAGAACAAAAAGGTTGTACAAGGCTGTCCAGACCAGCTCATTTAGACTCCGTAATAGACAATCCAGGCATAACAAAAGAGACTACACACTGCATACTTTGGTTAAAGAGAATTTGATTCAGCACTTCACTTCTGGGTACAAAATGTATACATAGTCACCAACAACATACCTCACTAACATATTGTCATGTTGGA
The DNA here is from genome assembly GCF_008802855.1 of Photinus pyralis. Lineage (NCBI taxonomy): Eukaryota > Metazoa > Arthropoda > Insecta > Coleoptera > Lampyridae > Photinus > Photinus pyralis. The sequence continues at coordinate 22,211,139 of NW_022170510.1, forward strand.
ACACTACGTTAACTGTTACACGAAAAGATATACAACTTATCACTGAACCAATAAAAATATAAGAAGAACTTTTCAAGGCGATTTTTTAAGTCCACTTTGGTTGTCACTGGCACACAATTCTCGTCAACTCTGTTCGCAGACTTCAGAAACAATCCAGCACATAATATGGGCATGTACACGACTTGCACAAACGGAATACAAACATAGACGAAATCAAGTACCTGAAATCATACGTCAAAAACTATCTCTTAAATATAATCTTATAACAGGTAACGCACCATACTACAATTAATAAACTCCACAGATAATACTTGAAAACCGCACACATAAATAATATTTGGTTAGGACACTTCTAACACACAAAACCATTCAAAATAATAGACCAGACATTACACTTATAGATAAAACAAAAAAAAATGCAGAAATACACCGACATACCAAAGACATGACACAACAGTTTGCTTAGACATTTTAGATTTAGATAAAAGCATATACTATATAGATGTCCCGCGTTAAGCTAAAGCACTAGCGCGCAATTGTCTCCTAGCAACGAAGAGTCGTATACGTGTTCTTCAGTCACCATTGGGTATATTTGAATTTGCCTCTCAACTATAACTAGAAAATTTCTAAATATAACACAGGATACTACGCATATACACACCTGATCCACACACGTAAACAACACTACGGTTCACAACATGGCACACAATATCTCCACCTTTAACCCGACCAATCACAGAAATACAACTTACTGAACAAACGAGTACAAATAACGAAACATACTGCTGTGTGCAATGGCGTGTGGCCAACTACACCATCCACAAAACACCTGCCCAACTAGCTCAAACAAATCAAGAATTAAACATTAGAATTTTTATGATCTATCCTCGTACTCGTACTCGAAATTAATAATTTAGGAGACTCAGTAGCCTCTATCAATTTTCGAATGTCCTAAAGAATCATTTAGACAAATTTTGTTTAGCACCTAAGACAAATCTGAGCATGAGAATTCTATCTGGGTCGTACAATGGATTCAAATCAACACCCAACTAATTGATTGACAATGAAAAACAAATTCCAAAACACATACTCAATAAATCAGCTGACGTTGTTTACGTAATACACTACAGTGACAGATTCACCCACTAAAGTTACACGTCCTACCACAAGTAAACGACTGATCACGCCTTCCACACAGAAACGGTTTTATTTATTATGTTATTTCTAGGACCATGCTACACCGTATAAGAAAGACACCACAGCGAAAAAACTTCAGATGAGCAGACGGACAAACTGCGGACAATAGCATCTATTTTCCTTTTGTAAAATGCGCTAAAAATGATACTGTATAGTGTTGCATTGCTACAAAGAACATTTTCAAAGGTCAACTTCAATGATTTTTGATTATGTAATAGCCATAATAAATTAGAAAAAAAAGCAAAGTTAAAATGAAGAAGCGAATTTCAGAATAGAAATTCACGTTAATACTACACACGCACGCACGCAAGCCGAGGTCTGGTTCGGAAACACAATGAGTTAGACATCACAGAGACAAAAAAATTATGGCAGGCAGTTCAGGAATGCAGTATATGACACGGAAATCGGAAACGCAATTTAAATTCGTGAAATGGAGCAATTGAGCATACGTTGTCACAAGATTGATTGTTCAATATCTACAGTTTATAATATAAACTCAGTTCGCGTTCGAAAGAATAAAGTGGTTTCGCTTCTGTGTCTGTTGTTTGATATTTATTACGAATCTAGTGCATAGGTGAAATTTACATAATTGTGTGCTGCAATAATACTAAAATTAATAAATCACCAATTATGCATAATGCAATGTTTGTAACCGCTGTTTCACTTTTTCAGGTGGTGATAGTTACAATGGACCGGCAACAAATTGTGCGAATTCGAAAATAAGAAGAAAAGGTATGTGCTTTTATGTAGAAAATTACTTTTTCATACCAATCTAAGTTATAAAAGGTACAATAAACTAATTATCTTTATCTCTGGCAATAAAAGGTATGCTTAATCTACTTTAGTCAATCAAACCTTTAGCGCATATTGGAGATGAGAGCTTCAAAACGATTTTTAGTTGTAACTAATTAGGTTTTTGAGTCGCGATTAGATCGTGCTGCAGAACGAGGGACTGTATCACTAAAGACACCTACAACCCATGATACTACATGTTAAGTTGTAGTATCATGCCTACAACCGGTGACCTCACTAGCAGGTGTAGTTAGTATAGTTATAAGTACACACACGAAACTACGTGAAAAATATTGTTCAGGCATTAAAATGTCGCAAGGATTACGCCGTCAACGACGAAATAAAATGCTGCGCTATACTTTGCAAACAAAGGGAATAAAAGTGAGTTGCCTGGTAGAATCATCTCAGCTTGTTCGTGAGATATCTAACTTGAGGCCATAAAAAGGATCAAGTGCAGATTGAATCCAAATGTAATGCACACCTCATAATGTAAATAGAGATTTCAGTTCTGATGTAGGCGATATAGAAAATCAGACACCTGCATAAATGCCACATTTTCCCCAGACTTTTATTTTTTATGCTTTATAACTGGTTATTTTTGAACAGGTGCATGCACGCTTAACATGCAAAGTATTTACATTAAACTACACCGATACATTCTATTGTTGAAATAAGCAAGTATCTACACGATTTCTCTCTCGGAAAGGAGGAACAGAAAGATTGAATTGGGTATATTATCTTCCTATAACTTCCTCCGAAACTACCTTTCAATCGTTCATTTCCTTTTAATTATTCCTAGATTGATACCGCTTACGTTAAGTTATTAAACCCCCCAAGCACGATCATGAAATTGATACAAATGGCTAGAAGGCAACTAAATGAAGCGTTTTCAACAACAAAATATGCGGGAGACGCCCTAAATTGTCCACAATCTTAATACAAAGTTCACATAATTTCGTCGCAATTTGAGGCTATATTACTTATATTTTAGGATTACTTTTAAGTTGGTAAGTTAGTGAGCAACATCCGACTTCAATTTCTTAAAAGATTATGTTACTTTTCCACGATTTAATATACAGTACAAGTGTTTCTAATTATACCATCTTAGCAGTAAATTGAGCGCTAGTCACCGGCGTTTGAAGTTAATCGGCAGTCGCTAACAAACAGGTGGTCTATGAAAGATGCGAAAGATGTCCCTTCCCCTTTCGACTGATAAGGTTAGCCCTCTCGGCGGTCGACACGGAATGTGACGTTTTACTATCCGTGAGGCCACTCGACCTTTAAAAGTTAGTGCCCGGAATTTATCAATGGAGTAGGCGACAAGGTTGAGTAGTGCTAGCCATATTTTCTCCCTGAAATTGATTCCAGATACGGCCGGTGCTAAAAAGTGGCCCTGGCCATATTGGCCTCACTGCAGTTTCTCATACAAGCGGAACTATTATTATATTAATTTGCATACGTGAAATTTACATAAAATCAACTTATGCTTCCCGATTGTTTTTGATAGCCTTACTTATACCGATACTCTCCCTTTTACCTTACCAGACAAACATTTAGATTAGAAATCCCTGAAAAGCTTTGTTAAGTCTGCAATCATATCCTTTAGTGAAATAATATTCATATTGGTACCCTTCCCAATCCTGCACTAGGAGGAGAGGGGTGTACCGAAAAAGGAGAGTAGTGCAGCGCGCGCGCTAGAAAAGGAAGGTTGGTGCCCATCAAATAGTGGTAAGTGCAGGTACTTTTCTACTACGCAAACAAGCTTTTTCGAAGGCGCACAATTAATTACAGAAACAATAAAAAATAAATCAAACGCCGGCTCGTGCGGTGCAGTTCAGTTAAAGCTAAACTGTGGTGCTAAGGGCGAATCCGGGTTCGGGCATGGATATTTGTAAATGTATAGTGGGTTGGGTTTACGCGAGAAGGACACTGCGAAGAATTTTTTCAAAAAGAATCTATACTATTAAATTAAAAAGCAGTTACTATATCTTATATCTAATATGAGTTTAATAAATAGCTTATAAAGTAAACAAAAATGCAAATATTTAATTGCAACGCGTCGTCCTACCTTTGATACCAATAATGGAGAACCTCTGTTCATTGAAGTGCGCATAACCCTTCAAAGACGATGATAATCTCCACTTCCCCTTTCAAACGGCTTCCTTAACTTTCATGTCCGATATTATGTGTTCGTGTAAATAAAGTGAGCTGATTTACTACCGTTAACCCGTATGATTTAATACTTCATTCTCTAGATGGCCATCTGAACAACTAAATTGAATTTTTAATATAATTTTCGGCTGAATGCTTCTAAAAATTGAATCTTCCCAATCAAATTCCAAATACAAAATATACAGTGAAATAAAACGTCGTTGGTTAGTAAGAATTTTATTTGTTACTCAGTTGTAAACGTTGATTAACAAGACAAAACGCAAACGGGTAAACGTCATGTTTAAACGCTACTGACTTGTAAAACTGACAGCTGACCTGTAAAAATTTTACAAGTTAGTAATCTAGTAATTTCATTGGCCAGAATTAATGCGAAGTCTCTGTTACATGGATAACATGATATTTTAGACATTTTTTCGAGCTCAATTTAAGAACTAATTATTTACGTTTACTATTGTTTACAAATGAGTAACAAATAAAATATTGTACATTATACGCCAGGTAATAGTTTTACTGGCTCTAGGAGATGACAGGCTCGCCTGACGGCTCGCCAGTCAACTTCTCCTATCGCCAGTAAAAACTCACTTACCTGGCTAATAATGTAAAATACTATTACAAACGGCCGTAAGATCTAAGGGTCTTTCCTTGTAAGTTATTTAGAAATTACTGCACCACTATTGAAATTTGTTAATGGCGCCGGATTCGTCTCGGGTATGCACAACTGTATACCGGCTTGTTTCAATTTAAGGTTTTCGGGGCGAATTTATTATCAATTTTATTAACATGTATGGATGCAATCGACCGTTGTAACACCAGACTCGCATTATGAATTTTTGCGCATGCCGTTTGGATTATGAAATTCTCCGTCAGTGTTTCAACGACTGGTGAACAATGTGCTTGGCCCACTGAAGAATTCAATAGCCTTCCCTTATATGGACGAGGTGATTATCACTGCAACAGCAATCGAAGAAGGGTTGGAACGGCTTCGGTCAGTAAAGAAAGGTTTGCGTAGACATACATAATATCTTTTAATATAAAATTATATTCAAAGATAATATCAAGTTGAGTAAATGTTCCTTTTTTCACACCAAAATAGTATATTTGGGGCGTGAGATTAGTGAAGAGGGAATAAGATCGGGAAAAGCACATACGAGGTGAGGTTATTAAATAACGAGATTGCTAATGGAAAAGGTTATATTAAAAAAAGTATTCTATAATCCTCTTCAATATCCCCCCTCCCCTCCTTGCTATACACCGTTCCATTTGTTTTTTCCACTGCTGAAAGCAATGTTGCAAGTCTTGTATGTAGGAACCCTCCCGATTTTCGCTTCACCTCTTCCATCGACTCGAACCGGACTCAGACTTGATCTTTGAAAAGAGGCAAAAGTCTCAGGTTGCTACATCAGGAAAACCTGGCGCGTGTTCAAGAACTGGAGTGCCTCTAGCGGCTAAATAACGCTTCACACACATCACATTATGGGCAGGTGCGTTGTCCTCGTGCAACATTCACGATTTGTTTTTCCACAACTCTGGTCAAAACATTCAAATAGTAAGTTGGGTTTACAGTGTGACCCTCTGGAACCCATTCAGCAGTCATCACGATGCCGTTGATGTCGAAAAAAACGATTAGCATGGCTTTAAATTTTGATTTCGGCATCATTGTTTCCTTCTTGGCGATGCAGTTTTCCAGTGCATGGATTGTCGCTTAGTTTCCACATCGTATTGGAATATGCAGGTTTCATCGCAAGTGATGATGTGTATCAATTCAGGCTCTTTATTTAACCTCTCAAGAAAATCTGAGCAGACTTGTTGACGGGAGTAGATAAAGGGTTACTTGTGCCAGACTGTCCCATGACGCGCCAGACAGTGATGTTCAAGCGTACGTTTCCAAGACGCGCTTTTGGTTAGGTGTCGGCGACGTCCATATTTGGCTTCTGACCTTCGGCACTTCGATTCAGTTCTGTTTGTCGACAGGTCTCTTTGTCAGAATCAGGTCAGCTAATAGAAACAGGCTTCTTCATTAAAATCAGATCTATTCAATAGAAATAGCTCTCTTCAGTAGAAATAGGTCTGTTTAACAGAATCAGGTTCGTTTGACTTACCTGTTTCTGATAAACAGACCGGTTTCTGTCGACAAACAGAACTGAATCGAACTGGCCGAAAGTCAGACGCCAAACGTGGGTGTCGCCGATACCTAACCAAAAGCGCGTCTTGGAAACGTACGCTTGAACATCACTGTCTGGCGCGTCATGGGACTGTCTGGCACAAGTGACCCTTCATCTACTGACGGGTGAGTTTTTGGTCAGAGGTCAAATTTTTTGGGACCAACTTCGCACAGACTTTCTTCATGTTCATTTCGTCATGGAAAATTTGTCTGACAGTGCCTTTATCTACGTTCACAGTCTCAGTAGTCATCCGAATGCTCATACGACGATCTCCGTGGATAATTTCGCTGTTACTGTTGGTGGAGTTGAGACAGAGACAGTTTGACCTGGCCGTTGGTCATCTTAGTGCTCTCTCGACCTTCAGAAAATAGCTGATACTTTCCGAAAACACGCACACGAGATTGACAACTCTCACCATAGGAATTTTTCATTAGCTTATAGAACTCAGTTGGAGTTTAGTATTAATACGTTGCTCGTGTTTTTCGTCCCACATCGTAGTCGGTACCAGACAAAACACGCTAATTTCCATATAGAAAAAATACTACCGCAGCGATCAAAACGAGTTTCTCTACGAAACGAGCTTCAAACGGTGTAGCCAAGATATAAGGGGCCATTCAAGTTATTAATTAAACACTGAATTAATTGGAACTGCTTTAGTACTGAATATATCGGAGCAGGAAATTCCACTTCTCCAAAATTCGGGTTTCTTTATAAGGTAAACGCTGGATTTTGTGGGCATGTTTTGCCATTTTGTTCTTGCCGTAAATAAGTCTTAAGTCTTATGCCGTTTTTTGTGCCGTAAGTTTGATATATTGCCTTAATTCTTGCCGTGAGTAACTTAATTTATTGAGTACATTTTTGAGAAACCGTACCGTAGCTTGCCGTAAGTCTTGTTCCATGATAGGTATGAGGTTGAGGACCTAATAAAAAAGCACCAAAGTCGAAGGACAGTGGTTAGTGGTTGCTGCTGATAAGATTAAGCGCTGGGTATCGATACAAAAGTAAGATTTAATGCAAAGTTTGTTATAAAGCCTCACGATCCCGATAATGTGATTGTATAGTGGATTGGGTTGGTAGCCCACTCAAAAATAAAGGCAAAAATAAAAATAAAAATAAAAATAAAAATAATAAAAATAAAAATAAAAATAAAAATAAAAATAAAAATAAAAATAAAAATAAAAATAAAAATAAAAATAAAAAAAAAAATAAAAATAAAAATAAAAAAAAAATAAAAAAAAAAATAAAAATAAAAATTAAAAAAAAATAAAAAAATAAATAAAAATAAAAATAAAAATAAAAATAAAAATAAAAATAAAAATAAAAATAAAAATAAAACAAAAACTAAAACTAAAACCTGAAACCTGAAGACCTAAGACCTAAGACCTAAGACCTAAGACCTAAGACCTAAGGCCTAAGACCTAAGACCTAAAACCTAAAACGAAAACTAAAATTAAAATTAAAAATAAAATTAAAATTAAAATTAAAAATAAAATTAAAATTAAAATTAAAATTAAAATTAAAATTAAAATTAAAATTAAAATTAAAATTAAAATTAAAATTAAAATTAAAATTAAAATTAAAATGAAAATTAAAATTAAAATTAAAATTAAAATTAAAATTAAAATTAAAATTAAAATTAAAATTAAAATTAAAATTAAAATTAAAATTAAAATTAAAATTAAAATTAAGGTCAACACAACACATCTTTTATGGGTATTTAATTTTTGTTTTCAATGAATTATTATTCATTGTATTCACTGTCACTGGAAGCTTAAAACAACAAGAAAATGCTGCCCTGATCCTGCTGGATAGATACCAATTTATCAATTCAGGTTTTAGTTAGTTTTTATATTTGTCATCGTCGAAAATCCAGCTTCACCATATAGTTACGTTATTACGTGACCACTGTCCTCTGTAGACAACCCGAACTCTTAACTCTTACTCGACAGTAGATAAACTATGCAAACTGAGATCGCTTATTCTACGATATCCCTCGAAATTACAAAAATAAAATGTTTGTACCTTGTAAACACATTTCTAACTGCATTTTTTAACATTTATTTCAAATGCGTTATCATTTATTTCTATTGCAAAAAGATTTACATCTTTAACAATTTACATAAGCGAAGAGATTATTACTCCTCGGCAGGTTTTTCTGATATTTATTTTTAATTTTAAGCAAGATAATACTAAAGTAGGTTACCTTTTGTGTTAAATAAAAAGTCTTACTGTATTTGAAGTGTGCTGTCTTATCCATAATGATTGCAAAAAAACCTTGTCTTGTTGCAATACCTTGGGTGTATCAAATTTGCTGTCAGTGCGACGCTTTTTGGAACTGTTAACATGCAACCATTACTTTAGTAAAGTAAATAAAATTGTCTCAGTTCAAAGGATGTTTGTAATGCATTTGCTGTTTTAAAATGATAATTTCTCTTTTCTCCGAAAATTGTCAATTATACTATTAAAGTATACTGTATTCTTTGTCATTAGTATAATGTGACGAATTGGACGTACTGCACTCAGACCTACCCGGAGCAGCTTTTAAAGCGAAATTATAAAATATGGAGTAAACAAAATATTCAGCTTTTTAATCTAATTAATCCTGAAAGATGGACGTTTCGTTATTAGGCATTAAAATTGCGATCTCGTTAAATATTTTATGCGGTATTTCCAAAGGGAGTTGGAGATTGCGTTTACACACCATACCTCCAAGAAAAATTCAAACTATTAAATTACAAATTTGAAAGCAGGATACCCGTAGCGGTTAATGTTGTTCTGAAAGTAATGAATATTTAAGTAACGTTCATTTTAAATTGTTTTCTGCTACCATGTAAATCAAACTGCGAAATTTCCTTTAAACTTTAAGGCACCTCGGCATCATTTATTGCGATTACCACTTTTCATGTAAGTATCCTGTTTCAGGTAAATTAAAGGATATGAAAATTAAAAAAGCGGCGCAATTTTGAGAAATATTGGTCTTTTGAGACTATAAACACTGAGCTTTATCCTACTGTGAGTATTGCGCATACTGAATTACAAATTACAATAACACATACATAACATAATATATTGCAGTGTAAACATAATTGTCAATTTGTAAGGTCTTATAAATGTAACGAAGACCGTTAGTGTCGGTGCACACGAACGTAATTTAACGGTGCGGTAACGCAACGTCGACGTTGCGGTGCCGCAGACAGTGTTTTGTCCGAGTGGTGCACATGAGCGTTTTACACACGACACGGTTTATTTGCGTACAGTGCTCAACATGGATCTCGACCATAAACAACGCGTATTGTTTGCGTATTACGTATACAAATATTTTATTTGCCAAAAAAAAAAGAAAACATTGGGTTCATCCTTATACGTGAGTGATCGTGCATTAAAGGGAGCATTTGCTCGCGATTTTGGAGGTCTAAGAAACGACGATGGGACGAGGGCACCACAAACTTCTATCCAGGCAGCAATTTTTTTGTTCTTATCTTTATAAGCTTCACTAGCTGCATCCCATAGTTCCGGATGCCTTCTCACTTCCTCAATTAATAATTCGGTGCCAATATCCACCTCTGCCATTGTGATTTTATACCGCAACGCACGTCGTCAAATGGTCGTGTGTACCTAAAGATATGCGCCCATGTACTAATTGACCGCACGACGACGTACAGCGCGGCACCGTTGTAGCAGTCACCGCACGTAGGGATGTAGTCGCTGCGTCACCGTCGGGCGTTAGATGAACGTCGGACGACGTCAACGCTCATGTGAACTGCTTCATTGTAGCCAATGTATTTCTGGAACGTGCGTATTTTTACTCTGCGTTACCGCACCGTTAAAATACGCTCGTGTGCACCGACACTTACAAGTGCAAGTGATAGGTTCCGGATGGGAGGTCCTTGGACCACAAAAATGCAATTGTACTCATACCTACGTATATGCTTTCTTGTTACCGCCTGATACAGGTCAGAGTTTTGATGCTATTGCTTTGATAATATCGAAATATGGTAGGTATTCGAGGAGACCCGGAACTCGTCGTTTATTTTGAAAATTGAAAAACCAGGTTTACGGAAGTCGATAACTTCCAATTGCACATTTTCAATCACCTGCCGCACGTTTCGCCGGAAGTTCGAAACAAAACAATGCGCCTAGTTCCGCGTTTTGTACTGCCCAAAAGGTGTGACGTTAGCAGTACATCCAAAAATGCGATAAAGGTGGATTCTCTGCCTCGATTTATTTTAGTTCACGTTTATAAGAAGTGAATGAAAAGTTTATAAGAAGTCTCGGAAGTATTACACCAATTACGCAACTTTAACGCGCTTTCTTATTTTAAGGGGCGACTTGTGTTCTCAATTCGATGTTATTACCCTACTACATAAATTCAATAAAATTACTTTAACGATGCCAGTGAAGCGGTTCGCATTTCCAGCAGGCTTTGAGTACTTCTTAGGAAACAATATAAGATTAAAAAAGTTCACCATGTTTCTACAGTTTGAAGAATCTAACAAAAACTTTTAGACTTTTACAAAGGAAGCTCACACACAATTCCATTTCCTTTACATTACATACTACAATGCACTGCAATTTCAATTTTATTAAATTACGAATATTACTTTAACAATGGATCGTAGCGAAATGTTTCATTTCGATCAATTTCTTGAAGAAAACTTCGCTCCACTGACACCTTATTGTACGAAAGCTCTCGAGTACAGCAGAATCTTATTGCCGTGTTAGTTGTTGCCAATTTAGCATTTCTTCACACACTACTTTTTTTAACATTGTGCTGTGCATATTGAAGTTTAGTTAGCAATAGTGGAAAATGCAAAATCACCTAGATCTTGTAGTGTTGCAATGGATGTGACTTCCAATTTGAACCACTAATTTAATTTGTTCTTTCTTTATACGCTATTAGTAACGGGCGATCAAATATGAGTACTTGCTGTCGAGTCGCCTTTGGAAGTCCCATAAAAAAAAATTCCAAAGGTGACTCGACAGCAACTCATTTTTGACCGCATAGTATAAACTCTGGCTATTGAATGTTTGTAGATGTGACGTCACGAAGAAGCGTATGGTTGAATTCGGGTGCCACGTTAATGGAAGCACAAACGAAATGTTTTGTGCCAATGGTTTATGCTTCGTTTGTGGTTGATCGTGCACGAAAAAGTAAACAGCACGTCCACCCCTTTTTGAGGTACGGGGTAGGTACCCCTTTTCCGTGCCAACTTCACACATACAAATGATTCTTTTTGCATTTTATTGTGAAAAGTGTCCATTTTAACATATTCAAAATCCCCATTAATTAAGTCAGAATCCAAGATGGCGGTTGAATTTTGTATTTTTCACTAAAAAAATTATAACTTTTGTTATGTCACTGAAATTTGGAAAATATGTATAACATACATAGGAAAACTGCCTATTATACATTAATTAAAGAAAACTTTATTACACATTAGACTTAAAAGGACAAAAAAAACATTATTTAAAAATATTGGTCATTTTCCATTCTTGAACAAAAATTAAATTGATTTGCCTGCTTTTCCACAATTCATCATATTTAATCGGTGCTATGGCATTAGGACGCGGACATTTTATATTATATTTATATTATATCTTATTATATAAATATAATGACTTTTTAACTTGTTTGGTGATTTAGGCATTTGACGTTATCAAGTCAACTACTATAGGTACCAGAACCGTTACTGAACGCCCGTTACTACAGTAAGCACTGTATTTCATTACATTTTGCATGTGCGACTATTTTCAAATAACACTCGTGGCAAGATTATCAGTGAATTTAATTAAATAAATGTACATATATGTGAAATTGTATAGATTGACAAAACGAACGAGTTTGTAAAGGAATGTTTGCATATGAACATTGGTGGCTCATTAATTTGTTGATTTGCAATGCAATTATGTTTTTTTACACGAGCACGTGCGGTTCAATAAATTTTAGAGAAATTAAATATTGTTCCTCATTAAACGAGACTGCTAAACTACCAAAATTAAGCTAATAAGCAATAAGCCCTGTTACAGCTAATTATCAGACTTGTCAGAGCGTTACGTAGTGTATCATGGTGCTATAAGCTGATTAATTACTAAACATTTATTATTTTTAAATGATTAAATTTTAATACTGGAAAAAAATTCCCACATGGTGCGTCCATCCAATGAACATATATAGTGTTTCTAAAAGAGCGGCTCTATAGAAAATTAAATATTGCTTGCTGTTATTTCCTATAACTAGTCCAGTAAATGCGTGTTTAAAACTACCGTTTTCGGAACAAAATTGCGGAAGTGTTTTTATCAACGGTTTTTTATGTTATCGAATGTGCTGCATCCGAATTTATTGTTTGCTGCCTTGTAGGAAGTCGGCTTCATACGAAATGCGCAAAAAATTGGAATTTTTCAGTATACTTTTTTCAGTTTTTTGCTTATATCAAAAACATACGTTTTTTTGAAGATGGGCGCTCTATACAAAATTAAAGTAAATAAAATTTTCTACAAAATACATTATTTAGCTTTTATTTTGCGATAAGCGGTACACGCGCTAGAGTTCGCTAAAAAAACCACGATTTTTTGAATTTTTACAAAAGCGCCCAGTACCTACCATCTCTTTCAAGTCGAGGAATAAACCAGTAATCAACAAAAAACTTAATTTTTGCACAAAACTGTGCCAGCAGTGTGAAGGGTCGTGCTCCAACATCGACGATAGATACGATGCAGAATGCGACGGCGATCTGGATGAGCCAATTCCAGTCTTACCGCCTGAAGCGGCTGAAGAGACAGAAGGTATCAATTTATACAAGATTTTGCATCATTATTATGCATTTTTACCCAGTTTTGTCTAGTGTTACACTTTTCAATGTAACATTGAACAGTCACAAATTAGTATTCAGCCTACACCTTCCACAGCTCCCGACTCTTTGATGGACTTTGGATTGCCCAAGATCCTTTACCTGGGCCTTCTAGTGGACGACGCAAAACAAAACGAAAACGTACAAATTAACGGTGGCTATGACGTCAGGTCACTCAAAGGAATGATGATCCTGTGCACAATCATATCGTTTCACTGAGCTCTAGGGCGAAGACCGCTTAACACAAAATCAAAGTGCACTAGTGCATTTTGTTTGCTTTAATTTTGTGTAGAACGCGCATCTTCAAAAAACGTGTAGTTTTTAAGATACTCGTATAAGCAAACAACTAAAAAAGTGCTGAAAAATTCTGATTTTTTGCGTTTTTGGCTATGAAGCCGATCTCCTATAAGGCAGCAAACCATAAATTTAGATTCAGCACCCTCGAAAACATATAAAACCGTCGAGAAAAAAACGTCCGCAATTTTGTTTTGGAACAATCACCATTTGACTGGGCTAAACTTCGAGTGTATAGATATAATAGGTATTTCAAGTATATCGTTGAAAAGACTAATGACAAAATGAAGTACTACTGCAATTGCAACAAAATTAAAACATTGTCACTGAATTCTTCCCCCCGTTGAATAAAGAAGATTCTCCCACACATTCAAGCAACAAAAAAATGTCTGATCGTAGATTTGTGCGCCAACTCCTGCGTTTTGTATACGAGGTTATGATCGGAAATACATCAGAATTTTTAGTATTGGGTGACATTTTCACGCTAAGAATGAAGATGTCCGATTGCCGGTATATTCGGCCTCCATATTGTGTTCATTAGTGGTAATGGTGTTCAACATAAGTTTGAATGGCGCAGAAAACTAGGCAAACGTAAAGTTTTGGGTTTCTCCTATTTCTTTCCTCAGTGATGTGATAGGGACGAAATTGGATATCTCGTCGTTTGCGATAAGGAGTTTTATCAGGCGAAAATTAATCAACGCACATCTGGTGCTGATAGCGGAGATGCAAGAGTTTCGAAGAATTGCGTGTGATGTCGGCGTAAATTTTACAGTAGAAGTGGTGTTTCTTTAAATACTGGAATCAACGTAAAAACGAGGCTGCTGCTACTAGCTGTTGGTTTTCACGACGCTAAAAAGATAATAAAAGATTTAAGTTATATCGCCAAGTGAAGTAGTCAAAGTTTGTGGAAAGTTTTTAAAACGGTTTGCTCGTTTTCAGAAAAAGTATGTCCAAACAAGCTTTGTACGCGTTTCTTTCTTGTATGGATTTTGTTTTAATTGTTTCATGTGTTTCGAAATAAATGTTTGCCATTGTCTATCAATTAATTGTGTTTTTATTCGAATCCTTTGTGTGACCCAAATCGTGTTTTCATGTCACATTTTTTTATTCGTGTCCGAGATTTATTATTATTATTATTATTATTATTATTATTATTATACACTATTTGAAATTTTCGGAAGCTGATCGGGGTTGCACAGTTTCCCAAATTGTTAATTTAAAGTCAACGTTGAGTATTTTGTGAGTCGTGTAGTGACCGCACGCCATTACACACAGCAATATTGATAAACTTCCTAATAGTTAATAGTTAGGTTATCAATGCTACGAAGGAAAATAGAGCGTTAGAAAAAATTCTTATATTGAAAACTGTACAAATAAAATAAACGTATATCGTTTTCAGAATGAATCTTGAGCACAAATGCAGTCGATGGTTGTAGAATACCGAATAGCGACCATAACAAAATGGAATAAATGAAAGGAATACTCAAAATATAACAGCGGTCTTTAGCGATAAAGCTATGTGGTGGTTCCGAAGACGAAACCAGGATATGCGCTTTAGACGACAAACCTCTCCTTTCCGGATATCCGGACTCCTGTAATTCTGACTCCACCCACTGATCCCTCTGATCCGGACTGTCGATTTTTTGAGAGTCTCTCTTCCAACACTCCGTTTTCGGGACATTGGAATTGGTAGTTTTGATCTTACTCTCAGATACGTCCACATATTCTATTTTTCATTTGAGAGTTGTAACAGGTGGTAGCTTCAGGCTTAGAAAGATTTGGTCTCGAATTTTGAAATTTGGCAGTATAAAAATTTTATACGTATAGCGCTTCATAGTGAAAAGAAAACGGATCTAAAATGAGACACAATGAAGCGCTTTCAGATAAGAAGCGAGGGTGCGGACGGTGACTACATTAGAAAAAATTGGGTGGAAGAGAGGGATTTTCCGCCGAACCTTCAAGACGAACCTATGTAAGTCAAACGTGGCACTATTAGATCGCGTAATATTCATATTCAACTGAAACTTTTAAGACGAATAGACGGTTAAGGACGAATTCGTATAATCGAGGTATACGGAAGATTTAAATAGCCGCGTAATCGTACGTGGCAGTTTTGTCGCGAAAATGAAGTTAATATTGCCGCATTACAAAAGAAAACTGCGCCGCCGATTCTACGAAATTATTGTCGTGTGTGCTTTTATATACTTGTGAGTTGCCATTACGAGCAAAACGACTAAAGTGGCGTATTTACGTGAGCGACCATTTTCGTTTTGTTGCATTAATAGATCAGCGTGATCCCGTTTAAACAAATTGCACCACGAACGCATTGTGGTCAAAACTACGAGTACATTCATTACCTGTATACTTAGTGGTTTGTTGCGAAAAAATATATAAAGAGAGGTTGAGTTGGAGCGATATTATTTTCATCAATATATTCAAACAAACTAATCTATTTGAAAGCGGTCAAAACAGAGCATCGGCTTTTGATATTCAGATTATAGGGCGAAATAAAGAACCAACTCTCCGCAAGGTAATAATCATTAAATGTTTATTTATTACTGAGATAGCCGTGGATTTAATTATTTCATTGCAAAAAATTAATTGTTGCAGTAAAATTTTTACCAGTGCCGCAAAGAACTAAGTAACCAAGGTTACGCTAATTAATTACACATTGGTGAATAGCTTTTCTATGTTTCCCATTGAAGTTAGCTAATAAGTAACGATTTTGGCACATTATGAAACTTTCCAAAAGCGAAAGTGTCTATTTTGGTCTACAATGAAAGCTCTAGAGGAATCTCAACAGTATTTTTCCATCTGATGTAATGAGGTAACCGTTGTCCGAGAAAAGGAAAAGAACTGCGAGTTGTTTTGCAAAGAGCAAAATACTCTCACTTTTTCTTATGACTCAAACGACACAGTTGTACTAACAGTTATGAAGCTTTTCTTTCAGCACCCACCCAAGCTTTTACCCTCTCATTAATCCATTACAACCCTTGTGTCTTACACAACCAAACCAGATGGCAAGAGTTTTCCTCAAAGGGATTTCCAAAGAGAACACCACAAATGGTCAACCAAAAGATCCTCACAAAATATTTGTTTTCTTTCAATTGTTCAGAATTGTTAATGTGTAGAGATGAATGTTTAGGGACAAAGAAGTGTGCTCTTCACAAGAGCTTTCAAGTAAAAAAAAAAGGAAATCGGGCCATTGGGATTTGAGTTACAAAAATTGTTTAGTGAGACTATTATCTATTGGCCACCATCTTTAATTAGTAAAATGATTTATGCAGCGAAGATTTCCACCTGAAAATGTACACTTTCCTCATTAGGAATGTTGCTGGACAACGCTGACGCTGACACGTTGTTCACCAGCACTCTTCCTCGTCCCGAAAACGCGCATTTTTCGTACTTATGAAATAAATAACTATTTTAATTTTGCGTGTATCTCCTACGAACAAATCATCACACGGTAAAAATATAAGATCTTTACTGCACAAAGTGTTCAATATAGGAGGACTAAATGTTTTAGAATGTAATTTGGAGTTTCCCCGAACGGCATGACAGGAATATAAAAAAGTAATTGCTGTTTTTAAGTTGAATAGTAGGTGTAGCTGTAGATTTTTTAGAATGAAACTTTAGATTGTACAATATTTTGAACAAAATAAAGCTGCCGGTTTGTTTTTAAATAGAAGACGTTCGTGATCTGAAAATTAGCCCATTTATAATTGCCTAACGCTACATTACAATAACTTCTAAATCTATAACATTATAGTTGATTACAATTTCCTTAGTTGTTTAGACCCTAGGCCTAGTAACATTTGATCTCCTCAGAAATTTATTCGTTTTGGTGACATCGAAAGTAACCTTCACGTTGCAAATTTATATTAAAAACGTAAGATTTCGAAATTACTTCGTAACGTACCTTCGCTCGCTCCTCGCACGTCAGAACTTTACAAATAATCGAAAGCTAATCTTAACTGAAGGAAAACGTTAATTTTTTGCGCGATTTTCAGGTAGACCGGGTTTGATATTAGCACAAATATAATCAAGTCTTCTTTGTCATTATCTCTTCCTATCCCATTTTAGAGAGCGTTTTCCAAAATTATGTTTCATGAAGGTGTAAGTATTATTTCCTGAGTAGGCTTGCGTTTAATCTTAGAACATTCTCGGATTCAATCTCTGTGGCTGTTTATACTCAAAAAGGGTTACTTGCGTTGTAAACTTAATAAGTAAGAGAACCCTTCAGATAAACTAATTCCTTTACTTTAGGAATGCTTAAAGTTTTCGTTCACCAAATAGGCACGTCTTGCTCTTTGCTTTCAAGTATACATTTCATAGACATTGTAAACCAAAAGGGCATTTAGCGGGCAGATTTTACTATTATGTTTAAAAGTTATTATTTTCAAAGGAAACAATAAATTAGGTACATACAGTACCTACAATCGCAAGGTAAGGTTGCTAAAGCTTACATTCTTTCAAAAGCAGCTTGTTTTTATGTTTTCGTGCATAGAACAAAAAGGAAACAATGGTTGAGCTTTTATCCTTTCGGTTTTATCCTTTATTCTGTAAGGTAAAGTAATTTACTTTTATATAATCCTAAACACTACCGCCTTGAAAATTACGGATTGTGAAATTTTTTCTACGCCGGATAAGCTGAAACTGTTAGAACATGGAAAGAATTGAATCAAAAATACGTTGTCTTCGGTTTTAAGTATTTTTATCTTTAAACAAGTCCTTGATCCGTGTTTAACTTGTACGTTTGCTTTAAAATGAAATATGTGCGAGTGAAAAATAACACTAAAAATGCGTCACCTCCGTGTGAATTCACTTTTCTTTACATTAAAATATGGCGTTAATGTCGCACCTAAACAGCCATTCCTTAAAAAAGGTTTTCGGGTGTGTGTTGGGGAGAAAAGGAGTCGAAGCGATTTTCCTACCTTATTTTGAGGGAAATAACTGCTCTTAGATCGCACTTTTTCTCACCCTAACAATTACTTATCGCACCCTTTAACGTTATCTTTCTATTCTATTTCGTTTGAGACGTGTGACTGCAAGGATGTCAACTTCGCACAACCACCCGGTTTTTTAAGATTTATTATTTTTGGTAGATATTTATCACATTGCACCGCATCGCACCGCAGAAAAAAACCGCCACTAAGTTGTTGGTTTTTACAATAACCGGGCGTTATGAAAGATATGGTTCATAAGTTTCACGTGTGGTTTTTTTTATCGTATATTTATTTATTTTATGTTTTTGTTATTTGCGACATTTTCAATTAACTACATGCGAAATTAGATCACTCACTAGTCGGCGGGGGACACTTTGTAACCCGAAGGCCCAATCTTCAAATGAGTATAACTTTTGTTGGAAAAGTTATTTTAAAAAACTGTTCGACAATTTTGTTCCTTTACTCATCAAGTATGTACACCACGAATTTCGTGGAATTCTCTCCATTTTCGTTGTCCGACGAAGAATTGCAGTGGAACTTTTTTTTTCGAATTTTCAAAACTAATTCCAGATTCGACATTTTCATGTTGAAAAACCCCCAGATACCAAATTTCGTCGAAATCAGAATTTTTTTAGCCCTTCGTGGTAGGCAATTTAAAAAAAAATTTCAAAATCAGATAGTGCATACCCGAAAACCTATTCAAAGACGTGCTACCCCTCTATTGTAACTCTTATGGTTGCTGAGAATTAAATTAAAGAAGAAATTCAAATTTCACCACTTCTTTGGGGGTGGCTCCCAAACGAAACACGTTGGACCCTATCACCCAAATTTTTTTTTACATGCGGTCATGTAACACCCTGTATAGTAATTGAAACTAGGCTAAACGTAACATTAAGACTGTATACGTATAAACTGTAAATATTAGAGATTAAATTAGTATTAGTATATTTGAATGATACCACGTCGTTCGAATTGCTGAAGGGTTGTTCTATTTGTCCCTGTCTACAATACTAAATAGAAGTGACGGTCTATCGCTCACATTACAACCCCAACGGCTCAATCTCTGCACTGTAGGGAGATATAAAACTACTTCAGGTCCGCAAAGACATTTATGAAGAGTACAGATTGTACATCCAAGGCGAAGGGCAATTGAGATACAAAATGTTTCGTTTGTGAGATGGTGTTCCTAATTGGATTGATGGTATGCTCTTAAGCAGGACGCAAAAGTAAGGCTTTTCTGGAAGCTAATAATCTGGTTTGGTCGATTTCGGTATCTGTGGAAACTAGTGAATCTTGGGTCGAAGATGTGGAAGACAGCCATAGAAAAGCGTTGAAGTGAGCATTCCGTTGCGTGTCTTATGCCAATTGCTGCATTTTCAGTTAGTAGTATTCTAATTAATCATTATTAGGTGTTTTTCGGCTGCAAAACTGGTGATCGATATTTTCCTAATTACATTTGGACCTGTTTAGTAATTTACCTCTACTTTTGTATATCTGCAAGTCAACGCAAACTTGAAGTATGGGTGTACAATGAACTAATTGAAAACATCAAGTTGTAATAGGTAGGTATATCGGGTGGTGCACGGTAAGTAGGAACATAGGGATTTAACATGGGAAATTAGTTTTATGCAATATCTTGCCCTCCTATACATTTTACAGAAAAAACTGTTGAGTTTAAAGTGGTTCAGAATTAAAATGTGCATACAAAACTGCCCCTCTTGTTCTAGGCCCTCAACAGGCTTACGCCCAATTACAGAGTGACCCGCATAATGCTTTTTATTTATGATTTTTTTTCTTTATTTTTTTAAATTTATGATATTTTCTGGGGTGTTCTCCTGAAATTTACTGTGTGTCGTATGAGGCGAGTAAACAACAGCAAGCCAGACGCAATCCTAGCGCTGAAAGTTAGGAGTGTGAAGTAATTTAAACTTTAGGTGGTGCAGTATTGGAGTGGGAATTTTATTTTCAGGAATTTTAGGATCCCTCTGTAGGTTACTCTTTAAATCCTATTGGGTAGTTAAGGAAATGGCGTTCCTAACTACAGATTTTGGTTTATAGCGTCAGAGTTGGGATCTTTCCAAGACGATGTATGACAACTTTCCTCCTTCGGTGAAGCAAGGCCCATGAAAATTGATAAAAGGCACGTAGGAGTCAGTGTTTTATATTTTGTTTCGTTTAAGGATCCTCAGATGTTTTATAACGGGCGATCAAAAATGAGTTGCTGCCGAGTCGCCTAGAATATAATGTACTCTTATCGGTTAACAGCGAAAGAAGGCCGGTAGTTAGTTCGAGATAGCTTTGAAGATTACAATTCATATATTACTATAACCATGGTAAAATAAAAAACCCATTGTGAGTAAATGTAATTTCTTAATGACGTATGATATACAACAGCAAAAGAAAATAAACCAATCTCACTTTATGTTTAAAATATCACTTTAAGATTTTTATAAGTTGAAGTCTGGCCAATGTAGAAGTTTTGTATTCCCTGATGCATTTCCAGACAAATATTTTTCTTTTCATACGAATCAATATCTAACGGAACGATCATTTATAATCGTCGCTCCCTTGAGTTTTTTTTATCAGATGAACTTGCAACCTTTGACACCCTTCAATTTCAATACAATTCTGGTCACTGTAATCTAAAACACAGAGTGTAAATCGAAATGCGAATTGCTCATCTGGAAGTTTCTCATTATCTATACGACACGATATACCGTACCACTCATAATGAAACCGCGTTTGATAGTGTACGGTTCCATAAATGCTACTCTCAATACAATACCTACTGTATTGATTGATTCGGAATTATACCTTCACGAAAATCCATTGCACTACTCGGTGAGATTACCCATTGTTAACTTGTAGTAATAATTTCGGAAATTAATGTATGGTGGTTCCAATACATATCTCGTCGTGCGAAAGTTGCACGGCATGAGGTTTGCCTACTTTACATAATTTTGATAAAATTCGGATAAGATTTTTTCAAAAAACCAAAGAAGTATAAGTGATTAACCACCATACGATGGCGGCTCTGTCGGCTTGCGGGACAAACTGTTATAGCCACTGCCTAGATTTTCAGAAAAAGGTTTTAGTGTTGAAAACACTTATAGGATGCTAGGTTCGAAGTTTATATGTATGATAAAAGATACGATATCTCGAAAACGAGTGAACCGATTACGATGAAATTTTGCAGGTGGATTCTTTATCAAATTTTTAGATCGGAGTTCGTGAACTGGCAATGTGGGCCAAAAAATAAGGAAGGCTTTTTTGATCATTAGTTATGAACCGAATTGCATGAAATTCAACATGGGAAATGGGCATAGCTCTAGCCATGCAGGGTGAAAACTTTCCACTACGGGTTTATCGAAAACCACTGATTAAAGGAAACAACACCGATATAATACGGCATAAGATTTGTCAAGGGGGACAACTTTTTAACCAAAAACTTCGGTCGATTCGTTTTCGAGAAATAGCACTGTAATTACTAAATTGTTTCATGGCATTGACGAAGTTAAAATTCTAATAACATTAATTGTTAAGAATTCAATAGGTTCTTCTTGAAATCGTACCTTCTCCGTCTGCCGGTTTGTCCGTGTAGGTACAAGATATTTTTTAGAAATTACTTTAATGTTAAAGTAGTGGCAATTGATCACCTTTGTTTCTAATTGCCTCCGATTACTGGAAATTTGATTGCTAGTTTTAAAATTCGAGCCAAAATTCTAAAACTACTCTGTTTTTTATAATTATTACAGCTATGCCACGTTAAATGTATGTCGTTACGTCTACAATTATTTACAACTTTACAATTAGGATGTAATCAAAAATTCTAAATGTATTCCATTTATAATATGAAATTGGTACAGCAGGTACTGAATCGGCTAATTAAATGAGGACACAATTTTTGTCGTGTTGCATACGAAATGGAAAATTCATTTGTAACCCGGTACCTAGGTAGTCATTTTAAAAGCAAATAACACTATAAATTCTGCTTTATATTTGCGACAGGACAATCTCGCAACCCTTACTGTTATTCATATTGCGTTATCACTGCGTTTCAAGTACGTTCCTCTATTACGTGCCTGTAGTCTGTAGTCGTATGCTTTTGCGTTTAATAGGTCGAAAAATGAGTTCAAAAACGTTATGAAGCACTGAGGGAGTGTACATACTTTCACGATCCAAGAGCTATTCAATAACCGCTTTCATTGCCTGTGACATGTTCGGACACATAGTCGAAATAGAGGTTCTTCTCATTAGTAAGGCGATATTGATTTATACTAAAAATGCAAAATAAACCAATTATCTACATTTTAATGACTGATACCATCTAATATTCTTCTCATTGTGCAGTGTATATCTTATATATTATGTTTGTGACATGAGATTTCAGTCAAAATCGTACCATGTACCTATTTATATTAATTTTGATAGTGTGTCTCCCGCTTTAGTAATGTACATTGATTGAAATGAGCACTTTTATTAAGCAGTTTTAAAGACATATTTTCAGGACAATGCTGCAACAAAGAGAAGGAGGAGGAGGAAGAGGAGATAAATCCCGTTAGGTAGAATCTGTTAATATTATCCCATATCATAATACCGTTGAGTGAAGGATTACTCAATGATATAATACGTAGTCATAACGTACAAAGCAAGTATGATCTGCATTACATTATATCAAGTGCATTACCTATGTTACATGGTATATTCAATACTTTAGTTCATCCGATTCAAACGTCTGTAATCTATTTTGTAGTTGCGTTGCAGATTTTCATATTCACGTTTGTTTCTAAAAAACGGGCATGATTATCTATAGGTAGGTATAACTACATTTCCGATAGGCGGGCCATGTTTTTTGCCTTGTGAGCCAAATAGCTTTATTATCGGCCTTATTTATATTCCCCTATTTGTGTCTAAATCTACCAATACTTCTGACGTTTTGCGGGAAACTTGCAGTTATATCTTCGGAGACAGTGGATCAAAGAACAGAAACAAAAGTTAATTATCCAAAGTGGAATCAAAACGAATTTACTTTAAACTTTCCGGTTTCTGCCATGCTATAGAGTAGTAAGCACGCGGTTTGTTTCTGTCAATCAACTCCATATTCGCTAGAGCATTTCGCCAACGAAATCTGAAAGTTAAAGTTATACCATTGAATAAGTAATTATAGGAAGAAAGGTAACGCTTATATATTTTTGCGTATTACTGTAATGTTGGTTGCATACCGTTAATTTGTTGACATAAGTTTACGTTTCTTGCTTTCAGTATTAGACTATAATATGCACTTTCCTTCTCTAAGCAATCAATGATGCAGACAGATAAGCTCTGTTTCCAATTTTTTAGCTTTAAAACGAGCTTTAATTATTTACTTGCCGGCAATCTAACATCTTCGAAATTACGATCCCGGACCCGATGTTAGGTGCCGTCCTTCAAGTGCCGCAGCCCAAAAGTGCGTTCTATGACCATTGACAATCTTTGAAGGGCGATAGCGAGTAAGAATAGAGATGCTTCTTCTCTTTCTTCGATATTTTGTGGGCCCATGTCCAAACTAGCTATGCTTTTTTCCGACCCGAATGTATAGGTTCACGGGGGTAAGAGGGAAAAGTTAGCTTAGGGGTTGGTCTTTTTTCGCTCCTCACTCGGTCATTTGTGGTCCGATCGGGCCCCTTTTTTCTTTGGCATACGGGAGAAGGAAGGCGCTTTGAAGGAATGTCGGAAGTAGAGTGCTGCTTGACCTGGGGAGGAGGCGCCGAAGTTGACTAGCAAAGAATTGGCGATATCGACCCCCCTCGTTTGGTGTAATTCGAAAGCAGATAAAAAAGGATTTAAAAAGAGATTACTCTGTGGAGGAATTTTACGACCCTCAAAATTGGGTCAACTTTTTAGCGAAGGCATTCGAAAGACGGTTTTTTTATCACTTGCTGTCGAAATCGTCGCGTCGCGTATTTTGCCATTTCGGCCATACCTAGCGGTGACCTAACGCGCCTTTTGTTTCGCTAAGTCGGCCACAAATGGCTATCTTTTAGCGCTACCTAAAATCAAGAAATATTCGACATGAAAAATAAATTTTGTTTTTGTAGCACTAATCGACGGCTGCAGTTGGGAAAGTAACACCAGCCCCTCGCGAGAAAATTCGAGCTGGATCCGAAAAAAATTATTTTGCGTTCCCGGTCCCGGGCCGCAGAACTCATGCAGTTTTTAGGATAAAACATACGATACAACTGAATTCCCAACGATCCATCGAGATCTGTTTTTGGACTGTATAACTTTTTGACCCGCCAGTCACAGCACTTAGAAAATACCATTTTTTCACTCGTCAATAACAGGAAGTTCTGATGAAGTTTGCAAAACAAAACTTAACAGTAAATAAACAATTTTCAGTTACATACGAGTATACCTAATAACACTTAATTTACAAATGTGTAATTAATGACACAATAAACCCGCACGGGCCAGTTTACTTGTCTATTTGCTTGTAGAGTTTTAGCATTGGAAATGCTTATGTTTTATATATGGTATTAATAATAATAATAATATTTATTGTGCTGTTGTGATGGTACACTTACACTTGTCATGGTAAAAAAATGTATATAACACGTAAAAAAAACAGTCAGACAAACGAAACTAACAAACATAAACTTCAACAAAGTTACACCCAATTATCACAAAACTCGTCAAATTCTTCAAAGCAGTAAAAAGAATACCTACTGTAAAATAGTTTGCTTTGCTTTAGATTTAAAGGTCTTCAACGGTAAATGCTTTATATCTGCGGGTAACCGGTTATACAATGACTGCGACTGGAATGTTATGCCATTCTGTGATTTGGCTAACCTACAAAACGACAATCGAAGATTATCTTTTAACCGGGTATTATAAGAATGCACTTCTGATTGCGGTTTCGCCAAAGCAATATGTTTTTTAATGTAACACAATGCCTCCAGAATGTAGAGGCATGGAAACGTCAGGATTTTACGTTCAGTAAATGATTTACGGCAATCATCCCTGAACTGTAAATTGGCTATGATTCGAACGGCCTTCCGTTGGAGTCGAAATATATCTTTCCAAGGTGCAGTATGTCCCCAAGTCAATATTGCATATGATAAATTGCTTTGAATTAGTGCATAGTAAGCCGAACACATTAGTTTAACCGAAGTATTATTCCTTAATCGCTTAAGTAAATAAATAGATTGATTGATTTTCTTACCAGTTTCGTTCAAGCAGAAAAGACAGCGGTGTCGCATCAAGTGATGATTTTACCGTACTCGGCCTCATCGGTAGATTCAGGAAAAGTCGCGGATACTGTCGATACGGTACTTACTTAATAGTGCGCAATTGTTGCATGTTATGAGGCTTATTATTAAAAAAGCTTACGTTCTCGGGTGAATAAGGGTAATTTGTGTTTTAAACGACCACAACGCGTTTTGTTCGTTTGAAGAATGACCAAAAATTATGACGGGACATCTTGTATATGAACAAATGAACTCTTTCACACTTATGCACTTTGTGAGAAAGCGGCATCCAGTATTTTTCAAACGGTTCAAGCGTTGTTGTCAAACTTCTTAAACACTGCATCGTGTCTTCAAAATGGATCTTATTATTGATATTGAATTTTTGCTAAATGCTATTCAAGAATGACCTGGTGAATCTATCTTTGATTAAGTGACAACATTGCAATTTTTATATTTTCTGAGCCGATTGGTTTACCGCTACGTGTGTGTTATAACAGGAGGCTGTCGAGTCGGCGAAATGCAACTAGTGTGTTTAGGCCCTAATGTGATGGGCGCCTTTATTTGAAAGTCCTGGAGAAAGAGATTTTTTTGTAGTGGATGTGGTGTTTCGTTAAATACTGGAATCAACGAAAAACGTGGCTGGTTCCCGACGGTCGGAAAGCGTGTGACGTTTCTTTACGAAATTTTTATTGGCCACTCCGCCCGATTTGATTATTTGAAGCCGTAGTTTGTCATTATTATAACAATTATGTGCAGAAGTAGGTAAGTTAACCAAAGTGGTGTGAGAAGTGTAAAGCGGTTTGTCCGTTTTGTGGAAAAAGTCTTCTATTAAGGTTCTTTTGTTATTAAAAGTTAACTCGTCATTTTATTTATCAAGTTAATGTTGTTTGTCATCAAGTTTTGTGTGTGTGTTAAAGAAAAGTGAAGTTCAGAACCTGTTAGAGTTTGTGTGAGAAGTTAAGTGCACCGTGTTATTGCAAAACTTTGTACGACCAGATTAGTAAGAATATTAAAAGAGAAAAAACTGTAACTAATTTAAAATTTTTAATATTTTTAACTATCGAATTTCTGAGTGTGGGGCAATACGTCCAAACAAGCTCTGTAAGCGTTTCTTTCTTTCATGAATTTTGATTTAATTTTTCATTTCCTGTTTCTGGAATAAATTTTTGTCATTGTCAATCAATTAATTTTCTGTTTATTCGAATCGTTTTGTGATCCGGCTAGAGTTTTCAGGTCAGATTTTACTTCTCGTGTTCAAGAATTGTGTCAGGTATTTTAAAATTTAGTAGCTAATCCTTTGCAATTTTCGGATTTAGGTTAACAGCGGAGTTTTTCTTTATAGCAGATGCCGAAAGTGTAGGTACAAGGAGAGAAAATATAAATAAAAAAGTTTCAATTTTGCTTTGCCTGAGCTAGCTCGGCAGGTGTTTTGTGGGCGGTGTAGTTGACCGCATTCCATATTTAACATGAAAATAAAGTTACCAACCAGCAAATAATACTTTTAATTATTTTAATTAAAACATATATTGAACCAAATTAGTTGTTCTTATAAGAGCTATTCAGGAGCTGCATAGTACTTGCTTAGAACGACAATGCCATTTCATAGTATACAATAGCGATTGAAATGGCTTAACTTGAAATCAAGCTAATAGCTGAATTACTGGCGATACATAGCATTAAGGAAATAAGCTAAAACTGAAAAAATCCGGTGTTCGGTTGATTGAAACCATCCAATTCGCATTGTGGTCGCTTCTAAAATTACCAAAACACGTTATGAGCATAAGTTCACGACCATATTTGGTCCTTTAGGTTCGTACATAACGCGTTATGTGCGCTGTTTTCGCTCATTGAGCGTCTTCGATATTTGTGCGTAACATATACATATATGCTTATTACGGTTTATTCATTTATTCATTTATTCATTTATTCATTTATTCATTTATTCATTTATTCATTTATTCATTTATTCATTTATTCATTTATTCATTTATTCATTTTAGTCATTTATTCATTTATTCATTTATTCATTTATTCATTTATTCATTTATTCATTTATTCATTTATTCATTTATTCATTTATTCATTTATTCATTTATTCATTTATATTTCATTCATTATTCATTATTCATTATTTCATTATCCATTTATTCATTTATTCATTTTTCATTTAATTATTCATTTATTCATTTTTCATTTATTCATTTATTATTTTATTCATTTTTTATTCATTTATTCATTATTCATTATTCATTTATTCATTTATTCATTTAATTCATTTATTCATTTATTCATTTATTCATTTATTCATTTATTCTTTATTCATTTATTCATTTATTATTTTTATTCATTCATTTATTCATTTATTCTTTTTCATTTATTCATTTATTCATTTATTCATTTATTCATTTATTCATTTATTCATTTATTCATTTATTCATTTATTCATTTATTCATTTATTCATTTATTCATTTATTCATTTATTCATTTATTCATTTATTCATTTATTCATTCATTTATTCATTTATTCATTTATTCATTTATTCATTTATTCATTTATTCATTTATTCATTTATTCATTTATTCATTTATTCATTTATTCATTTATTCATTTATCCATTTATCCATTTATCCATTTATCCATTTATTCATTTATTTATTTATCCTTGAATTATGCTACATTCTAACTGCAGAATTCAAAATATAGCTCACATTTTATAGTTTGACCAGTAGCGATTTAGCTTAGTCGATGTCTAAATTGTCGTTTCATAGTAAGTAAATGAGGATGACCGTATGAAAGTTCTTCGAGATATATTGAACCCTTAATCTACTTTGAAATATATGTTTATATTCTGACACCCAAGTTTGTTTTACATTTGTATATTGAGTGTCATCAAAATAACTTAGGAGGAACTAGACTATACCACATTTATTTGATTTATTGCCAAAAAAACTTTTTAAAATTTTATTTTACAAGTAATTACCCGGCTTACTCAAATTTTAAAAAAGTTTACCCAATTTAACAGCAAACTCGAAATTTCCAGTGTTTGTAAACACACGTAAACGTTTTAAACGTTTTAAAACAATTACAAAAAAGCAATTTCTGATCGACCTTAATTTGTATTACGAAAAATTGGTGTTTATTTTAGGGCTGCACACTACTCCCCTTTTTTCTGTACTAAAAAAACAGATGACTGCAATGCTCCGGCAACTTGCTCTGCATGAGCGGATATCTCTTTTTCTTTGGTCCACTGAATTAGAGTTATTAAAAACTACGGGTCTCTAACTAAAATATTTATATAAAAATATATAACTTATATAACTTTTTTCTACAACTGTCAAAAAAACCTGTCATTTTCTGACGGATTTCGAAACGCGAAGTACTAGATTTTTAAACGGTTAATTAATAAGTAAGGTTGCTATTGACAACGTGCGCGAAATCGTCAACAGTGAAAAAAAGTATTTCGCGCACGTGACAAAGTTGAACTTAAACAGCAATTTTAATTAACAATCGGTTCAGTTGTAGAAAAAATATTGTATATAACGCTAGCGCGAAGTTATATCGCGCATTTGACTGATATTTTAACTCGGCTTCGCCTCGTCAAAATACCTTCAGTCTCAATGCGCGAAATTGAACTTCGCGCTCTTGTTATATAAATAATTATTTTCTACAACTGTCAAAAAAACTTGTCATTTTCTGACGAATTTCGAAGCGCGAAGTACTAGATTTTTAAACGGTTAATTAATAAGTAAGGTTGCCCTTGACAACCTGCGCGAAATCGTCAACAGTGAAAAAAAGTATTTCGCGCACGTGACAAAGTTGAACTTAAACAGCAAATTTAATTAACAATCGGTTCAGTTGTAGAAAAAATATTGTATATAACGCTAGCGCGAAGTTATTTCGCGCATTTGACTGATATTTTAACTCGGCTTCGCCTCGTCAAAATAATAATAATAATAATAATAAGGTCTTTATTAGATGACGATCTAAAG
Organism: Photinus pyralis; assembly: GCF_008802855.1. Taxonomy (NCBI): domain Eukaryota; kingdom Metazoa; phylum Arthropoda; class Insecta; order Coleoptera; family Lampyridae; genus Photinus; species Photinus pyralis. The sequence goes on from NW_022170510.1 coordinate 22,240,767, forward strand.
GGCGAAGTTCACCTAGGGGCAACATCGCCACCAAGTGTTCTTCCACTTAACCCATAACATAACTTCAGTTTAAATGTTTACAATTTCGATGGACGGGTGACAAAGAGAGAGCACACACACACACACAAAAAGACAATACTGTGAAAAAAAAAAGTTAATTAATAAGTAACTTGAGAATGGGACACTTTACTCGTTCAAAAGAATGTGACGTAGTGCTGATTTAAACCTGGACACTGTAAGCTTTTTAATATTCGATGGAATGGCATTGTAGACAGTGGTAATGCTATATGAAAAAGATTTTTTGAACATCTCTGAACTATGAGAAGGGATAGTAATGAGATCCTTTCGTCTGATATTTACATTATGAACGTCAGTTCGAAAGGTGATTTTATTATAAAGATACGGTGGTGTTTTAAAAAATATTATTTTGTGATACAAAATCGCCGCGTGAAGGAGTCGGCTTTTTTCCATATCAAGCCAGGATATTGATTTTAATTTATGCGAAACGCTTTGAAATTTACGTATGCCATAAATCAATCTTAAGCAAGAATTCTGAATTACCTACAACCTTCTCTTATGCGAGTACGAGAGTCGAGGACCATATACAGCACTGCAATACGTAAAGTGAGATAATACAAGTGACCTACAGAGCAAAATTTTTGATGAAATTGATAATAAGGATCTAATTCCATATATGTACCGAAGACTAGCAAAAGCTCGTTGAGTACATTTTTTAATATGAGTGTTGTAATTAAATTTAACGTCAATAGTCAGACCGAGATTTCGGGCTTCGTCTACCAACTCCAGTCTTTCTCCATCAATCCTTATATCCAAAAGCGCACACATTTCCTCACGGGCAACAACATTATATTGAGCGCCAAATAACATCAATTTACATTTACTTAAGTTTATATTTAATGAATGCTGAGCTGCATAAGAAATGAAATTATTTAAATCTTCATTCATTTCTTTATTAGCCTTGGCGATATCGGATTTATCAAAACTGTAATACAACTGAGTATCGTCTGCACACAAATGATATTTGCAAAATTTTAGCTTTTTAATGATGTTTGCAGTGTAAATTGAAAAGAATATGGGACCTAAAATAGAACCTTGCGGTACTCCACACTGCAGATATGCCGTATCTGAACAATTCCCATCGACTGCAACTACTTGGCTTCTATCATTTAAATAATTAGATACAAGTCTAATGGAATGTTCGGCGAAGCCAATGGAATACAACATAGAAACAAACAAATCATGATTTAAGGTATCGAACGCTTTTGAAAAATCCAACAATATTAACACTGTAAATTTGTGACTGTCCACGGCTGACAAAATATCGTCGGTTACCTTAAGTAAAGCCGTCTCACAACTATATCCCGATCTAAAGCCCGATTGCAGTCTCAATGCGCGAAATTGAACTTCGCGCTCTTGTTATATAAATAACTATTTTCTACAACTGTCAAAAAAACTTGTCATTTTCTGACGAATTTCGAAGCGCGAAGTACTAGATTTTTAAACGGTTAATTAATAAGTAAGGTTGCCCTTGACAACCTGCGCGAAATCGTCAACAGTGGAAAAAAGTATTTCGCGCACGTGACAAAGTTGAACTTAAACAGCAAATTTAATTAACAATCGGTTCAGTTGTAGAAAAAATATTGTATATAACGCTAGCGCGAAGTTATTTCGCGCATTTGACTGATATTTTAACTCGGCTTCGCCTCGTCAAAATACCTTCAGTCTCAATGCGCGAAATTAAACTTCGCGCTCTTGTTATATAAATAACTATCTCAAGTAGGTTATTTTTCATTACTATTCACAAAAAAAAGAAAAGATTAGCATTTAGAAAGCTTTCCAAACCTTTTTAGTGTAGTCCAATAGTTTTTTAGGAGCTGTTTAGGCCTTTAGAACATCTTTCATGATTTTCACTTTTCTAACACTATTTGAGCCTAGGAAGTATCTAGAGATGGGCTAGAAACAGGTTAAGCCCTTCCCACAAGCTTATGAATGCTTCCCAAAGCTTTCAGAACATTCTTGCGCCTCTTCAGGACGCTTTTACTGCGTTTTAGGTTTATAGGTAATTTCTAGGGCTAAGCGATTCTGAAACGGTTTAAAAGATATGGGGGGAGGGGGATGACGGGAGGTTCTGAAGAGGAATGTAAAGCATTCGAGGGTGTCTAAGAGCTTTACATTACCATAACTTTTTGAGTCTCTAGTAAACATTAATAGTATCTTGGAAGGTTTATTAGTATTTGTTTTTACCAGCAAGCCAGTAACGTACAAGAAAACTCTGAGCACAGAAAACTGTGGAATAAGCCCAAAGCTTTGAAAACCCATAGTAAACCGCTTAAAACGATTGTAAGTGTGCGTTTACAATAAACGTATACGTAAGAAATACATAAAACGTAAAAATTTCGAACAATTATGACGTTTAACACGGACTTCACAATGTCAGCCGTGATGCCAAAATGATCTCTACAATCACTATTATTAATGCTGGATACAGTATCACGCATCTCATTAAAGGATATTTCTTGAAAATCAAACGACGTAGAGTTGTTGATTTTGAAATTACTAAAATATGTAATTGGGTCATTGTTCTGCACAGATAGTGACGCACTTATTGTAAACAGCGAAGTAAATTTACGGTAACGATACGGATATGTACGAGTTACGGTTTATGAAATATTTACGTATACGTTCATTGTAAACGCACACTAAAAGGCGCTAGAAAACCACAAAAGGGCACTTAAAATCGTTGAAACTTTCCGGAGCTTATTAGACCCTGCGATCCATTTTAAAGGCGTTCCAGAGCATTATAGTGCTCTTCAGAACCCAGGTCAGAACCTCTTAAGAGTAAGTATTTATAAGACAAGCGTAGAATCTTTCCAGTATTTGTTTAGCACCCTATCTGGAACCTTTCTCAGAGCTTCCAAAGACTTTCCCAACTGGTGGAGATTTCTCCGAGTCTCCTAGACTTTTCCGGCTCAGTAAGCGCTTAGAAGTTCTGCAATGAATGTAAAACTCTCTGAAAAGTCTAGATAGTTTTGCAAAGGCATTATTAGTAGTAGTCTATAAAGCAGTTAGGACCTTCTTCTGACTTTCGAGTTCCTCCAGCGCCGTCTAGACCTTGTCCTTTCCAGAGCGTTTTACATTATTATTCCAACGTCCCTTCTGGTTACTTTAGCGAAAATACTCTGGAAAAATTGGTTGGCAACACTTAGTTTATTTGATACAAAGTAGACAAAAAAGAGAAAGCGTAGTAAATTGCGCTAAAAATGTAGCTAGTTGCGGTAAAACCTTTGAATATAAAATATTGAATAGACACAGACATATAGAATAAATTTATTTGAATTTATTTAAATTTAATTAGAGAATACGGTTTTCAATTTTTTCACAACGGCATCAGTTGCACGACGGCTCTTCAGATAAATGTTTATAGATTTAGGGCACATCTAGGTTACTGAGAAAAGATTACTTTACCTATGTAATACTCATTAGTCATTAATGTGTTATTTCCAGGAGCCCGCAGTTTACAGTTGTAATAATTCATGTGTCCAAGTACGCCGTGTTTGAAATGTTTGCCCGTCTGTATTATTTGCTTATTTCCAACAAGATTTGGCCTAAACTAATTCAGTAAATTTAACATCGTTAATGGTTGGGCACGGCTTGTGGCTATTTAAATTACGGCGTTTTTCATATATTTTAATACATTCGGGACAGAATTCATCAAGTGCAAAGTGAATCCAGTTTCTGGTCGATGTTATGTGGAGATGAGAAGCAACAGCCTGAGCTTTATATATTATGTAGGTTTCGTAGGACGTCGCAAACGTTGAAGAAGGAGTTCCAAAAATTGAAATCGTACATTCCCATGAAATCGAGAGCTTCTGAAAATAACTGGGACTTATTTCATGAAGAGAAGTATCCAGGTGTGAGCTTCGTTTGACTGAGCTTTTTTAGTTAACTCGCTTTTGTTCACGAATGAAATATATTAAATCAAAGTACCGTACCTTTCACCGGTGAATCCCAAGGTTGTTTGAAATAACCTTGGGTGAATCCTGCATTCGTTTGAGTCTCAGTAATTACGAACGCTCGTTTGATAAATTAATCGAAGTTAGTTATGCAGTGTCATGCGTCAACTTCACAATAAATAAGTATAATAATGAGTTATTACGTAGTTTGGACAATCTTTTTCAGTATAGGTTGATTCGTCAACATCCTCTACTAAATGCGCTTTCTCTGTAATTGGACAATTGTCAGTTATTTCGCGAATGATGAAAAGAACACATGTACAAATGGACGATCACCTATTCGTCTTAATCTTAATGAATTTACTAATGGCGCTATTTGACGAACTTTTATATAAATAATCAGTTTGATATAATAATACAAGGCGTGAAAACCTACCTGAATGCTTATTCAAGAAATGCGTCTCAATATTTTACAAAACTTTTGCTTACTTCAACTTAGAATACACTTAAAACTATTTTTTTTATATATAGGGTACGTTCCACTTAACGTCCGCAACGACCACGACGCCCGGCTGCCGTTCCACATAACGACCACAGTCGTTATGGTCGCAATCGCGACGTCAGATATGACGTCATTACTAGCGACCGCAACGAGCCCACGGCGCTCGCCTATCGTATTATACCTGGGCCAGCGTGGGCGTTCTAATTTTATAACCTTACATTCTTGACAGGAGACATTTCTAGAGACATTTAACTGTCAGACACTGATTGTTTGAACACGCATGCGTTACAAATTTTTTGCGCGATCGGTCATTTCTGACTATTTACCATGGGTGTTTCCATGACAGTACGTAGAATTTACCAGTTGCTATGATTACGACGACGCCAAAATTACTTACCGATCTAAAAACAGAACAGCAAAAATACTTACCGACGCCTTTTTAAAAATCAACAGTCTTACATTACATTTAATCTTTAATTATTGTTAGGTACATTAAACGTACAATTTGTGCTGTTGTTTCCTATAGCAAGACGCTCATAAAGTCATAAAGGAAGTGCAAAGGTAGTAAACTACATCAGACACATGCACATTTTTCTGAAATTATTAATTTCAATTTTGACATTTAAACTGGTTGCCTAGTGATGTACACCAGACCACTTCGAACATTTCGTTAATTTCTTAGTGCATAGTTATATTGGTTGGATAATTTTAATTTCGATCGCGCAAAAAATGTTATAAGCACGTCGAACGTTAAGGGTTACCGTTCTCAGACAATAATTGGAGTCGTCGCTTCGCTCCTCCTCCAAACAATTGTCTTCGAACGGTAAAAATCCCTTACCGTTCTCCATACTTAATATACTATTTCGTTTTCGCTATGGAGAAGATATAATTACGTGTTTCAGAACGTAACCTTGTGGTGGACATTACACTATGGATGTTCTACATGCACAAACAGGTAAGTATATATGCTGATTCGTGAATGTTAAAGTTATTTGTTAAGGAAAATTCTTTTCTTTTCTTTATTGTAGATCTTAGATTTGCAACTAGTTTGCTGCAAAGTGCTTTACCAGGGAATGCGAATGAGACTCGTATAAATGCAGGTAATGCAACGATTAATGAAAATGCATGTTAGTTTTGAATGAAGAAGAGAAATTGTTTTCGAAGCAGCATTCCCAGAAGAAATTCTGGGGAGAAGTGTTCATTATCATCGTATTAAGTATGGCCGCAGCATTTATGATAGAAATTCAAAAGTCATCTTCAATATTTTATTAACAAGAAGCAATATCTTGTGTAAAGCGAAGAAGTATGTGTCAATAATTATTGATTATTAATTATGGTACTGAAAAATAAAAATAGTACATTATATATCAAGGTAGAGAAGTCCACTATTATTGCCTGAGCACCAAGATTACATCTCGAGGCGCTTGCGCCGAGGGGTGTAAGGTGCGAAGGCAATAATAGACTTCTCTACCGTGGTATATATACTATTTTTTTCACTACTAGCACTTGAAATCCTCTAAATTAACATATTATATTGATAAGAGAGTTAACGGTTGGACAGAATTGTTTGTTTCTTAATTTAACATGTCAATCAAGTACGTGGAAGTACAAGTCAAACAGGCCGTATTTTGTTCTGTCATTGAGATTTTTCAAAGAGTAATTTCGTTCGAATTTTTTCAAAATGTGATAATTTTAGGTATGTAATTTCTCTGGAAATTGCGAATGGTGGCAATTATTCGTTTTAGAGAACTTGTCTAAACGTTCATTGAGCGAAATTTCGGGTTGTGTTTTCTAAAAGTGACAGCGTGACAGTTCTCATTATTGACTACTAGTTAATAATAAAAAATTATTAACCACTTTGAACAAATGCCGAGAAAGCCTACTTTACAAGTGGAAAAAAGGTTAATAATCATGTCATCAGACGCTAGTAGTGAAAAAAAATATTTACTAACTTAATGTGACTTTTGAATTCATTATCCACCCCACTTTGTATCCTTTACGCATTACGATCTCCTCAACGGCGTCCATGTTGGAAAACTGTTCACTCACGCGTGACGTCACACCGTACTCAAAAGCGTTCCACTTAAGGTTTCGCCCACAACGCCTCTAAGCTAGTGGAACGACAAAACCGCGGTCGCGGTCGTGATCGTTGTGGGCGTTAAGTTGGAACGTACCCATATACGTCTTTCGCTATAGAAACCGTTGCACGTCATTGATTTGTGTATCAATTTTAGACATATGCTGCAACACTGCAACATGTACAAAAAAAACAAGTGTGCGAAATCTATAGAAAACTTGTCTGAAATTGATTCATAAATCAATGACGTGCACCGGTTTTTATAGCGAAAGACGTATACTACATTATACCGTCATGTGTGTTTAAGATAAATGAACAATTTGCACACAATTGTGATACAAGATTCTTTATACTTTATAGGAATGAATGGTGTAGCACACATTTTACCATGTCTCATGCGTGCCAGAAAAACGTGTTCTTCACAACACCTTCGATTACTGTCGATCCCGTGTAAAAGAGATTTTTGGATGGCGTGGTGGATCTGGAGCAAGCTCACGAGTGATCATTAATATACAGGACCTTTAAACTTAAGTCGACACTGTTGCTAACTTCGTTATTATGAGATACAAGGCCCGTTAAATTAGAAAAACAGTGTGTGTGTTTTACACTGAATGCAATGGTGAAAAAAGAAAAACAATTTGCAGTCGCATTCTCAAAATATCGACAAGAACAAAAACTTTTTTCTAATGGAACACCTGTATCCTCACTATGTAGAGAATTGCACTCTCAACAAAAGTTGTCATATTGTTCTAAAGTCACAAATAAAGAAGTTATTGACAATTTTTAAATTTCATTGAGGTGGATTTGATTTAGAAATATGGTTCGTTAGTTGTAATAAAATAAATAAAGTCTTTAAAGAATTGTTTAAGTAGCTTTTAATAATTTTCAGCTTTTGCACATTGAATTTTGAAGACAAAATGTGATTGGAGAATTTGAGAAAAATGGAATGTGACATCGTGTACCATTAAAAAAGTGTGTTTTTGTCCACATTTTGAAAATGCGACTGTAAATTATTACCACGACGAAAAGTCGAAAAGTATACCTGGTTATTGCACACATCAAGCCCCATATCACACCGCGATAGGACCTCCAACAAGATACCCTTCCTGTGGTATAGACACTGTGTCCAAGGTAATTGACATCCAATCATGGTGATCTTCAAGACCATAGAAGATAAGTCGATGGTAAAATTAGAGAAAATATGTGTAATTGAAGAGTTATTATCATATCATGCTTTAAAAAAAAACAGAAAATTCCGATTACTTCCGAAGATATGCAAGGAAAACCGAAATTTGCCGACTTTTTATTTTTTCTGATTATTTGAACAAAAAAATATATAAAATAATAAATAAATAAATAAATAAATATTCATCCTGTAAGACAAACAAAGTGTATAGGACAAGTCAATTAAACACAAAAGACAAACATTTGACATTTAACATTTAACTGATGAAATCTTCCACAGAATAAAATAAATTTGCCAACAGGAAGATTTTGAGTTGCCGTGTGAAGGTATGCAGTTTCGGCGCGTTCTTGATTTTGGACGGGAGTTTATTGAACATTTTTGCCCCTATTATATGTGGGCTGGCTTTGTTAATATTTGTTCTTGCAAACGGTATCCTGAGGTTACTTGTAGCTCTCGTTTCGTGTTCGTGTATGTCACAGTTTCGTTTAAGGTTGTCTTTACACAGGAATACAAATTTGCACACCTCGAGTATATAGAGGCACGGTAGAGGTAAAATCCGTAGCAGGGTGAAAAGTGGTTTGCATGACTGTAGACTTTTTGCTCCGCACATGCATCTAATGATACGTTTTTGGGTAGTGAAGACTTGTTTCATTGAAGAAGAAGAGCCCCATAGGCATAGTCCATATCTTAGCCTCGATTCGATGTAGCCGTAGTAGAACATTTGCAGTTGCTTGATATCAAGGTAGCAGCGTAGGTAGCGTACTTGGTAGCACATGCGATTTAATGTAACTATTAGGTTGTTATTGTGTGGTTTCCAACTTAACGTTTCATCTAAGGTGATACCAAGGAATTTGGCTGTAGTTGAGTTTGTCAAGGTGGATCCCGATATTGGTATGGTAAAGTGAGGGAGATTTATGTTTTGATGGTTGTGAAATTGCACCAGTTGGGTCTTACTTTGGTTTAAGAAAAGTAGGTTTTCATTAAACCAGTTTGCAATACTTTCGACAGTGTCTGTACATTTCGCAATTAATTCCCTCCCTTCTCGGTGGGACACCACAGCGGTTGTGTCGTCGGCATATAAGGTGAGTGTCGCATAATACCTTCTAATTGCCACTTTTTGGGCTCTATAAGACACCGTTGGGAAATTTTCAATACAACGTTTCGTTTCGAAAAAATCATCAACTTTATTTTTTACATGGCTCGTAAAAGGTACATACTGTATTGAGTAGCACTTTTTATTATGAACACAACGATATACGGCACACAAAAAAAACAAAAGTAGGAAATGTTGGTTTCAACAGGATGGTGCAACCGCGCATAACGCCCGAATCGTCTTCTGAGAATACCCATCGCATAAATTTCTTGGAGATGCAGAATTTGTATTCTCGCACGATCCGGGCGTTGCGCGCGGGTGCACCATCGTGATTGAAACATAATAATAACTCTTTAATTACGCATATTTTCTCTAATTTGGCCATCGTCGTATCTTCCATGGTTCCGAAGATCCCTATGATAGACATTAAGACATCCTTATCTTGGACACGGTGTATTATAGTTTGAGAGCTGGCTGTAAAAATCCTGTTGATGGGTGACCAAACGCAAAATTCTGTGTTTTAGTTTCACCCAACTAAATGGATGTATGTTACCTACAAGTTACATTACCACTTTTAAGCATAAATAATGGTGTTATGAATACAATACGTTTCATCTTTTAACTAATATGATAATTCGGAACATCGAAGCGATGTTTTATTTCTGTTTGCCTAATCAACTCTAAATTAGCAATCGAGGTAATTACAGTGATGTGTTTGCATTGTATCAACAAACGCTGAACAGATTACTTTAAGTACTTGAAGTAACTTCAACAAAACGACTAATGAAGTTAAACAAACTTGCATTTCAGTTCAATGCAATTTGCGACGCATTAAAGGAAGCGAATGTTATCTGCATCTCTAGCATCGAATCATACTTTTTGTTTCTGCGTTATGGGTAATCGAATACAAATTAATATTTTAATTGTACTAAGAGTGAGTGAATAAAAATGTAATTGGCTCTAAACGGTCACTAAGCCACCCACAAAACACTCGTCTAACTAGCTAAGCTAAGTAAACTTGAATATAATTTCTCAAGACACGTACGACCTCCGCTACAATGGAACAAAAATTAATTTTATTAATTTAGGAATCTCATCAGTCACATCATCCTTGATCACTTTCGACAACTCCAATGAATAATTAAAACAAATTTTAAATAACACCTCTAATCCAGGAAGGTAAAATTTAGGATTCGATTAAACACAAAAGTGTTCATTGACAAATGAAATACCTAACATTTGTTCGGGCTACACACAAATTATCATAGCTAAAAGAGAGAGAAGCTCTTAGGGTCTGTTTACAGATACTACGCATGCAAGGAATCGATGAACAACTAACTAAAGGAATTACTTACGATTTTTAATAATCCACTAAACTGGTCGTTAACTGCGATATTTTGGCGCAAAAAGAACTAAACAGACACTTGCTGACAGTTTCAAAATCTTCCACTTCTCTTCTATTACACATAATTTTGAAGACACGAACTGATGGGTTTGATGATTAAATTTATATGGCTTCTCAAATAGAAAAAAAATCTTATTCAGCGAACACTGGAGAACTATAGAAATTTGTAAATTTACACTTGAAAATAAATTTACATTCCACATACAGGGTGCCTCATTATTATTATTGGTGCCGAATGCATGAACTTGTCTACACAACAACATAAAATCGGTGAAGTTGTAGTTATCCCGCATACGAGTCCTTCGATCGTTTTGACTATTTTAATTTCTGTTGATACCGAATACACAAATATATTAAAGGCAACGAATTATACAGTCACGACAGAATACAGGGAGATTAATAATCATATGCTGCACCGCTCTTATAAAATATCACATTAGTAATCATTTGCCGCAACCAGGTATACAGGGTGATTCCTATAGTACCTGCCACCGTTTGGGAGCGTGTAGGTGGTGCGTAGGGGAGTATTTTGATATAGGACACTTGGGGTCGGAAATCTAAAATAAGGGTGCCAGAGCCAAATTTACCTTCTGGAATTTCGCGCCTGTAGGTAGGCAACCCAACCGGCCGGCGGTGCACACGGAGCGATCTCAGGCGGCGATGTGTGGCTGACACTTGATCAGAATTTTGTTTAAACCCACGAAATCCCGTCTGCAACGACGCGTATCAAGTGAATAAACACTATGGCACGTTTTACTAACACGGAATACGCGGACATGCACTTCATGTACGGATTGGCAAATGGTAACGCACGAGCTGCACGACGAGCGTACGCTGAGCGGTATCCAAACCGTCAGTTACCCTGCAGACAGGTCTTTCAAGAAGTTCACTTCCGACTGTGCGAGACAGGGCAATTGCAGGTAAGCTGACGGAGGCTTAACTTTACACACAGATTCGTGATGCACATCGATACTTGGGTCATTTAAGCACCCATTTCGAAAAGTTTGTTTGTTTACACCGACCTCCTCCTATTTCGCAGCCCACTAGCGCCCGTGATCGCGATCGCTCGTTGGTAAATGCCTTAGAGGAGGATGTGTTGGAACGTTTCGAGGCAAACCCGCGTACTAGCACTCGACTTGTAGCAGATCAGGTGGGTTGTAGTCAACACACAGTGTGGAACATCGCCAACAACAACAACTTACACCCCTATAAGTTTAAGAAAGTGCAAGAGTTACGGCCGGGTGACCATGAAAGGAGGCTGGAATTCTGCAACTTAGTCGTCCAGGAGGAAGAAGCTAATCCGAACTTTCTGAGGAGCGTGCTAGTTACTGACGAGAAAGGATTCTCAAGAGAGGGGACCTTCAATCCTCGTAACAGCCACTACTGGGCGGAGCACAATCCTCATGAAACGTTTACGCGAGGATACCAGGACAAGTTTTCTTTAAACGTTTGGGCTGGCATCCTGGGGGACAACCTACTGGGGCCTTACATCCTCCCTCCGCGTCTAAATGCCCATAATTACCTGATTTTCCTGCGCGAGGTGCTACCAGAACTTTTAATGGATGTTCCAGTGAACTTGTACTGGGACCACTGGTTCCAGCACGATGGGTGCCCTGCTCACTACGGGCGGCAGGTGAGGGAACACTTGGACCAAACCTATCCGGACAGATGGATCGGCCGTGGAGGTGCGGTGGAGTGGCCTGCCCGCTCGCCCGACATCACCCCATTAGATTTTTACTTGTGGGGTGTGATGGAAGCGCACGTCTACGAGACTCCCGTCGAATCCGAAGAGGACTTAATTGCGCGCGTCGTCATGGCCGGAGAGGCTGTTCGCCAGGACATAGGAGTCTTCACGCGAGTTCGAGGGGAGTGGTTGGCTAGATGTAGGAAGTGCATTGAGAACAACGGTGGCCACGTTGAACACTTGTAAACGTTATTGCTTTTGACTGTCGTTTTCCCTCCTTCCCTCCCATGTCGCTTCCTCGCGCTAACTCGCTCTGCATCGCTCCGCGCGAAACGTCGGTCGGTTGGGTTGCCTACATACAGGCGTGAAATTCCAGAAGATAAATTTGGTTCTGGCGCCCTTATTTTGGATTTCCGACCCCAAGTGTCCTATATCAAAATACTCCCCTACGCACCACCTACACGCTCCCAAACGGTGGCAGGTACTATAGGAATCACCCTGTATGTGTACCAATACAAAACATAACCTATAATTTTACAAACCAAAACCATGATTTGTGATTCTTATTCGAATACTTTCGTCCTTTTCAAAACGGCTTTTTTCAAGACTACCAGTTTCTTTCGAATATTTACAAGGTGGGTAAATTACTTGTAAATTACAAACAAACGTTTTTTTAGTTGTAGCGTGTAATAGGCAATAGGTTTACTCGACAAGCCTTTTACTTTAGAAGAGAATAAGATGCGTTTGCTGTCCTGTTTCCGTAATGGGACTAAAGACGAAAGTGGAGTTTGGGAGTACTCGATACGTTTGTGTATACAGGAGTTTCGATAAACGATTGTCAACCATGACGAGGATTACAACAATATACGCCGAAATGCTCATCGTCTACTTGAGCGGTTTAACATACAGGAAGTCTTGCTTCTGGGAAGTCACCTGGCCGCTTAGTGATTGCTAATAAGGAGGTTGTAAAAGCTGCGACAATTTGTCCCACTAACGGGCATCTCATACGGAACATGTGACGCTATTGCCTGGAGAAAATTGTACTTCTATCCTTTAAAGTAACCGTAAATTATTGCATGCAAATTTACGTATTCGAAACCGTTTACACACCATTGCCGAATTACGAGCAGGTATAGAAGCTACCGTTTGAAACATTATGCAACAGCACTTACATGCCGTCTTCGAAAACATGAAGAAAAGAGTGGATCCCTGTCTTAATAATGGTGGCAAGCACTTCGAACAGTTGATATAGTGCGCATGTAATTTGCCCAATTACTTCGATATTAACGAGTTGTAAAAGAAATAAAATCGTTTCAATTTTTGTAGTAATTTGCTATTCGTGTAGTTCCACATAATTTGGAAACTTACAAGGTGGTTAAATCGTTGATTTAGGTTAAATATGGTTAAACGTCAAAAGTTTACTTTAAGGTTATGTTTTAGTATTGGTGCACCAGGCCTGTTGCGGCAAATGATTACTAACGTCATAATTTATTGAAAAGGCGCAGCAACTCAATATTGATCGCACTGTACATACACGAAGACATTTTGTTGACCATTTCCATAAATTAAATTGCCACATAAAATTTAGGTCAATAAGATAGCTAGATATAGCTACATTGTACGTGTACTTTATCATCCAATTTCCTCTGTAAATATACAACGAATCCGAGATTTTTATATACCTAATTCGATTCCGCGGTTCTGATACTTTTCAATTAGTTTTCCAGTTCATATAAATGTAAAGACCTTGGGAACGTTAGAAATTCTTGTATAGTCAATATAGGCTATTACAGAAGTTTTCATGAGGGATACAACCAATAAAGCTTTTTGTTTGGCGTTAAAATTAATCATTTTTCTTTTTGCGATTTGTTTTCAAAAGTAAGGTGAATTTTCAAAGCAGAAAAATTTTTTATGTGTATACGTTCGCATTCAATATAATGCTGTATTAAATAGGTTTGTTCCGGTTCCAAACTTTCTGCGCTCTTTTTTTCGGTCGCTAAGTAGTGCAGGATTACACAAAATTAGAATAAGTAATAAAGCAATCGGACCTCACGGAGAACATTCCTTAATCTACTTCTATTTCTTAGGCGCGTAACTACCACGTTCAAATTTCCAAAAGAACACATAAATTATACTTCGTGAACCAAGATTGCTTATGATCGTTTGCACCGACAAATTTAAGGGTAGCTTAGCTTAAGCGTAGCTTAAAATCCATGGCAACCATTGTCTCAATAATCGTTGCCATGTATTTTAAGCTACACTTAAGCTAAGCTCCACTTAAATTTGTCGGTGCAAACGGCCATAACCTCTAACTTACAACCTTTACGGTTTCATTGATTGCACATTTAGGCACACTTAGATTTTCGTTCGCACACCTCTACAAACGAGGACACAAAAAAGGAAATTTGAGGTTACTAACCTCACGAGTCACGATAGCCCTCCAAATCAAAATAACTAAACGGATCGTGCTTTATACGAGTGCACATTGTTTGCACACTTAAGCACATTACTTACTAACATAAATTGGGGTGACGACAAACTTCGTGAACTAACTGAACAAACTGAACTCAACCGCGTCACATTAACAAATTGTTTATCTTGACTAGTATTTAAAATGCATGTCTAATACTTTTTGGCCGACAAATTTCATCTCGCACAACAATAGTTCCTTATTTCGTGTCGGTGAATTTAGAATACATGCGAAGCATTATCCACTCGATTATCCATAAAATGTTCAATCTGAACTGAAAACAGAGACACATGGGCTCTATCTCGCCTTCCAGTACGGGATTTAGAAACAACGCATTGTTCCTGATTTTATTAAATTACTAAAATAATGTAACAAATTATACAAAACTTCAGGGAGAACTTAATAAAATCAGTGGTCTGGTAATAGACTTAGAACTGTGACAGAGGCGGCATGAGAACAAATAACTCTGATGTACATATCCAATAAATGTCAAAGCAATAAGTAAATGTCAAACTAAAAATGTGTAAGGATACCTAGAAACTTTTAGTCCGGGCGAGAAATTCAGTTATTATTATTATTATTATTATTATTATTATTATTATTATTATTATTATTACCTGCTTCTATTACTGCGTTTTGATATAACGACTCTTCTGGAAATTATTATTTGAACAGAAAATTTGACAATCACATCGTTATTTGTACGACACATTAAACAGGGAAAAATACTTCGTTGGCGAGTTGTCGCAGTGGCGAGTCGTCCGTTGGCGAGTGGTCGCATTAGCGAGTTGTCGCGTTGGCGAGTTGTCCCGTTGGCGAGTTGTCGCGTTGCCGAGTTGTCCCGTTGGCGAGTCAGTCGGTGGCGAGTCGCCCTTGGCGAGTTGACGCGTACCGGGGGCATTATGCTTCAGAGATCTCCAGTGCATTTAATCTGCTCATTATTTAATGACTTAAGTAGACGTTTTTCCCACCCAGTGCATTTAATCTGCTCATTATTTAATGACTTAACCCCACCCGTAGACGTTTTTCATGAAGTTTTGGGTCGGTTGTTGCAATCATTAGAGTTATAATTTATTTTTTTTTACAACTGTCAAAAAAACCTGTCATTTCCTGACGGATTTCGAAACGCGAAGTACTAGATTTTTAAACGGTTAATTAATAAGTAAGGTTGCTATTGACAACGTGCGCAAAATCGTCAACAGTGAAAAAAAGTATTTCGCGCACGTGACAAAGTTGAACTTAAACAGCAAATTTAATTAACAATCGGTTCAGTTGTAGAAAAAATATTGTATATAACGCTAGCGCGAAGTTATTTCGCGCATTTGACTGATATTTTAACTCGGCTTCGCCTCGTCAAAATACCTTCAATGCGCGAAATTGAACTTCGCGCTCTTGTTATATAAGTAACTATTCCTTATTAATATCTTGAAGTATTTTTTTAACTGAATTACTAAACTACTCGCATGTTCATTTGATTTTGTAATTTTTTGGAATATTGTCCTATTATTGAGTATATTGACTTGTTTGGATAATAAAATATTATTATAATGATCGGTGTCTCTCTTGTCAGAACTCAGGTCTAGCCTGGCTTAATAATCGCACGGATTAAAATCAAGTAACGATTAGTGTCTGTGTCTGTACGTCGCTCGTCTGGTCAAGCTATGTCGGGTCCTACAGCCTCTAATTCGCGATCTTGAACTTCTTCTTGCAAACGACGCGTGATGGCGAAATACCTACTGCTTGGGTATTTTATTTAATACGCCAAAATAAATAATTTAACAAGTGTTTTTGTTTTCACTCACAAAATTCAAAAAGGTTTATTGAATATTAAAAAAAAACATAAAAAACATCTGACAGGTAATTTTACAAAAATTTTTGTAAATTACCTAAAAAAACATAAATTACATAAAATACCATAAAAAACATAAACAATTGGTAATTTTACACGTAAAATTACGCACAAAACGTGTACCTAATTTCACATCACTATAAAACAAATTTGTCGTATCTCTCCAAATAGAAGAGATATTGAGGTGACCCTCTTATCACGAACGCACTCTATATCTATGTCGAATTACTTAACGAAGAATAAAAAATACAACCACTAGCTTAATCGATCGATTGACGGTGTTATAGAGCTATCAAGTTCGGTGTTGGTTAATCGAGAAAACAAACCCTGAAAGAAATTGATTAGGAATGAATGTTTTACGTCAGTTGCGAATGCGGCTAGTGAAATGAAACCTATATCCTAGGATTAGTTTCCGACACATTCGTTAATTCGTTTGTAATAGCAATGAAAATAAAGATCTAAAACGTGGGCTTACCTTTAGTTAGGTATGCACACAGAAAGTTCTGGAAATTTGAACGAAAATTAGCTAAACAGACAACATAAAAGTCAAAATGGCGTTAAATTTAAATGGCAAGGTGAGTAGTGAATTTATTCTTAATCGTAATCATAATGAACACAAAATAAACAAACTCTATAAAATACGTACCTACCTTTTAACCGATTATCATATAGAACGCATTAAAAAGGACAAAATGGTGTACGGTATTGTTAGATAATTTCCCTAACATTTATCAATTAGTAGTACAGTCAAATTAGACCAAAAAATGGGCATTCTGTACATCAGATATGTCATCTCTAATTTTTATTTTAAATTGTTAGGATGAATATGGATGTGAAAAATCCAAGTTTTCGACATTGAAAGACCTGTGCGAGCGACACAGCACTTGAAAATATGTCATTTTTCTTACCATTTTTTGGTTTTTGTAAGTTTTACTCCTGAAGAAGCGATTTTAATGCAATTATTGTCGTATACTTTTTTGAACTAGACAAAATTTCTGACAATTTAAGCCCTTAACCATCTCCACAAGTGTAATACTTTCCGAGATACGGCGCTTCAACTATTGGTAAATTTATTAGTTTTACAAGTTTTATCAAAATTTGTGTTTTTTCTTCGCAGAAAGTAAACTTATAAAATATGCACGAAGAATTGTCGTAAGTCGTAATAAACTTGTTGTTGAAGAAGTGCTAAAACTTGCGGATCATGAAAGCAAATTAAATATTGATTTTTGTCTTTTAGTGGAAAAATATCCATGTTTATATGATGCGTTATTCATTCAAACCATAGTGTTGTGAGTAATCTTTCTGCTACTGTCCCAGATTTTCTATATTCGGTGTCCCTTTTGAATGGCCGAGCAAGGTCAGGCAAAAGGAAAAAATTCACAGATTTCGCAATCCATGCAACAGGTAGTGGATCTTGCTGAAGAAGATGATGACAACTTTCTTATCATGGGAGATGCTGGGGATCCAGAGGATATCAACATTCTAGTTCTTTCTGTGCGGATTTATGGAGACTCCTCACCACAAAGTCCCCCCAAACGAACAATATGCTCATGAGGGTTTTATGCGAAAAAAAGGTAAATTTGATTAAAACTGAAGAATTTACGATTTTTTGAAACGCTGTATCTCCAAAACTATTAGACTTACAGATCCGGATAAGGGCTTCAATTGTCGCAAATTTTGTCTAGTTTAAAAAAGTATACGACGGTAATTGCTTTAAAATCTGTCCTTCAGAACTAAAACTAACCAAAACCTAAAAATAATATAAAAAATGACGTATTTTCGAGTGCTGCTTTGCTCGCACAGGTCTTTGGATGTCGAAAACTTGGATTTTTGACATCCATATTCATCCTAACAATTTAAAAGAAAAATTAGAGATGACATATCTGATGCAAGGTATTATGATAATTTGACTGGACTATAGGTTTAATTTCATTTTTAGCGCATTTTTGAAAAAAATACGCTATTATATTCGTCATTGCTGGCAGGCCGGCTGTCCGCGTTAGATCTCCACAACTACAATAGCTAGAGACTTCAAATTTTCACTAAAAGCTTTCTGCTATAGTGTAGATGTGCAGGCACTAGTCTATTTTGAGTTAGATTACTTATGAGATCGATAATTGAAGAAAATAATTTCGATATGGGTTTCGGAGGTGCTATAATTTTACCGTTAGATAGCGCTACCAGTAGAAAAACTTATTATTTACTTTGTGATTTGTTTTACAAAATGAAGACGTACCGTCAATTGAAATTAAATATAATTAATTATTTAACGCAGCCAAAATTACTCGTGAGATCGATAATTTTAAACTTCGCTAATAAAATACTCACCTGCACTGCATTACCAAAAATGCGCTTTAATCATGCATATGCTGATTTACAACTTGTTTATACATATTTTTATTTTATTTAGTGTTGTTTCACAGAAGAATCCTTTGGTCAAACGAATCCGGTTATGGGAATCATACGCTAAATGGGAGGTATAATAAGTACTGGCTTCAGGAGAGGTACTCACATTTTTACCCAAGAAGATTCAGTGTGAATGGATTGTTCTGTAAACTAGGCAGACGTTATTTTGGTTTCAACACTTTCAGTAAGGTTGGGTCACCCTGTATGTGAAATATTTCAATTTTTAAAGTAAATCTGGTGGGTTCTTTACGAATAAAGACTAAGTGTGATCGATTTGTTTGAATTTGTATTTCAGTATTTGTTTTTCCTTTTAGAAATGATTGTGCATATTTTCGTTGAAATTTTATCGTTTTTTTGACATTATAAGAAAATGTAAAGTGTCATACTGCCTTTAGAAAGCACTCAAACAACAGGACAATGTGCCTCTGGTGTATTCCATGAGATGCAAATTTCAACGCTTAGGTTGTTCACCGCCCTCGCACATATTTAAATTTGTGGCTCTATTGCAAACGTGTATCTCTAACATATGGCGGACAACCATTGACTTGGTCTCCATTCTAGAAATTAAATAACGAAGTAACGGAACCACACAACTTCATTTCTGTGTGCAAAAAGGCACATAACTAAATAGAAACATGCTTTTATCCGATTCCACGTTAATATCTTCCGTGAAAAGAGGTACTGTCTAAGAATACATACACTAATACAAGCAATGTGCGAAATGGAAACCACAGTAAATAATATGCGCGTAGGTATATATGTGTATGCGGTGTATAATATTGCTTTCTAAATAGTAATTTAAACGGAACATCTGCAATTATTCACAAAGCAGTTTTTAGGCCAATTTGCAAGTTTAAGGAACATTTTATCGGTGAAAGGCTGAGACTTAGGGAATGCAAATTTGTTTTCTTTTAATTAATTTTTGAATGGTCTTGTGGCGTTGATTAATTCCATTTACTTGTTATAATTTTAAAAGCGTTGTAATGTTAGGGAAGGTTTTGGATTAAGACAATTTCCATTTTAAATTGTAATATTCAAGACCAAGCCTCTCAACAATCAATTGAAAAGCAAAAACAGGTCTTTAAGACTGCTTTAGTCGCTCTTTTATAATTTCCATGTAATTTCACTAACGTTTCCATAATTAAGCGAACAGCTTAGAAAGTGCAATTACAGAGTGGTGTTATTCGAGTCCCCCAGAATTTGATATTTGAAAAACGTGGTGCTTTCAAACATAATTCTTTTCCCACATGTACCTGCAGTTTTCCGTGAACCATCAATTTATATGAATTTTAATCTATTGAAATGAATGGAAGGAGTCACCGATTTCCGTAATGGAATCATTCTTAAGAACTCTTAGCAATTCTTTTCTATAGCAACCTCTATTTTTAATGGACTTCGTACTGATGCTTAAAAGGATTTAAGTGAAAAAGTTTTGCTCCCATTAAAAGACTTTATTGATGATTTCAAAAGTACAATTATTATACAGTCTAGTGTGAATAAATTGAAGATTCATTTGAAAAATACTATACCTAATATAAAATTCATCTGTTCGTAATAACTAGAGGCCACGAAGTTATGGATATCGACCCAACTTTATTGCAATGCAATAAAGTGATAGATAAAATGCCTTTCATACTGAATCGTTCAAGGTATATTGAGAGACGCGTTCCGGTAAAAATTTAATATTTTAGTGCTTTTGAGATTATTCTATTCTAATACTATTTGATACCTTACATCTTACTTGTAATTCAAACGAGATCTCTTCTTTTGTATCTTCGTATGCAAGCTGTACCATAGTGTAAGAATAGAACTTACACTATGGCTGCACTTACATGCACTAATACTGATCCGACCGCGCTCTATTCAAATAAGCTATTAGTAATATTATTCTCCACAATAAATATATTACATCAATACGTATACGATACATAAATTAAAATCTAACAAGTGATAAAAATGTTGTCTCGGTAGGTGGCAACAACCGCCTCTGACCTCTGTGTATAGTTTCGTTAAAGATCATTGTGTAGTAAAATCTTTGGTTTCGTTTATTTAGAGCCGACATATTTTGTTTAGGCATTTTCAACGTTTGTTTAGACCCCCTTCAGTGCCTGTTGTTCAACCAAGGCAAATACGTCATATTTTTGTATGCATTTATTTTATGTGTGCCTTTTTCGATGGTAACGGTAGTGGAATAATTCATATTATGTGTTATCATTTTTATATGTTCGCTTAAGTATGGAGTGTTGTTGGGTATAAATGAAACTAATAGTTTTGTTTTTCTGTTATCGATTGCGGTTTTCTTAAAAACCACCTTCATAGTTTTTTTAAAAAAAGGTTACATAAGTGCTATGGAGATGATACATTTGTTGAACGTGATTACCTAAACTTGAACTAATGTTGTGAGGTGTTGAATTCTGAAATTGACCGGTTTCTATCTTGTGGTTATGCATACATAGGCCTGAAGATAATAATAATAATAATAATAATAATAATAATAATTCACAAGAAACACCGACAATAATAATAATAATGTTTGAAATGTTTATTCACATTAATTCCCAATGTTAGAGGTCCAACCAAGTTTAGTATAAACTTATCGGTTGGTTCCTTATAGTAAGGTAAGTATACATTTTTTTACATTATTGATGTTACACAAAAATATTGATCAATAGATATTTGTCTCACGCATTAACATTTCGTGTAATCAAAGCAAAGAATAGGTTATATTTGATTTCAGGTCCCCTGTATGAGCCATTTTCTAACTTCTTTTTTGAAGGTTCCAATTTGTTGAACGTTGAGGATATCTCTAGGTAAGGAATTATACAGTGTTGGTATGGTAAATTCTAATGTTCTTTTTCCATATTTGTTGTAGCAATAGGGCACTGCGTACATGGTTCTTCGGGTTCCATACGAATGCTGTAAGGGTATTTTGAATTCGTTGACATCAAAGTGCTTCAGTAAATTAAGGTACTTGTAAAATCCGGTTGATGTTAACGTATTTGTATATTGCAGCAAATCTTGTGTTTGCAGGTGATTATTTCCAGGAATCAGCTTAAGCAGTCGTAATTGGAGCGAGTTGAGTTTTTTTACGTAGGATAGATCTGCACATCCCCATACGCATATTGCGTATCTGAGAAGTGACTCAATTAGTGCTTTGTAAACTATTTCCATGGTTTTTTTTATTGGCAAATCTGCTCAATAAATAAAAGCTTCCTGATATTTTCTTTATCTTTGAGTGTAGATATTGTATATGCTTATCGTATGTAAGTGATGAGTCGATTATTAGTCCCAAATATTTAATATCGTTCACGATTTCTATGGTACTGCAACAGCATACCTTGCTGTGACCGAAATTGCAATGACAAGTATGCATTATAATTCTTGGTTTGCTTACTTTTTGCATATAATAATAATAATAATAACACATACATAAAGACAAAACAGTGACAAACGATTCTTGTCGACTCTGTTCACAAACATCAGAAACAATCCAACATATAATATCGGCATGCACACGACTTGCACAAACTGAATACAAACATCGACACGATCAGGTAGCTAAAATCATACATCAAAAATTAGCACTTAAACACAATCTCATAACAGATAAGACACCATACTACAAATACACGCCACAGATCATACTTGAAAACAACACACACAAATTATATTGGGACAGGACACTACTCACAGACAAAACTATCCACAATAATAGACCAGATATTACACTTATAGATAAAACACAAAAATCCATTTGTATTATAGACATTGCCATACCCAACACTAACAACTTAACTAAAACACATGCAGAAAAACACCGCAAATACACCGATATAGCTATCGAACTTAAGACGCAATGGAGAATGAAATCTACTGTTATAGTTCCCATTATTCTTAGTGCTACTGGAGTTATACCAAAGACAATACACCACAATTTACAACAATTAGGTTTAGACAAAAACACATACAAACATTTACAAAAAGCAGTCATTATCAACACATGCCATATTGTTCGTAAATTTCTAAACATAACACAAGATACTACATACAGAAATGATCCACAACGTATACATGTAAACAACAGCACTCGCTCACAACACGGTACACAACATACTGTAATATGTCCACCTCTAACCCAAACAAACACACAAATACAACTTACCGAACAAACAAGTACAACAAATGATACAACATATACCTACAATCAGAGATTCACCTCTGAAGCAAACCACATTATCACTACCCATTAGTATACAACCCAAACGCAAAAGCCTAAACAGCACTTTAGACTCACAACATGACACACAACATACTGTAATATCTCCACCCTTAACTCAACCAACCACACAAACACAACTTCCTGAACAAACCAACGCAATAAATACTCAACAACAACTCACAATACTCCTTCTTCTCAGAAACAAACCACACGTCTTCAACCGAAGCGCAAAAACCTAAACAGCACTACTAGCTCACAACATACTGTAATATCCCCACCAAAAACCCCAGCAACCTCACAAATGCAACCTCAAGAACAAAGAAACACCATAAATACAAGTAACCCAACATGCACCACAAAGACAGGTCCACCAAATAAAGTTACACGTCCTAGCACAGTTAAAAAACACAAAACTCCTTCTTCACAGAAATACACCACGTTATCACAACCCACTCGTATTCAACCCAAACGCAAAGCCAAAGAAACACTTACACAATAAAATCAATTTAATAAAATTACAGGAATTATTATAATGATTCTGTTTTGTTTTGTTTTGTTTTCCTCTTTTTTGATAGCGTTGGCTATTGTGCCCATCAATACCTATGTTGGTAAGTATGAATTACATACTATCCCTAGATTGCCAATGCACGTGTTTTTTTTTAAGGACCCTACATAACACTGCACCAGACACAGACACAGACACTAATCGTTACTTGATTTTAATCCGTGCGATTAGTTAACCAGGCTAGACCTGAGTTCTCACAAGAAACACCGACCATAATATGAATGAAGATGGTTAATAAACAAATTGAAATCGATAGCCAAAAACAGAAAATCAAAACTTTATTGGGTTCATTTATACACAACAACAATCCATAAAATTGGAAACTAATAAAATTGAACTTTTCATCAATAAAATGCGTTGAACTATTTTTGTCATTTGTATAGGCACCGAGTCGTACTAATACGCTAACCTGTTTAAGGTCCCTTGACATGGACCAATAAAACGCACAAGAACGCAGAAAGAAATTGCAAGATCAAATCATTGCATGCAATAAGCATTGATGCATTGTATTTCACACGGTGCAATTCTATTTCAAAAGACCGCGCAAGTGTTGTCGTCACATTTTGAGGTAGGTCCATTCCCGCGTTCCAAACAAATCGAATCTGTGTTGAAAACGAGTACTAGGTTAAAAGAAGCTTTCTTGAAGATATTTTACTGTTTGTAGTAAAGGTAAGTACCTTTATGGATCAATGTTTTTTAATAGCAATTCGTAACAAAGCAAAAAAGTTCTAAATACTTATGTCTTTTATTAAATGGTTAATAACATTTAAAAATTAAGTGAGGTTATGTCGTATATTTTCATAGTCTTTGTACTTTATAAAAATGTCCATTTCACAAATAGCTAAAGAACTCTTATTGAAGAAGCGATATATTGAAACTAAAAGTTTATCTTTTCTGGCATTTCACCATGGTAATGTGTTTTGCACCAATGTATAAACATTACAGCGAAAGGGACGCATGCAATTTTTTTGTATTTCCAAGTGATCCAACTGAATTGAAGCGATGGTTAATACTTATTAAGTAAGTTAAAATAAAATGTATTTAATATAATTCTATTAGTCCCAATTTTACAGACGAAAGGACAGAGATCCAGGGAAGCATAGTCGGATATGCAATTGCCATTTTGTTGATGGAGACAGAATAGGCCCACATTGTACGATTACAATAAGGGAAAGCAGTTTGATGCAGCCAAAACTGCCCACAAACGGTAAATGTAATTATTTCATCAATTCAATTATTAAAATAAAAATGATCTTAGGCAGAAGGATTGTTGATGAAGGTGACGATGTAGCAGTTGTAGAAGAGATGGAAGTTATAAATACACCAGAACAGGCTGTCTCGCAGCAATTTCCAGCAATGCTCGAAGCGGAAAAATTTGTTTTAAAAGAGAAATTGGAAACTTTAAAGGAGGGCGTAAAAAATGTCCACATCTTCGTTCCTACAAATTCAGAAAAATGATCACTTCATTCGTGTGTATACTGGTCTCCCCACAAAGGAAATCTTTTTATGTTTATTTAGTTTATTTGAAAAAAAAACATTTATTATACCTACATATAAAAATAGAACATTTTTGGCATAATATACGAGTATAACATATTAAAAAAATGTTCCAAAACCCACTCGTGGGTATTGCCGCGTAACACAAAGTATTGAAACGACGCATCGTCACCAAAAGCACACAAAATGTCGAATCTGCATATTGAAGCACGTCCACGTCCAGAGAAAGAAAGGAGTTAAATAAGTAAAATAAAGTTTCAAAGAAATATTACCATACATAAGAAAGTTGGGTATGAGCAGCCTGTGCAGTCACTGCGTATGCCCACATAATTTTTACTATGTGCGAAATGTTTGCCTTTACTAGTAGCATTTGTGGTTAAAATCTCAAAGAATCTCCATAAATAAGAATTTTGGCACTGCGCAGTATGCCCACACATCACTGCGCATGCCCACACATTATTTTTACTATATGCGAAATGTTTGCCTTTACTAGAAGCGTCTGTGGTTAAAATTTCAAAGCAATATCTCCATAAATAAGAAAGTTGGCATTGCGCAGTCACTGCGCATGCCCACATAATTTTTACTATGCGCGAAATATTTATCTTTACTAGAAGCGTCTGTGGTTAAAATTTGAAGGAAATATCTCCATAAATATGAAAGTTGGCATTGCGCAGTCTGCGCAAAATATGGAGTTAAATGAAACTGATCGAATTGGGCAAATATAGACCATAACAGCTATCAATTAGCGAAAACGCGAAGTCTCTAGGTGGCCCAGGGGCCGAGATCTCGATGGAACGGACGGACGGACGGAAACACGAGCACATAAGCTTTACCTCAACTTCGTTGTGTTACGCTAAAAATAACTGCCTAATTCTTAATTAACTAAGAAAAGAACAAACCAGAAAATTTCTAAATACCAAAATCGGGTTTTCTTTTTGTATTTGCAAATCGGTTTATAACATTTTCTAGATTTAATTTAATTTCTCTGTGAATGTATACCAGGGGTGGTCTTCAATCATTGTGGATCTCAAAGAACTTTTTAACAATCTAAGGCTTGAGAAACTCCTTTCAGTGGTTGCAATAGATATTGTAAAAGTGCAGATAATTTGTAAAAGTTTCTTAATGGTAGGATAATAAATTTGGTCACAATTTTGAAGAGCTTGTAATGCACTATGGT
Source organism: Photinus pyralis (assembly GCF_008802855.1). Classification (NCBI taxonomy): domain Eukaryota; kingdom Metazoa; phylum Arthropoda; class Insecta; order Coleoptera; family Lampyridae; genus Photinus; species Photinus pyralis. Next base: position 22,266,871 of record NW_022170510.1, read on the forward strand.
AGACAATGTCCATGGTGCAAAAACTCTGTTTATAAAGCTGCACCTCACCCAGAAGTTGTATTAATGACGGGTTATTTAGCAGGTCTCCGTACTCATTTATTATTAAACTTAAATGATCATTTAAAACGTTATCATCGGTGACGGCCTGAAGAGCATTGGGTATTAATATATTTACGCTTAAATTTGATAATTTTTTTTACTAAAACGATTCGAAAACGTAGAAGAGCTCGAAAGGAACCATAATTGTGGCTTACCAAATTCACTTCTCCATCTTTTCCAAGTAAGAGACGGTCATCACGATGACCCCTTAACAGTATATTTTGTTGTCCATTAAAAATAATGGTTTTTAAAATTGGAACCCATATGAATAAAAAGTGCCCCCTCGCACTGGGCGACTTAGCATGGTTAGCCATGCGACAGGACGCAGTGCAGAGCTGCTGAGCAGCCCAGTCTGAAGGGGCACTTACGAGTATTTCGTTTGAATTTTGCAAGTGTAAGCATATGCTCCCTTTTATTCATATGGGCCTTTGTCTGTTCTCCAGGACTTGTTTTCTTCTTTCGTCGTCCGAGGGTTAAATATTGAGTAATGCCTGAGGTGCATACAACATTTTATTTTTCATCGTTCCAAAGAATGCATTTCCAATATACAAATGTAATGATTATTGTTTGCCCAACATTAAAGTGCTTCATACGAATCAAGTTGCATCTTTTTTATTACATAATACATAACTCCGTCAATCAATTTGACAGGCCGTTTGAGGGCATAATGAGATGACAATCCATTATGCCCTCTCATTATGCCCTTGGGCGTAATAGACTGCTGTATATATCACATATGACAGATATAATTGACATATAATAGGCAAATGAAAAATAATAGTATATTAAGTATGGAGAACGGTAAGGGATTTTTACCGTTCGAAGACAATTGTTTGGAGGAGGAGCGAAGCGACGACTCCAATTATTGTCTGAGAATGGTAACCCTTAACGTTCGACGTGCTTATAACATTTTTTGCGCGATCGAAATTAAAATTATGCAACCAATATAAATATGCACTAAGAAATTAACGAGCAGAATAAATCGAAATGATCGAAGTGGTATGGTGTACATCACTAGGTAACCAGTTTATTTGTCAAAATTGAAATTAATAATTTCATAAAAATGTGCATGTGTCTGATGTAGTTTACTAGCTTTGCACTTCCTTTATGACTTTATGAGCGTCTTGCTATAGGAAACAACAGCACAAATTGTACGTTTAATGTACCTAACAATAATTAAAGATTAAATGTAATGTAAGACTGTTGATTTTTAAAAAGGCGTCGGTAAGTATTTTTGCTGTTCTGTTTTTAGATCGGTAAGTAATTTTGGCGTCGTCGTAATCATAGCAACTGGTAAATTCTACGTACTGTCATGGAAACACCCATGGTACATAGTCAGAAATGAGCGATCGCGCAAAAAACAATATTAAAATTAAAAAATCTTCATACCAACTTGTAAAATGATTGTTTCTCTACAAATTCAAAATTCTAAGTTGATGTGTGCATTTGAAGTTAGGCTCGAAGTGGAAGATTCAATAGTTCAAAAATCAATTTAGAACCTACCATTTTATTTGAATTTGCGCTCAACATTTTGTGCTTTATTGTATTTGGTGAATCAATTTCGAGAAAGTGGAAGTAATTTGGTATTGTGTCACAAAGTGCAGCTGTTTCCAGTGCAAAGAAGGAGTAATATATTTCCGCAACTCGCCCAATGCATTATGAAAAAGGAGTCGCCGTATGCTCCTATATGAATTTACAAAGTCTGAATTAATCTGCTCTACAATGGAAATCCCAACGTTTACTTCGAACACAGATTGTGCCCGCTATAGCGTGTGAATGAATTGACTCAAACTTTTATTCAATTTACTTATGCAATTACCTCACAGCAAATTGAAAATGCTAGGCTCACCGAAATTGATGGAAATTTAAATAGAGAATGAAGTTTTGTCTAGACTGTATTGTGTCCAACTCTTAAAAGTAATCGAAAATCAGTTTTAGTACTTAATTAAAACAATGCACAAACAATCTAGTTTGCGTAAATTTTGGAAACGGCATTTGTGTAGGGCATAATTTCAATTTAGTTCAATAGTAGTCACAGTGATTGGACAGAACAGAACAATAAAGAAAAGGAAGCAGATCGATTTCCAAATGGCGTCCATTCATTGGAATGATTAAATAATAATTGCAATAAACTATAGATCTGGGGCCTGTAACACAAGCCGTAGAAGTCCTTACAATTGTTAGAATATATTTTACACTTGTAGCTTTTTCATAACACAACTCATTTGCATATTATACAGAATTCATTAGAACTTGTAGTTATAGTTACAGGCAGATTACTTGTAACTTGTAGACTAAACTAAGGGTGATTCGCGTTGCACAATATAATATCGCATAAACAATGTATAACGTCTAACACGAGGGGATATTCTTATACATAAAACTGCAATCAATACTCAGGAATCAGAATCAAGAATTAGAATGACTACAACAAAACAAAATTTGGTTCCATTATAGGTTGTTCCTTACAATCGGTATGAGATATTAAAAAAATGACAAGTTTTAAGAAAAATACTATAAAATGTACAAATAACTAAATCTCTAATCTCTCAAATGCAAACAAACTCACACGAGTAAGTTCTTCGGAGCAAAATACATAGCGTTAACTAAAAATCATAGAAATTTAATATAGGTACTTGCGATTAAGGTTTCGGGGTAACAATCGGAACGTAGGTCAACGAACTTCGTATAATCGGGGCACCAGTCGGTTGTTTAATTTCGCTTGAAATGGCGGGTAATTTGTGCAGTCGGTAAAGTAGAAATATCTATGGCGTTGAAATTTTAATGGAACTCTCCTTACGCAATGTTGCGAAGATCCAACATTCGTTTTTACTTAGAAATATCAATGTTAACAGCACAATCAGGTAGATAATAAGGAAGCAATGAGTAAATCAAAAGTAAGAAGGAAGAAGGAGCCATAAACGGCCTTAAACTTGTAAAATAAATCCGTAAAAATGCGTCAGCAAAGCTTAGAAGTAAGATAATAAGAGAGATACTTCACTAAACTTAACACAGCGCCAGTATATCCCAAAAATTGCAGACAAAAAATGTCAATTAACTTTAATGGCGTGAATCTGCTTTGCAAGTAAAAATCGCGTTTCCAACAAGGACTGCGCGCGCCGACACGAATGAGAGAAAAACGCACGACATCCAAACGGTAAAATAATAAACATCATAAAAGCAAGCTATAACACTAAAATAAAGAACGATAAGCAAGAACTACGAGAACAGGCGACTACAGAACTACAGACTACAGGAATTATTCACAATTAACGAATGAGTTACAAGGTCACCTAGATGGCGTAAGGATTGCTATATACCTAAAGGCAAGAATGTACATTTGTGTGCAGTTAATTACTGCTTGTCATTAAATGGGATAGACATGAGCCCGACCACGTCGAAAGGTCTCCTATGATCTCGCTGGGGCTGCGTCGGGCACAGGGCCAGTTCTATGTCTATAGCTGGTGGTCTTGGTCACGAGAGCTATGTCCAGCTCTAACGATGTTAGGAAGGGTCCTTTAACACATGGAGAATACGTTGGTCCTGTAGAGGTGACTAGTCTTTTGTTTGTGCCGAGATGGGGTCTAGACACATGGAAAAGGGCTCCCCTTATGATCTCAATTGGAGTTACGTTAAAGCTCTGGGTCAATTTAAGGTCGCGTGAGGGCCTTCTGATCGGTGGCAGTGCTCTGGATCTGAGGATTCGTTCGACCCAGCATTTCGATGGAAGCGCTCACCCTCTGAATACGTTCTGCCCATCGCGTTTGAAGCTCTGCACCGCAGAATCCGCGAGCCGGCCGATCAATGTAAGAACCCCGTGCCTGGGCTGTATGAGCCCACCGCGTTGGAAGACTCCTGTTATTGTTTAAATATTTAAACAATGCTCCTGTTTACCCTCGTTTATTGAGAGAGTGGGTTTTTAAACGTGAAGTTACGTGATCTTTCACCTAGATAGATATATAGTACCTATGTCTGCATGGAGGAGAGTCATGGCACTTTATTGCGCATGGGGGATACGTATTCCAGGCTTGGTCGGGCCCGGACGTCATAAGGCCCCCTTCATGAGGGTTACGTTTTCAGCGCGAATGCTTCCGGGACAAACTAGCTGACGTGATAAGACTCTTGCAGACCCTCGTTTAGTTCCACGCATGAGGGTAGGGATTGCACAGGGGGATACGTAGACGGGTGGCACTGGGTCCTGGACGTGAAAAATCCTCTGTTCTCGTTCACTCAGCTCCTAAGTGTAGTATGTTTGAGTGTTGCTGAGTAATATCATTAGAGTAGTTAGACTGAACGCAAGACAGAGGTGCTCCTTGTGTTTTTTTTTGTAATTCCAGTGGTCCTAGAATCTAGATGATCCTGAGATTTGGGGGAGTGATATTGATGATTTATTCGTTATATCGTTGTACCCCTCATATATGAAAGAATTGTTGACTGTAAGTAGATTATGACATCGCTGCGTATAAAAAGATGCCACCTTTCTGAAAGCACCGTTTCGGCCTGCGAAAATATACACTGGCGACTTACACAATAGAAACAAAAAAAATCAACCCCCACTAGTAAGCTACTGTTACAAGCTGTCAGCACATTTTCGTACAAGAAATTAACCTCGAAATTAACATTATTTTTCATATGATTTAAAAGTAGAATCAACATATTTAGTACGAACGGAATATTTCAATCTTGGTTCAACGGCTTTGTGGTTAATCCCTTCTATAAGCAACTAATATCTCAGCGATCGGGGTTCACTTGCATTTCGGTCCTTCAGCTGTAAAACCGCCGAAACTAAAGCGAAACTTACTCATAACTGAAAACGTTAAATTCAGAACTTGCAACTCAACAGTTCTCAACAATTTTTTGAGTGTGCTATCTTTTAACATGATACTAACAGATGGAATTTATTGTAAAATGGCTTATCTACAAGTTCAGGAGCAATTTCTGTAACGTTGCTGTCGAACCGCAAAAAAACGACTTCAGATAATTCCCCAAATGGCACATTGCCAACTTCCATCTACTGAAAATGAAATTACAACTTATTCCAGCTTGAGATTTCAGTCATTACATAATATACTTCGTACATCTTTAGGGTGAATTTACATGCATCTGTGATTCGTCGACGCGTCGAATCTGTCAATATGTATTAAATCCAGTTTGGCACATCATTCCTTACGTGTCGACAGACAACGGCTGCATTTTAATTGTCAGTTCACAAAACGGCGTTTAACACGCAACTAATGCTTATTTACAGTATTTACACGATACTACTTCCCGAAAGTGCGCTATGCTCGCAAAAACGGAAAATCGTCCTGAAACCTTCATTTTCTTGCCTACTTTCTGTCAGGAAATTTAGTTTCCTGCCGCTTGTCACTTTATTGGCCGCACTGTCACTTTACCGGTCGCACCGTCACTTTACCGGCCGCATTTGTGACATTACTAACTGTCTATAATGACTTATGGCACCACTGACAAATTGAAATTGAAATTTTATATTAAAATACAATTTCGGGTAAAATTTAATACAAAACTCGTCAGTAAAATGACATTACCTGACTCGGAAATGAAAGTACTCGGCCCCAAAGGGGCCTTGCATTTCAATATTTCCTCGCCAGTAATGTATCATTTTCCGGACTTTTATGTAAATAACTACTACCTTATAAACTTCCAAACTGCAAAATAATATTGATTTTCTGCAAAATAAAAAGGTATTGGCAAATTTAGTGAAAGACCAAATTTTGCTAATCGCAAGCGACCAAGCGTATTGTAAAGTTTAACCCATTAATTATTTGCTAGTTTTCTACGAATGTATTATGCGAAAACGAAACGCTACATTGTTTTAACTGTGTGTGTTTTGTTAGTAATTCATTTCGTAGGAAACAAACAGCAAACAACAAACGTTTGATTAGTATAATTTGTGGTAATTTATCACTTTGGAGATTATTGCTGCACACAGCATGATTCGATAAAATACACGCCTTGAGCAATTGTTTGTTTAGACAGTTAGTGCTTTCAAAGCAAGAATACACTCTAGCTATTATAAACTGATGAGGGGCCCATTGCATAATTTATTAGTCATTTAACTACCGATAATTTATGCAGGATGGATCGGTTTATGAACAACAGAATAAAAAAGAATATCCATTATACTAATTGAACTTACGGCAAAGAAAAGTGCTCGGGTGGATAGTCAATTAAATTACACATTGAAATTGACTGGGAATCTTATATTGAAATTCGAGTTTGATTTACATGAAATAATGAAATGAACTCAATAGGGAATCGAGGGTTAACTTCTTCGTGTTTTAGGTTTATCGCATTCCATATTGGAAATATTACTTTAAAGAAAATTTTATTACTCTTTGAAACATGATTTGCTGTGGGTGTCAACATTTCCTTTTCAATTTAAATGTGATGTACCATCTACCATATCTTTAGAATTGTTTATACATTTGAAAACGTCTTTTGTGTACCTATATACTAGGTCACCTGATACATTTGGTTATGCGCTCAATTGCGCCACTTCAATTAAAGCTTGCGCCATTAAGGTTAAGGCGTGACAAATTTTCAAAAAGTGGGGGGGCCAACTTAACGTTTTTTAAAGTTACTTTTTTTCAACATCTGTTCATACGAAATTGTACTCGCCGGTATGCGCTACAATGCGCCGTAAAAATATATCTTTGCGCCATTCTTGTTTTTTGGTTATCCTTAAATATATTTGGGAGGGACCAAGTGAACGGAACCCCCATAACGCATTTTGCTACCGGTATTTGTGCCACTCAATACATATGGTTATGCGCTCAATTGCGCCACTTGAATTAAAGCTAGCGCCATTACGGTTAAGCCATAAAAAAATTTTAAAAAGTAGGGGGGGGGGGCTAACTTAACGTTTTCAAAAGTTACGTTTTTTAACATATTTTTTCTAGTACAACGTACCTTTGATCATGCGCTAAAATGCGCCGTAAACAAAAATCCTTGTGCCATTATAGTGTTTCAGAAACATATATGAAGAATAAATTATTTTCATAAATCAATATTTAAAAAGAAATTCCCTCTTGTATACCCCATCGCTTTACACACTGTATAAGTAAAAAAAGATTGGGTGGTAGCGAAATCAGATTTCCTTTCGCATCCCAATTTAGGAGTCTGCCCTTACGTAGTAGGAATTTTGAAAAAAATTTTGCAAAATCGGAAACGGCATACCCCAAAACCCATTCAAAGACGTAACACCAATCTTGTGCAACTCGTATGGTTGCCGAGAATAAAATTAAAGAAGAAATGCAAATTTTACCACTGCCCTGAGCACTGAAAAAAGTACTTGTTTTGATCCCCTCTACCGTCCAATTTTATTTTTACATACTACCCTGCATAGATTATGAAACTCTCCATACAACTTACTTTTTTTGTTTAATGGATGTGCTTATCTTCATGTTTTGCAACTCGTTATACGGGTACCACTGAATTAAGAATCTGAGCAAGAGGGTGCCGCAAAACTGGTACAAAAGTGTGGTGCTTCGATCCTCGATGTGACCACTCGCGCGCGTATATCAGATCGAGGTCGAGGGTACTATGGTGTGATGCTATGGTCGGACCGATGGTCAACGCTCCGTTGTGCCCGTACCCTTACTCTATTCGCTACGCGTATCACTATAACGCGCGTCTAATACATTCCGAGCACAAACTTTCATGTTTCTACCGTTAAATCTAAAGTTATGCTTATTTATCAATCCTGGATGGCTTCATTTCCTTGCTGCCTTTTTTTATTCTTGAATCTCTCTTCGTCGTCGGATTAAAGCTGCGGTTTACCGACACCCTGCAGACCTGGTTCGTGATATCGCTGCTATCGTACCACTTATTTCACACGTGCCGATATTCATAGAGGTGTGCTTACATATGTACCTAAACAAATTCGAGCAAAAGGGCCAATGCGTCGCGATTTAAAACAAAACGCTGCTTCTTTGGGTAACCATTCATAAATGGAATTTTCTGATTTATCAGGAGATTCAATTCTTAGATATTGGTGCACTTACTGTATCACTCGTTGGCTCGCACTCCTACGTAACTTAACCATCGGTATTCGGTACCTTAGCGCAATGCAGGCCAAAGTTGCTCTCCATTACAAGTCAAGGCGGCGAAACGGCAGAACGGAATTGCACTCTGGCGCTACCAATGGATGCTCCATCTTGCCCCGGGTCAAGATCGGGATAGTAGCGGTCTTCGTCGTCAAGTTCCAGGTACACTCAATCAGAGAAAACGATGGCTCCATGAATTAAACGAGTTCAAGAAAAAATTGCGGCGGTCGTGTCAGGAGAACGGCACACGGCCCATACGACAATTTCCCTAGCGGTAATGGAAGTAACAAAACACAAATCAATAAACGGTGCGTATAGGAATTGCAAGAAACCGGAGACAATATCCCCCTCTATAATTAATTGCCATGATTACTCTCTAAATAAACCGGTACGATAGTAAATACAACACTGTGCAAAAGAAACATAAAATGAAAGATTTAACGGTTGCAAAAATAAATTTATGGAAAAGAATTACAGTACTTACAATCGTCACTTGCTAATAATGAAATGACTTAACGGAGCTGAAATTCTAAAATGTCAATTTTCCCTGGTCTTCTAAATGACAAGAGTTTTCGGACGCAACAAACATAACTGAAATATTTTAACGGGAACGGCTGCAAACGGCGAATTAATTACAGCTTTCTGTACGGTAACGGCGGCTGAAACTAAAACTTAGATTAGAAATTAAATCCATCACTTTTACCTTCTATCTTCAACTCCTAAAACCAACAGCGCCTCTAGATATCGAGTGTTCATAATACAGAACGATCACCAAAACTGGTGGAAAGATGGGTGCTTCGTTACACTATTTCAGTTATCGCATCTAATACAATACAATACAATACACTACAATGTGACTTTTTATATTGATTTGTAAACTACGTCATGCGGACGTTATTTTAGCCTTGGTACCAGTAGTAATAATTGGGCACCCTGTATGCGGTATAATGTTAATCTTTAAGTGCAAATCTTGTTCAATTTATATAAGGTGTTAGTGTTACAAGTAAGACACATCTGGTCCAATTTGCATGTTTTATAAAAGGTTTTATTTGGTCGTTGGAATAAGGAGATTTCTTGTTAGTCGAAATTTAATTAACGCACGTGTTCTTCCCCTGACGAGATAATGCAAGTGTTAAGAAGAATTAAGCGTTTCATGTGGAGAAATGAAAACTTTCGGCTCGTTCCGTCGTGTCTAGCGTTTATCTAATCTAATTGTGTTTGTTTTATGGTGGAAATGGTATTCTCCTAAATACTGGAGACAACGAGAAGACGTTTTTTGCTTTTTCGAAACAGTTTGAGAGCATGCCAAGTGATTTATTAAAAGTTTGTGGGCAGTTTTTAAAACGTGTCGTCGTCCGTTTTCGGAAAACAACATGTGTGAGAGTCGATCAAGCAATTTGTTGCATAGTGAAATCATTTTATAAGGTTCTCTTTTCATTAAAAGTGGACAGTGTTCTACCGTCCGGAAATCTACCAAATTTTATTATTTAGTTCAACAAACCGGATTTTCTCATCAAGTTCAGTGTCATCAAGAAGAAGTTCCTGAACTGTTCAGCGTTTGGTCAGTTTTAATTAATGCTCCTGAATATCGCAAATTTGTTGCAACCAGATTGATTGGATTATTTAATAACTGTAATGAATTAAGATTTCTGTATTTAATTTGTTTACTTGTGTTTTTCATGTTTTGCGGAATAGATTTTTGTCTTTGTCATTTAAACTGTGTTTAACCGAACCCAAACTGCGACCCAGGTAGAGTTTCCCTGATTACTAATTTAAAGTTAACATTGAGATTGAGATTGAGCCAGTTGAACAGGTGTTTTGTGACTGAGAGAGGTTACATTCAAGCAAATTCCATAAATGGATAGGACGTTCCGACGAGGTACTAGTCCAGATTTCGTGCAGCCTTAATTGTAACTGACTTCCAAAAAATTTTGTGTAGACTTTCACGTGTTAATTTGGCTTAGAGATTATTTCAATTGTTAATGTTTTAGGCGCGTTTCAAATTAACTGCTTTAGTTTGGTTGTTTTTTCAAAGCTTTTGCGATTTCTCAATGTTTTTGTTCAAAAAAAGTAAATCGATTTTTTATGAATTGTGGGAGTTTCACGTTAATCTCTTTGCTTTTCTGGAACTGTTTCGCAATTTGTTTATTTACTAAAGTGTATTTTCTTCCAGAGGATACGTACCATAAATATATAGGAACCGCCTCGTCAAACCAATAAATAAAGATGACTGTGTCTTACTTTCCTACTTTGAACCATTCTTGTTTTGAGGTGAAGAAAAACGGCTACCCGTGACATTAATCAATACAAGAACTCAACTTAAGGAAATAACCGTTACACTTTGACTACGCAACGTGAGGACTGTTAATTACGTAGAAGATTTTGAGGGTTCTATTTTCATATGAAATCCTAAATTCCAAAATTTTATTGTTTTTTGATAACGTCATTATATTTTTTTCACGACAACCGATACTTTCTATCCTTTCGAATTATCTCACTCGCACCGGAGAGGATATCCCAATGAGTATACTATTTCATTAATCCTTCTTTGGTTTATTTATCCTTCTCGGTGGTTTTATATTTACATTGTATTGTTTACTCATAAGAATGTGTATGAAATGTAACAAATCCTTCGTTATTATTATGACGATTACTAGGAGATAGTAATGTCAAGCAAATGAGATAGCGCCCTTGGAATGTATTTGTCAGTTAGTGTGAACTCAAGATGGAAGTCCTTAAATTTTGAGTATGAAATGCACTATAGTATATTATTTTGCGTGTAATCTAATCATACCGTTGACGGCACTGTTGTGAGAAACACTCTGAAATTAATAGAATTTTATCTTACGCTGTCAATTAAAATCTAAATACAATAAGAAAGATGGCATCCAAAATATACGTTTAATTATTCTTCCAAGGAAAGTTGTATCAATGTGGAAACTTAATTTAACTTTCAAAATTAGAACCACATAAAGCAATACAAGTACGAAAATATTTCCAAAGCCTCATACCATGCAAATATTCATTTAGGTTTACCGTAGTAAAATTGAATAAATTTGCTTCAAGTGTCTGAGCTACATCTTCACGGCTGTAATACTCCCTAATTTGTTCTTCCACAATAAAATACTTTTCAATTAACTTTGCCAATGATTAACTGTCACACAACTGAAGTGTGCTTATTTGGTTAGCTCGATCACAATGTGTCGCTGAAATTGCGATACCTAGATAAAAAGGGTGAAAAGTGGGTTTCATTATGTGAATTTTAGAATAGAATGCTCGACTAACCCCAGTAATTGAATAAAACCCCCGATCTCCATCTCCATGCCTCTTTACGTATGCAAGAAAAATTTAATCAATTTTTAACAGCACCTATCAGCAATTAGAGCAATTTAATTTATTAACAATTTCAATTACCATTTGCCGGTTTGTTTCTATATTTTCTCATTTAGCCATCAAAATTTTTATGTTGTCTGGAAAATATGCTTTGTAAATATTATGAGCGTCCGTTATTGTACATAATGTTGGAGACCCGTAGAGAGCACATAACGCTAATTGAACCATTTCCATGCATTTTATCGGTTCTATTATAGCCTATTCATTTTTTTCTATTAGTTATTTGCCATATTAAATACTGGACAAATATGTCAATAAAAGCATAATTTCATTATAAAATGTGGTTCGTTATATTCATCGCAGGTATAATCGGTACGCCATTCCTTTTGATGTTTTTGTATTTATCCAATAACGGATCCTCTTGAGCGTTACCACCAAATACAGGGTGAGCACAAGCAACAGGCCCTTTTTTGAAATAACATGATTCGATTTTTATGTGAATAATGTATCTATTAAAAAAATGTAGTGAAATGGAATATATTCTGAAAATAACGCCGAAGAGAGCTTCGTCAATATTGCAGGTTGCGTTTAAATTCCTCCCACACTTTTGCCCCTGTTTGCTGATTAACCAGTAGGAGCTTACTATAAATTTTAGCTTTCGGTTCCTCAATACACATAAACGCAATACTTTTAACAGTTTTATCCAGTGCAAACGTATGTATATGTAATCTAGGTAGCTAATGAATCTCTGTGTCCCCCCCGGATGGTTTAGATTCACAATTGGTCCCGATCAGATTAAAAGATTTTTTTTTCAAAACTTCTTTTTTCGTTGATGTTGCACTCTGCTACTTTGCGTACCAATCGATATATGCGCCAAGTCACTTGCGTTGTACCGTGCTAAATCTTTAGATTATATGAAACAAGTCTTGTATTTCATGTTTACTGAGTCAATGTTATTTTGTTACAGATGCTGCCTTTAGAAAAGTATTCCACGACTTACGGGTATGTAGTATCAGAACGTTGCTTTTAATTAGTTTTCCACTACTACAATCGGAAATGGCTCCCAAAATTAGTTTTTCTATATGCCATTTTTTGTTACACTTTGTCACACCAAACCGCAATAGTGCAGTTTTAATGGGCAAATAATAACAGCATTTGAAGAACAGAAGACGTTCTTCTACTTTAAGAAGTAGTGACTGATTCAAGCGTGAATGACTGGCTGATTGTCATATTTCATAATAATAATAATACTTTATTAGTGTAGTTTATCACAAGATATTTACACAAGTCAAATTACAATAATAATGGACAGTTATAAGAATTTAATTTCGAAATATTCATCAATGGAATACAGAGGATTACTTATCAGTGTTTCTTTTATGCGTTTTTTAAATAAGTTTGTGTTCAGACTCTGTATATGCTTAGGTATCTTGTTATAAAACCTTGTAGCCCAATAATTAGGTCCATATTTTGAAGTGGATAGCCTCAGAAAGTCATTATACAAGTTCTCACTGTTCCGGGTATTGAATGCATGAAAGTCCTTATGAGTGTTAAAACACTGTAAGTTAGCTTTCGCATAGCATAGACACGAATATACATATAATGAATAAAATGTCATTATACCAAATTCTATAAACATAGGCTTACAATTCGCTCTATAAGGTATTCTTGCTATAATACGGATAGCTCTCCTCTGCAGCGAAAACACACTTTTGGCAGTAGGAGCATGGCCCCAAATAGCAATGCCGTATGCCATATGCGACTGACAAAGGGCGAAGTACGCAATCCTTAGCACACTAGGGGATACATAGTTCGCTAAGTTACGTAGCGCAAAGATGTTGCCTGCTATCTTAGTCGAGACATAATTCACATGCTCATTCCAACGTAGTTTGCAGTCCATACGCATACCTAGGAATATGCCAGGAGCGGTCCTAGGACGGAACCTTGGGGAACTCCTTGTCTTAAATGAGCCAAATTGGATATTGAATTGCCAATTTTTACTGCTTGCATCCTATTGAAGAGGTAGGATTGTATAAGTTTCATCGCCATATTGTTTAAACCATATTTTTTAAGTTTCTGTAGCAAGACGTTGTGATTAACACAGTCAAACGCCTTGCTCAGGTCACAAAAGGCTGAAACAGCATATTTACTTTGCTCGAAACACAAAACGGCGTTATTGACAAATGTAATCAGTGCGTCGGTTGTCGCTTTTCCATTGCGGAACCCGTACTGATTCGTGTAGAAGAGCTTGTTCGTTTCAAAATAGTGTCGTAGACGTTTTTCGACAATGCGTTCAAATATCTTGGAAAAAACAGGCAGGAGTGAAATGGGCCTATAATTTGACATATCTTCAGCGTTGCCTTTTTTGAATAGGGGTAAAACAAGTGCCACCTTTAGGCAGTCAGGAAAGGTATCGGAACGTATGCAACCATTTATCAACAATGTTAGCGGACTGATAAACATGTTGATATTTCTTTTTAGTAGGTACGAGTTCATCCCATAGATGACTTTTGCTCTACTCGCCGATAATGATGTTATCGCGTCTCTGACGTCATTAGGGGTAACATAGTCAAAACTTGAGAGATATTGTTTGGTACGATAATATTAAATATTAAACATAGAAAGGGGTTCATTTATATGAACATTATTGTGGGATAATATCTCGTTAGGTATATTAACAAAATATTGGTTCCATTGGTCAGCAGAGTATAGATCAGTAATAACCTAGATTGGCCTTTTTTTGCATTAATAATATCCCAAACCATCTTTGATTTGTTACTAGCATTAGTAATGACGTTATCATTTGAATGTATTCGGGCAATACGAACTGCAGCTCGGTAAGCACTTCTGTAGCGAGTATAGGCCGATTTTAAGCCAATCGAACCTGCCAAAGTGTACATTTCATGTAGTAGTTTGAGAGTGCTTCTCATTAGTTTTAATTCTGGCGTAAACCATGAGATACCACCGTCCCAGCGTTTACTTTTAGTTATCCTAATAGGAAAACATTCCATAAAAATTGCGACAATATGATCTATAAATTTAGAGAATTTATCGTCACTGAAAGTGTGATCATATAAGTAATTAAAGTTTGTATGTTCCAAGGCGTTATGGAAATTAAATAAACCTTTTTCCGTAATGGGACGATCACATTTAGTCTGCAAGTCTTTAGAGCTATAAAACCTTGGTAATGTAAAGGTAAGCAACTGAGCATGATGATCAGATATGAAGTTTGTGACAGTGTCTGCAGCTACCACATCACACTTCTTTAAGTTGGAAAATATATTATCTATAAGTGTTTTGGATTTTCCTTGCACTCGCGAGTAGTCAAAGAACAACTGATGCAAACCGTAGGATGCGAAGATGTTGATTAAGCTCGTTGATTCATTTCCAGGATCGGCCAAGTTACAGTTAAAATCACCGCATATTATATTTACCGTCCTGTGCACGCAGGTATCAGAAACATGTAGCAAATCTTCTAGTTGCTCCAGAAAGGTAGCAAATGAAGATCTGGGCGGTCTATATAGGCAAATAACCTTTAGATTTATTCCATCAAGACATACTTCAAGCGAGAGTGCTTCCAGATTTAGATCAGTAGTAGCTGTAACAGGAAGGGCATTAACTTTATCCCTTAATGGTTCCTTAACAAGGATAAGCACTCCACCACCGCGCGAATTGGTTCTGCAGAAGCTAGAGCCTACCATATAACCGGGTAATTGGAAAGTGATTATTTCATTAGCACGTAACCAACTTTCAGTCAAGCAGACAATATCGGGCAAATTGCAATTGGTCAACAGTTCATAAATAAGATCTAGTTTATTGTGTACACTACGCACATTTATACACATAATAGTCAAGTTATTTGTAGCACATTTAACGACACTTAACTCAGTGCGGATTTCATCACTTTTGGCTGAAAAAACCGTTTCAGAAGTGTACCACAAGGCCATATTTCGGGGTTTAAAATTTTATCCAGATTCGTTGAATCTATTGTTAATTTAAAGGACGAATATGCCTCCGGAAATTTAGATATCAGTTTAACGCATTCTATTTCTGGAAAATTTGTTTCAAAGAGAAATAATTAATTGAATTAATTACATAAACGTTTTGAGGAAATACGTAAAACAAAATGTATGTACCAGTGTTATCAGAAATTAAAAACCACAATAAAATGTAATTTGCATTTGCTTGTTGTAATTCTCGCTGAAGGTAATATAAACTCGAATCAATTTCATAAATATAATATTTCAATTTCAATATTTAATATTTTTATAGAAAAAGATGCAAAGTAGGGTGAAAACGTTATAAAAATAGTATATTAAGATACAAGTGTATAATCAAGTCTTTAAAGCACGCGCAACGAGTTTAAGAGCACGACGCGAAGCGGAGTGCCTTTAACGTTGCAAGTGATGTAAAGACCAATTATACACGTTACTTACGAATAAAATCTTTTGGTGCATTCATTCAAAACTTCAAACAACGCTGCGATTAAAAAGTGGAACAGATTTGGAAGCATACCCTAAATTACGCGCGTTTGTGAAAGCTTCAACCAAAGGATAGGTACAAGCCAAAGAAATGTTCTGCATTTACAGAAAGCGACCTAAAGGATTTTTTATTTCACCCAGATGACAGTTCAAAAGTCATACTTGAAGTATCATTACTTAGCAATTTAAAGCACGTGTGTTTTAAAGGCCTTTTTTCGCACGCATTTGAGTGTTTAAAACGGAGATTGTGATTCAGGTATAATAAAATAGTTATTTATATAACAAGAGCGCGAAGTTCAATTTCGCGCATTGAGACTTCGCCTCGTCAAAATATCAGTCAAATGCGCGAAATGACTTCGCGCTAGCGTTATATACAATATTTTTTCTACAACTGAACCGATTGTTAATTAAATTTGCTGTTTAAGTTCAACTTTGTCACGTGCGCGAAATACTTTTTTGTACTCATTGAATGGAAAGATAATGTTTCCAAGCATCCTCGATGCACGGGAAAACGACTTTCCCGCATCGCGGTGTTTTTTTAGTTTCCGCTGGAGAGAAGGGGTTATGCGCGTTCTTCGGTTGGTAGTACTTATTGAAGTCAACGAACGTCATGTCATGGTTAACTGTCATCTGCTGTAAAATCAATTAAACCGTTGGTTGAGGGTATTTAGTGCGATTAATCGGAAACAGACGTACACTAAGTTTTACGTAAATATATAAACAAGAACTCATAACGCAATCAAATTATTTTTCAGAATTGGAACTCAAGAAAAAGTAAAATTTATTGTTAAAACGTCTTAAAATGTGACCAGTGATATTCTGCAACTATTCGCATATGCAGTTTAAGAAAGCACATATTAACACACACAAAGCTTCCAAGGATTTTAAATGTAACGAGTGTATTTACGCAACTCAAGATATTCAGTGCAAACGATGCAATGCCGTGACCAGTAGTAGCACTCATTGCAAAGGCAAAATATGTATTAACCAAAGATGTGGAAGTTTTAAATGTGACCAGTGCATTATTAAAAGTGGGTAATTACAAAATTATGTTACCAACCAAACATATGATTGTGTTACCAACTCATGATTAAAAAAAAGCTAATTTACAAAACTTTATTAATTTTGACCTTTTTTTACGCAACTCGTTACAAAAAATATTGTACCTAACTCTTTCGGAAAGAATTTTCCCGCATTCGCACTAAATGCAGCACTCCCTACGGTCGTGCTGCAAACAAAGTGCTCATGCGGGAAAATTAACTTACCGAACTTGTTAGGTAAATAACTATTTTTCACTGTTGACGATTTCGCGCACGTTGTCAATAGCAACCTTACTTATTAATTAACCGTTTAAAAATCTAGTACTTCGCGTTTCGAAATCCGTCAGAAAGTGACAGATTTTTTTGACAGTTGTAGAAAAAATATATTTAAAAACGAATTGAAAACGTAGCGCTTTTAGTTTCAGTTTATTATTAAAAAATGAATATTGTAATTCACTCTTTAGGTCAGATATCAGTTTTGTGGTGTGAAAAAATCTTGAAATTTAGAATTGAAAAAAGTTAATAGAGCTGTAGCTGTAGTCGATTTGATTTTTGTACAATCAGCTAATTAAGTAGATGGCATTTATATGTATCAAATCATATACCAGCAAATTACTCACCCCCTAAAAAGACAAAAGGAACTATTTTCTTATCCTCCCCTTCTATATTTGTATCGTGAGTAAACTTTATAGGAAGTTCGGTTACGTCCGTTCGTTTGTCCTCGAGTTGTGAATTGTTTAAGTATATAATGATTATAATTAAAGGATTATGTTTTTCTACCATTTAAAGGAAATATAATTTTAATAATTTTAAAGTGGTCTCGTATACAAAAAGAAATCAACCTATCGAGTTTAGTTATCTCCTTGACTCAATTAAGCTAGATCGCACAGATCTTGTCAAAGATCTAGGTATTTATTTTGACCATAAACTTACTTTTACGCATCATTATACCACTTTGTGTCGTTCTGCGATGCGTACCCTTGGATTCATTGTGCGCAATACAAGGTCTTTCACAGAATTGGATTCGCTGAAAACATTATACTTTGCACTTGTGCGTAGCAAACTCGAATACTGCTGTGTGATTTGGTTTCCTCGCCACAAAGTGCACATCAACATGATCGAATCTATCCAAAGACGGTTCTTAAAAATGCTGTATTTTAGGGAGGAACGAGTTTATCCTGTTCGCGGGTTCAACCATGACCTTTTGCTATCTAAGTACAATTTTAGCTCCCTCGAAAGCAGGAGGAAAGTTGCCTGCCTTACTTTTCTGCATAACATTATTCACAATAAATTGGATGCACCTTATTTGTTGTCATCCATTAATTTTCATATTCCTTCATACAATACTCGTTTCAATGTCTCATTCTCTAGAACTACTCACCTCGCACAAATATTTTATACAAATCTCCTATTGTAAACGCATGTAAATTATTTGATTCAATTTGCCCGAATATTGACTTATTTCATTCCACATTACTCGAAATGGTTAGTTATATTACGTATTAGTTAATAATTTTTGTTTACCCCTTAGATTGCATTACATGTTTTGGTATATCTGTTTATTTAATTATTTTCTTTTATTGTTATTCATGGATTTTTGCGTACTACTATGTTACACACTGTATAAGGTTAGAATTTCGTTTCATTTTCTTTATATTATTTTGTACTCTATACCTATTAATCTGTTGTTGTCCTGTAATTGGAAAATGTATTTTTTTCTGTTGGACATTAAATATTATTATTATTATAAGTTATTAGATCTTACTACCTATAGTCACTATAGGCTATAGTGAAAACTATTTCTCATTATTCCTGTGTCTAAAGGCGAAAACACATTGCTGTATAGTAGCGACACCCGGCAACGCCGCAAAGTGAGTGACAACCTCGACAGAGCGGGAAAATGTAAGGTCGTCGGCCGATGCAATATGACATGTGTACTTGTAAATGTTAATTGTACATGTAATGTGTGATGTAGTTAATAAATGGAATGTTATATCGCGAGTAAGTAAGTAATGTACTGATCCAGGTTACAACAAATTGGCGACGAGTCGGATAATTTTCTTTCAAAGAAAAAGTGCGGGTGAAGGTGCAACGTGCAAGTCAAAGGTCGTGTTCGTGTTAGATTAGAATTAGAAGGAACGTTATAAAATGGCGAATTTGGTGGGCTCAATTGAACAGTTCGACGAGAAGAATAAGGGCGATTTTGTGTCGTATATGGAAAGGATGGAACAATTCTTCTTAATAAATGACTCATTATCAACAAAGCAATCCGCGTTATTTATCACCTTAGCTGGCCCCCAGGTGTACAGCACATTGAAAAATTTAATTGCGCCAGAAGACCCCACAAAAAAGTCGTTTAAAGAAATTAAAGAAGCGTTACTTAAGCATTACGCACCCACGAAGTCTGAAACGGCAGAAAGGTTTGAATTTTATAAAGCTACCCAAAATCCAGAACAGTCAGTGTCGCAGTTCATTATGCACATAAGGAAACTAGCAAATAGTTGTAATTTTGGGTCGTTCTTGGATCAGGCATTACGAGATAAATTGGTCTGTGGGATAAGCAGTGAACAAACGCAGCGGCGGTTGTTATGTGAAAAGGATCTTACGTTTTCAAAGGCGTGTCAGATGGCGATTGCAATAGAGTCGGCAGAGAACCAGGCAAAAGCGCTAAAAGGTGGTTTGGTAGAGAAAGTTACGGATCATGTGTCGGAGTCCAGTCGTAGAAGTGTGTCAAGTCAGTGGCGTCCCAAAGGTCGTGGTCAGCCCAGTATGTCAAGCACAAGTCAGCCCCGGCAGTCCGGTCGAGGGAAGTGTCGTCATTGTGGAAGGTTCCATGATGAATCCAGATGTCGTGCGAGGGATTGGAAATGTTTCACATGCAATAGGCAAGGTCATACGTCAGTCGTCTGTTGGAAAAAAAATGGTGTCAAGTGCGTCAACGAAGAGGAGCAAGAGACGTCTACAGAAGAAGATGAAATAAATAAGATAAGTACACTTGTATGCAATAATGTAAAGTCAGTCAACAGTTCTGTTTTGTTAAAAGAAATGTTAGTTAATGATAAGCCAGTATTAATGGAAGTTGATACCGGAGCGTCAGTTACAGTCATGTCAAGTGAAAAATTTAATAAACTTTTCCCTTTGTTAACTTTAGCTGAGCATAAGGCGAAGCTTAGGGGTGTATCAGGACAAGAATTGAATGTATTAGGTCAAGTAATTGTGGATGTAAAATTAAGCAGTCAAGATAAAAATGTATTTAGATTACCGTTAATCATCATTGATAATGAATGTAGGTATACACTGTTAGGAAGATCCTGGTTGGATATTTTGTATCCTGATTGGAAAAATTGTATTGCTAATATTAACCCTAATGTGTCAGAATTGTATGTCGAGAGATTTAAGAAAGATTTTAATACTGTGTTTGATGTTGACAGGTTATCCTTCATAAAGGATGTACGAGTAAAGCTAGTGCTAAAGGAGAACGCAGTTCCCATTTTCCATGCCCCTTACCGAATTCCCTACTCAATTAAGGAAGCTGTGGAGATGGAATTGAAGGAGATGTTGGAATCTGGAGTTTTGGAGAAAACCAAGTATTCTGAATGGGCGAGTCCAATTGTGGTAGTCCCGAGGAAATCGAGTAAGAAAATAAGAATTTGTGTCGACTTTAAAGTAACCTTAAATCCTAATTTAAAAACGGAGCATTATCCTTTACCATTATGTGAGGATATTTTTAATACAGTATCCAAAGGGAAATACTTTACTACATTAGATTTGTCGAATGCATACCTGCAGCTGCAAGTCAGTCCGGAAAGTAGAGAATTGCTTACTATAAATACCCATTTGGGTTTATTTCGATTTACCAGATTACCGTTTGGAATTACGTCTGCACCAGCTATTTTTCAGTCAGTAATGGACAATATTTTAAAAGATATTCCATCATGCGCGTGCTACATTGATGATATCATCATATCGGGTCAAACAATTGATGAATGCAGGGACAATGTCAGGAAAGTACTTGAAAAATTGCAGTTACATAATGTCAAGGTTAATTTGAGTAAATGTCACTTCTTTCAAGAAAGCATTGAGTGTCTTGGTCATGTAATCGATGGAAACGGTATACGTCCGATGAAGGCAAAAATTGATGAAATTTGTTCGAAAAAACCACCTACGGATTTAACTCAACTGAGATCATTTCTGGGATTACTCAATTATTATAATAAATTTTTACCTATGGCCTCAAGCGAACTAAAATTATTGTATGACTTAGAAAGGAAAAATATTCCCTTTGTTTGGACTAACGAACACCAACGAGTGTTTGAAAAATGTAAAAATATGATTGTAAATAGTAACTTTTTAGTGCATTATGATGTCAAGAAACCCATAGTAATTGCAGTGGATGCTTCACAGTATGGAGTAGGAGCTGTAATGTCTCACCTAAGTGATGGCGTCGAGCATCCAATAATGTTTGCATCTAGTACCTTAAGTAATAGCGAGAAAAATTATGCACAAATCCAAAAAGAAGCCTTGGCGATAATGTTTGCTGTTAGGAAATTCCATAAGTATATTTATGGACGGAAATTCACGCTAATTACCGATCACCTACCACTAAGAACAATATTAAATGTCAAGACGGGTATTCCAACGTTGGCCGCGTCAAGATTACAAAGATGGGCGTTAGAATTATCCGCATATGACTACGAAATCAAATACAAAAAAGGTAATGAGAATGCAAATGCTGATTTCTTTAGTAGATTACCTTCGGAAAGCATTTTAAACGAGGACGTGCTATCATTCTCAGAATTTAACGAGATACCATTATCAGTTACTGATGTTAGCATGTCTACAAAGAAGGATAAGGTAATAGCTCGTGTTTTAGAATATACCAAAAAAGGATGGCCAGATAAATTACCAGATTTAGGATTGAAGGATTATTTTTCAAAACGTCACGAGTTAAATATTGAAAATGAATGTTTATTATGGGGAAATCGTCTTGTTATTCCATTTGATCTTCGAGAAAAGGTGTTGGAAATACTTCATAGCCAACATATAGGAATTGCAAGGATGAAAATGCTTGCAAGAAGCGAAGTATGGTGGCCTAGTATGGACCTACATATTGAAGAACATGTTAAACGATGCGAAATGTGTCAACTACATCAAAACAAACCCATTGATGTACCGTACACACCGTGGTCGAAAACATCTAAATCCTGGAAGAGATTACACATTGACTTCTTACAATTTAAGCAATATCATTTCTTAATTGTTGTGGATAGTCATAGTAAATGGTTAGACATCTATTTAATGAAACATGGAACGGATTCTTCAAAAACGATTGAAAAATTGCGTCAAAGTTTTTTGCATTTTGGAATTCCAGAAGAGATTGTTTCAGATAATGGTCCTCCATTTTCAGGAGAAGAATACAAGAAATTTTGTTCATCCAATGGAATAAACTGTTTGCTAACTCCACCACTACATGCGTGTTCGAATGGCTTAGCTGAAAAAAATGTGCAAACAGTCAAACAAGCGTTACGAAAGTCCTTATTAAACCCGAACAACAGTACGAAATCAATTCAATTAATTTTGGACAATTTCATATTTAAGCATAGGAATACACCATCAGTATCAACCGGAATTAGCCCAGCATCCATTATGTTAAAGCAACAGCCGAGAACAAAATTGACAATGTTAAAAACAAAATTATCAAGTACACTGAAAGAGAGGGAAGAGAAAGTAAAGATTTATGAAGATAGGAGAAGAACTAAGTTGCGAGAATTTGTTGAAAATGAAAAAGTGTTAGCCTATATTATTCAAGGGAGGAAGCCTGTGTGGATGGAAGGAGTAGTTATGCAGCGAGTCAGTGCAGTTACATATCTAATTAAATTAAACGGGAATATAAGACTAATGCACGCTGATCATTTGAAGAAATCGTACATATCAGAAAACATTACGTTGCCTTATGAAGACTTACCAGACATCCTAATACCTACCGCACAAGAGAAGCCATCAGAACCATTGATCGCACAACCATCTACGTCTGTACCTAAACCCACTGTACAACCTTCGCTACCCTTATCACATCCTGTCCCACTGCGTAGATCAGCTCGAGAAATAAAAGCTCCCTCAAAGTTAAATTTGTAATGTAGATGTTTTGTCTTATTTTTAGAAGGGAGAAATGCTGTATAGTAGCGACACCCGGCAACGCCGCAAAGTGAGTGACAACCTCGACAGAGGGAAAAATGTAAGGTCGTCGGCCGATGCAATATGACATGTGTACTTGTAAATGTTAATTGTACATGTAATGTGTGATGTAGTTAATAAATGGAATGTTATATCGCGAGTAAGCAAGTAATGTACTGATCCAGGTTACAACACTAACTTGGGATTGTCACTGAAGGTTAACGTATGCAGTGCAATTTTGAATCTTTAAACCTCAAAAATACAACTGAATTAGCAGATAGCATGGTTTTTATGTTTACGTCATTTAAACAAGAATACATTGTGGAGCTTTAAAAAATGGAATAATTTGCGATGGTACAACCACTAATTGAAAAATGTGGAGCAAATTGGGTATTTCGGGTCAATACGAAAGTCTGCACAATAAATGTGTTCATACGGTGAATGATTTTTGTTTTTTTTTCGGATACTCCACATTGATTTATGTATCAGAAATATAGGTTGCCTTCGAAACCCTATCTGCGTGTACGTATACTTATACAAATTTGATGAACAATAAATCATCTTTCAGATTTCAAAATGAATCAAGATAGTTTAGAGGTACAAAAATTGAGTACAACTCCCATTACTTATTATTCTTCATGTATCAGACAAAAAAAACTTCAAAAATTCATAGCTCCAAAACGGTTGGTGCTGCTGATCTGAAATATGAAGCAGGATGACATGTACACATAGCAGCACAAGCAGGATAAGGTTTGGACGATCCTGCTTACAAAGTGTTGCTGGGACGGAAGTCAGCAACGAAACTTCAAAAATTGATATTTCCAAAACGGTTGGTGCTGCTGAGCTGAAATAGGAAGCAGGATGAGGCAGGATGATAGCAGCATAGGCAGGATAAGGTTTGGGCGATCCTGCTTCCAAAGTATTGCCAGCTTCCCTGACCTCACGCACAAGACTAGAATTAGTTTAGATCCCTTGTTTTTCTACTCCCAATTTCCTTAATTACAACAAATTCAATACAATTAAGCATCTTTTCCATGACGAAAACAGCTCGGAAAGGGAAAAAGTATAAACGCGCTTGGTAATTCTGCATCTGCTCATGTCCTCATTTAATATTTTTCAATTTCGGAAATCGGAAAAATTACCTATGTCAATTAGAATTTATCATTTGCGTACGCTGCATGAACGAATTTTTTGTTTCAATAATTCCACGGCATGAGTGATTTTTACTAAAATGCTAATTTATAAGTACCTAATTTCCTTAATTTCTCCGATTTCCCACAATAAAAAATTACAAATGGGCACACGAATGTAGACGCAGACGCAGAATTAGCGTTGTAGAAGGAGAGCCAGAAATATTTTATTTAATGACAAAAAAAAATTAAAAAAATTTGTTTCACCCTACTTTACCCCACTTTAAAATTCCAAAAGCAATGCGCTGTTTTCCGTCTGTCTGTCCTATCTTTCTTGTAGGGTATTTTTCAACTGATACATATAGGTCATAGTATTCTCTCTTTCAATCTTCTACGCTCCATAACTACCCCTCAGGTACCCCAGAAGAAATTGCTGTAGTATAGGTATATACTACAGCAATTTCCTAGATATTGACTTTTTTTTCAAACACTGATTAGTGGTAAAAATCACCTTATTTCATAGTTCGAAATGGGTTGTCATGTATATTGTAGTTTTTTAATAAATAAAGGGTGTTATTTTTTGGGTACTAAATAATAAAATGCGAAATGACGGGTTTTTATGGTGTTCAAAAAAAGGAAAGCATGAGAAATGAAATAAATTTAGACATAAATTTAGTGAGTTTTTCATGAAGATGAACATGCTTTTTATACTGTAATTATCACGGTTTATTGTTTAGGATTTTATTTACTTAATCCGGTCACTTTACAAAATTGCCAAATAATTATTATTTTCGTAGGTATGTACTTTGGTGAACTTTAATTCAGTGCCCTAAGCAATGAAATAATAAATTAAAAAATTGTAATTTTATTAAACATTTCTTAATATGTTCAGTTTTTTTAAATTACTATGGCGTCCCTGAATTTCTGCTAAATTTAAAAACTTGCATTCCTTAAATAATTTACATTTGATTAATTTTTTTATCAAAAAATCAATATGGCTTTCACAGCCTTCTGTTTTGGCGATTAAATTACATTCGGTTTTACTCTTGATTGTTTTAAATAAATACTGTGATATGCACTTCCTTTCAGGTCTTTTATCAAACACTTTTTTAACAATATTAGTAGCAGAGAACACAATTTCCACTAGTCTATCGGATGGAGAAGTTAAACTTGACATAACATAAGATGATGGATATGTCCTATACAAAATAAGAAGTTCTTTTGTATCACAAAGTTGACTGTTTGGGGTTGTTAAAACGTTAACGCACATTTCACACTTAAACTTTTCAATACACACTTTGGCAAGATATCCAGAGAAATACACAACGGAGCACTCTTGTAGTGTAGTTGGGGGTAAAGTTGTATCCAGTGACCCCGAGGGTGACCCTCCTTGATCTACGACTTCCATTGAAGATGGGGATTTATTGGTCGAAGAATTAGGTGTGGACATCATGTCTTTCTCATACTCTTCACTGTGTGATGTTGATGGTAATTGTTCAGGGAGAACTTCTTCGTTACCATATTCACAATTACTTTCATCAGACGGTTTCAATAAATTCGCCTTGGTACTTAGTCGGAATGTGGTCCGAAACGTTCTCACTGTAGGGTTAACGTTGTAGCCCCCTCACTGTCTATACTGCGCAAACGCATTTTCTATGACGTCTTGATTTAACCTATAGGTGATTAAATACTGAAATCCTCTGTCACGCTGCTGATTATAGAGGGCCACAATGGCATTTATTGTCCACACAATTCCTTGGAAAGATGGTGGTTGCGTAGGTCCTTTAGAAGTAAGTTTATACAAATTTTTAATGTCTTTCTGCCCTTTGAGAAGAACGTCTTTAACAAACGGTCGTTCTTCAGATATTGCGCAGCAATAGGGATTGCTGGTATATAATGTCTTGCTATTTAACACATCAAATAAATTGTTCATATACTGTAGAAAGTTTGCTGTTGATTTTGCAGTCTCGGTATTTAATTCATTGGTTGACAATACTGTGTGTATAGCGGCAGTCACATTGTTACTAAAAATTTGCAATGCCAACTTGCAAGACATTTTTTGGAACGGCCCTGGATACAAATGTTGTGGTGTAATTTTTGTTAAGCTTCTGGCGGTGGTACTTTTGCTGTCAATTTCATAAACCCTTCTTATGTCCGTAAAAGATACCCGCTCCCCGTTAAACATCAAATCGTGGTCAAGGAAGTTATTCCTGATGTTTTTAAAAAGATGCGGTACATCGAATATACAAAATATTTTTTTGTCGTTCACAAAAAAATACGGCTCTTCAACCGAAGGACATAAACTTTTTATGGCTGCCAAGTTATTTGAACCTTGGTCACACACTACAGCACACACATCTAAACCTGTCTCGGCTACTTTGATAACACACTCTACAATTACATTTTTCAGGGTGTTGTTGTGGCGGTGCTTTCTTTTTACGGATAAACACAACCACCTCAGGTACACGTACCCGCTTCTCCCTTCTCTCCTCTCTCACCTCATCAACCCTTTGGGATAGCTTATCTCACCAAAATTCGCTAATTCTTAATAAAATCACAAAATCTTTACCTCGCTTCCGACTAGCTCAAATACTTACATACAAAATTTCTACTGTCTTACTTCCATCGAAAAATCAGGTATCTAATTCACTTTTTACTGGTGTTAATTACCTACTCTACTTCTCATCTAACTTCTCGTTGAAAAAATCATCAACTCAATGGCCATAATTTCATTCATTTATTTTAATGCAAAATCCAATGCATTCCAGAAAATTGCGATCTTTACAATCAATATTATAAAAATTGGGAACTATGACTAAAACCTTATTAAGTTATCAAAAAATTTGAATATTATTAGTTCTGTTGGCCAACTCACAATATGTTCTCTCCCTTGAAGAGGTGACTATTATTTTTTAGACTACATTTTCCTTGACACAAATTCCACTATTTCAAATATAATTAATTACCTTCTTTAAGGAAATTGATTCAATAAACAATCGATTAAAACATATCATAAAACATATAAATACACACAAATTGACTTTATTTTTATTACAATGAAAATATTCCAAATAGACTAACCTTTAAAATTCCAGGACTTCGATGAAGATTGGGAAGCCCTTTACATGCTAGTTGATTGATGGATGGGGTAGACTGCAACTTTTGGAATGCCAACTTTACGTCGTCGATTGTTTTTCTTTTTTTCTATTTTATATAGCTGATGATTACAGTTGAAAAATCCTTGGCTCGCTGTTGAGTAGGTTATTTTCCTTGTAGAAGGTAGACGAGATTTTCCAAAAACATGTAGTTTTGTAGGTATAATCCCACAGTGAAATTTCATTGATGTAAACACCTTATTTTGCGTAAGTTCGTGAATTAATTTGCCTGATTTTTGGTCGATTTAAAGAAGTTTTTTCATAACAAACTATTACATTGAACTTTTAAAACACATTACTTTGATGAAAACGGCTATCCACACTTAAAAAAACTTTGATGTTTATATTCCAAGGAGGCACAATAGTAAATTTTACCACAACGGCAAATGAGTGAAACGTTCAAATTTGTTCCGTCGGATAGATGCCAAAGATGCGCTCGTATTATTTTCCTTTAAGAACAAGGGTTCATATCACACAGCTATTATCGCTCGAATTTACTTAGCGCTTTATATTTGATACGTAATGTCCACGTCTAATTTTAATTTCAACACTACGTGGATGATTTCATAACACAATACGCTTGACAAATTTTTAACTAAGATTCCGCGATTTACTTTTTCTCTTCGGGCGTGAAATTTACCCAATGGAAAATTCACGTTTTAACTAAGGGTGCAAAACTGTACTTAAACTTGGACTAATATCGACCGTCACTTAAACGGAATCACTTGTTTGGTGCTTAATGCACGCGATTGGAAATTTACGATCTCTTCGGCCCGGCTATGCAGTACCAATCTCTTTTAAAATTTTATTTGGTGCTTAATGCACGCGATTGAAAAAACAATCTCTTCGGCCCGGCTATACAGTACCAATCTTTTTTAAAATTTTTTCCTCTTAACTCTCTCCTAACATATTCACGCCCCTTAATCGTTGCAAAATGGCTGATCTTTTTTATTACTGGTACTTCTCATACAATGGCCTCCATCTAACCCAATTAACTGGGGAATACTTATCAACTAATTTTTTCAGCGTTTGCAGAACCAGCTTTCCCAAGCTTGGCTGGTGACTCAATGATAAAAAAAACTTATCTAAAGAAATCCGATATTTATTCGTTATCTGCATCCTGTTTTGCACTGAGAATTTTCTGTGATCCCCTTTATTGCGAATCGCGGCACAAGGAAGTTTAATACAATGAACCCAACATGATGTCATACTACAATAGTTACAAAGCGAAAAAAATTTTATCCCCAAAAGGAAGAAAGGTTTATCCAATTTTAGTACAAATCCAAATCGATATCCGAAAAAAAATTTGCAAAATTTCGACCGGCCATTACTCCACCCGTTACAGTACCCCCTTCTGTTTTTTAAACGAAGAAGCATGATGAGTTTGGAAAACAACAAAATAAAAATTGGGTGATATAAAAAAAATTTTCACACAAAAATTCTAAACAAGATTCTACTCAGAACCAGAAAAATGTTTTACAAAATATCAAAATGTTAAAAATATACACGCCTACTATCAAAATGTTCCAACAAAAAAATTGAAATTGTCTCATAGAAGAAGGAAAAAATTGGCATGTAGTACCGTAGAAAGAACCTACCTCTGGTACTACATAAAAAAAACTGTACTTATGACGCCACAACATAAGCACCCAACTAAGAAGTGTTGGTCTTGAAATAGGGGTAGCAACCTCCTAAATGTTACATCGATTCCCGAAAAGCGGGGCGGTCTGAAAGACCTACGAAGGGAACCTTCAACTCATCCTAACTCGTAAAATATTAAAATAATCGTCTGTCCAGCACCACTCTTCACAAAACTATCCACAAACATCTAAAAATGTGGGAGGACCTTCACCATTCCTGGTGGCATCACCTTCAAAGACTCTAAAACCTTTCACGAAACTCAAAAACTCCCTCACAACACGGTTCCATAGCTGGAGAGTAGCTCTTAAGCTCGCCTCCTGACCGTTCAAAAAGGACAAAATCCATAAAATCACAATCGAAAAAAATATGTCAAAAATCGGTATACTCATATCAAAAATCCTATAGAAGTCAACGCATAATAATCTAGCATGTCAAGTAGTCCATAATACTAACCTACTTTTGTGTGTGGAAAAACGTATATACAAATCCTAAACTAAATCCCAAAAATCTCAAATATAAGAAAAATCCTGAATCCTAAAAAAGCATCACTGTTGCTAAGGAGGGTCAAATATAAGACAAATAATGAGAAAATATGTACGTGCATCACTATTGCACTTATGGAGGGTTACATATAAATATGTGCATCACTACTGCACTTATGGAGGGCAAGATATATTAGACAGTATATAAAAATATTCAATATTATAAAATGGAGAAATCCCAATTCCTCAGGATTGTAAGATTTTGTACGGATTAAAAAATATTTCCTTAAAAGAAAGAAACACGAGGCTTCACTATAGCCAAAGGTAGTAGACAAAAATGTCCCAAATCAAGGGAAACAATGGGGGGGGGGGGGCTTGGACTGTTGATTAGTCGCCTCTTACGACATGCAGTGTCCTCTGCAGTAGGAATATTCTACATGTAGCATGCTACTCCCGTCCCTACACGGGGATTACAAAACCTAATGAAATAGAAAGGAACCTAAAACTGGTTCCTTGATACAAAAATGAAAACAAAAACTTTCTTCCCAAAACTGATAGGGATAAACTAGATAAAAACCTAAAAAACTAGCAAAATAACTTGGTTCCCACACACAAAACCATTAAAAACTCTAAAAAACTTCTAGCCTATATCTATGTTTTGGACTACCTGCACTAACTGAGGTTCCGGGGGAATTTTTATATACCTTTTCAAATTAACTACGTTATGAACACCCCTATTCGTACCTGTGCCTGGCTTCTTCAACCTATAAGCGTTAACTTCTATTTCTTCAACCACTTCAAACGGTCCTTCATAAAGTAGGAAAAATTTTCTTATTTCTTTGTTCACAGCACTTGATTGGTAATGTGTTCTTAAAAGTACCAGATCTCCCGGTTTATACTTCACAGGTTTATTCACTATGACAATCGGATTGACGAAAGGTGATGATGATCTCTCAATAATATTGTTGTCTAACATTCTTCGTATTTCTTGGTCTACAGCCTCCCTTTTGGAAAATGGTATTGGATAACTCTTCTTGAAAAATGGGGTAGCTTCCTTAATTTTGAGTTGACAGACAAAATTCTTGACTAATCCTGGCTTGGTTGAAAAAATATCTTCATATTGACTAATCAATTCTTCGATGGCTTCATTCTCTTCTCTACTTCCCGTAGGCTGATTTACTTGAAGATTTGCTGTTCTAATTTTCAAACTTCTTCCTTGAAACCGAATGTAGTAATCGACATCATTGTCTTGAAAATAAACTTCATCTCTGTCCATATCAATCTTGGCTTTCTTGTCTCTCATCCAATCGGTGCCTAATATTGCTGTTGTTTCTAATTTCTTCACAACCAAAAATTTCTGTTCATATGTACTGTCTTGAATCTGTAAGGTGAGTAGGGCTTGGTTGACAACCTTTACTATTTTCCCAGTAATTCCTTGAATCGTGATTCCACTAACTGGTAATGTGATAAATCTTGGATTTTTTCTTTGTATAAATTCAAAAACTTCTTCGGAAACCACGCTGACTTGACTACCGGTGTCCAATAATAACTGTTGTTCCACCCCCTCCAGCTTTCCTATTATAATTGGTTGTCCATCATCAATAATCTCTGCTTCTTCTTCTTGATCGCTCAAAAAATCTTCATCATTTTGATAATTTTCTTTAATTTGATTCATTAGTATCGGTTCCTCTTCCTTTTCATCGTCGCTCAAATTTTGTTGTTCATTGTTGTTCAAAATGTTTTCTTCATCCTCTTCTTCTGGTTGAATTTTTTTAAAATCTTCAATAAAGTTGTTTAATTTTTCCTCTTCATAATTTCTTTCTTGATGTTTGATTGTTCCTATTGATGTGATTTTATTATCTTGAATTTGTTTTTCATTTGTTGTGTTAGTAGGTTTTTGTCGTAATCGTTGGAAATAATTGTGAACGCTGGTTAATAAACTTGTTTGCTCCAGAGATCTTCGTGATGTCTGAGGGACTAGTGGAGCTCCTGGTCCCTGCTCTGGTAGTTTTCCGGCTGGGGATCCTCTGCTCTCCTTCTCACTTCAAAATTTCTATTTGGTCCGTAATTGCCCCTTCCTCTTCTGTAATTGTGGAAGTTGTTGTATCCACCTCGTATGTAGTTTACTTGTCTTCTCTGCTCTTGCCTCTCTGGCTCCTCTCTGGTGTTCTCTTGACTTCTATTTGGTCCATTATATCTTGGCCTGGTTTCTTGATTTGAGGTTTGGATTCGTTCAAGAGTGTTGATAAGCTGTTTGACGGTGTTCACTGCTGATCCTATGAGGATGTGCTCCACCTCTCTTGGAAAATGTCGGGATAAAGCGTCGACAAGCTGGGATTCTCTCATTGGAGGTTGCAGGTGGTTGGTCTTATTTACCCAAAACCAAACATGGTCGGTGTACTTTCCAAATTTCGCTTGATATAGTTTGGGTGTAGCTATTTGAAGTCGTATTTTGCCTTGTACCTCTTCAGACCAGTAGTTCTTGATAAAAGCGTCCTTAAATTCCTCCCAAGTCTTCCAGTTGTTACGATTCAAATCAGGCCATGCTTTGGCATTCCCTTCCACCATTTCCTTGGCATATGATAACTTGGTTTCATCTTTTTTATCGAAATGTCTTAAATAATTTTCCAGTCCTTCCAAAAAGCTGACTGGATGGATAGTCCAAATGTTGCCGTCAAATTTCTTAGGCTTCTGGTGAAGTAAATGATCCGCCTTGTAAATAATTGCTGGATGGGAATTGGTTTCCTTGGCTGGTCGAGCTTCTAAATTCGCCTTGATGATTCCTATTTCTTCATCCTGATGGTCAATTCGCTCTTCGTTTTTCTTCATACTTCCTTCAATTTCCACAATATTGCATCCTTGACTCGCTCCTTGAAATTCCCATGTTTGGCCTGAATGTCTTGAATTATTTCCTCTTGTTCTTCAAACTTGCTTGTTGTTCTAGTCGTGTGCATTTCCAGCTTCTCATCCCACTTCTCATAGGCTTTCTTCTGGCTGTATTCCATTTCAGCTCTCGTAGCTTGAATCTCCAATTTATTTTCTTTGATTCCCACCTGGGTTTCTTCTCTGAGCTGGTTGTAGTCGGTTTGAATTTTTTTCTCCCATTGAGCTTGTGTAGACCTTAGTTCCTGCCGTATCGCTTCCATTCTGTGTTGTCCTTCTCCTATTTGTTGTTGTACTGCATCCACTTTCATTTCCATTTTCTGTTGCCCTTCACCCATTTTTCGTTGTCCTTCTCCTAACTGTTGGATAATCATCTCTATCATATTAGTTAATCGTAGTATTTCTCCAGGTCCGCTGGTGGTTTGAGGTTGCATAGTTGTTATGGGTTCTTCCAGGCTTCGGTTTAATTCACCTGGTGCTGCACCTGGTTGTACTTCCTGGTGGCTGGTTTCACCCCCTCCATGGCTGGGTTGTGGCATCTCGTAGCTTCCGAAAAGATCTTGGCTCTCCGGTGAGAATGGTTGCGCCTCCACTACGTTTTGGCTCTCTTGGTTTTTCGCTTCCATTTTCTTAGGTATTTTCCTCGTGGTTTTCTTGAATCCTGAACGTAGTTCCATAGAACAAGGGACTTACCTTCCTATCCACCTGTATTTTCAAATAAACAACAATAATTTGCGCCAAATTGTTTGAAAGTTACCAGCAATTCTGATCGCCTCTTTGAAATATTTATTTCTACCGTAGCGCTCCACTACTACCCTTTAAATCAATAATAAAATGTCCACAAATTACTTCAAAACCGCAATAAAAATTTTAAATCCGTTCCTTGATACGCCCCTGTATGGTGTTTATATAAATCGCGTCTTAACTGCTGACAAAACAAATTCCTAATCTTCCGCGACCTAGTACCACAATAACACGTTACCTCCGGGATCAAAAACCGCTATCAAAACAAACGTACGTATTAAACATGAGATTCTTTCAGGGCGCTAATTCGAGCTCCACTTTTGGGCGACATTATGTGGCGGTGCTTTCTTTTTACGGATAAACACAACCACCTCAGGTACACGTACCCGCTTCTCCCTTCTCTCCTCTCTCACCTCATCAACCCTTTTGGATAGCTTATCTCACCAAAATTCACTAATTATTAATAAAATCACAAAATCTTTACCTCGCTTCCGACTAGCTCAAATACTTACATACAAAATTTCTACTGTCTTACTTCCATCGAAAAATCAGGTATCTAATTCACTTTTTACTGGTGTTAATTACTCTACTTCTCATCTAACTTCTCATTGAAAAATCATCAACTCAATGGCCATAATTTCATTCATTTATTTTAATGCAAAATCCAATGCATTCCAGAAAATTGCGATCTTTACAATCAATATTATAAAAATTGGGAACTATGACTAAAACCTTATTAAGCTATCAAAAAATTTGAATATTATTAGTTCTGTTGGCCAACTCACAATATG
The DNA here is from genome assembly GCF_008802855.1 of Photinus pyralis. Lineage (NCBI taxonomy): Eukaryota > Metazoa > Arthropoda > Insecta > Coleoptera > Lampyridae > Photinus > Photinus pyralis. The sequence goes on from NW_022170510.1 coordinate 22,300,890, forward strand.
TTCTTTCCCTTGAAGAGGTGACTATTATTTTTTTATACTGAATTTTCCTTGACACAAATTCCACTATTTCAAATATAATTAATTACCTTCTTTAAGGAAATTGATTCAATAAACAATCGATTAAAACATATCATAAAACATATAAATACACACAAATTGACTTTATTTTTATTACAATGAAAATATTCAAAATAGACTAACCTTTAAAATTCCAGGACTTCGATGAAGATTGGGAAGCCCTTTACATGCTAGTTGATTGATGGATGGGGTAGACTGCAACTTTTGGAATGCCAACTTTACGTCGTCGATTGTTTTCCTTTTTTTTTTTCTTTTTTATATAGCTGATGATTACCGTTGAAAAATCCTTGGCTCGCTGTTGAGTAGGTTATTTTCCTTGTAGAAGGTAGACGAGATTTTCCAAAAACATGTAGTTTTGTAGGTATAATCCCACAGTGAAATTTTATTGATATGAACACCTTAATTTGCGTAAGTTCGTGAATTAATTTGCCTGATTTTTGGTCGATTTAAAGAAGTTTTTTCATAACAAACTATTACATTGAACTTTTAAAACACATTACTTTGATGAAAACGGCTATCCACACTTAAAAAACTTTGATGGTTATATTCCAAGGAGGCACAATAGTAAATTTTAACACAACGGCAAATGAGTGAAACGTTCAAATTTGTTCCGTCGGATAGATGCCAAAGATGCGCTCGTATTATTTTCCTTTAAGAACAATGGTTCATATCACACCGCTATTATCGCTCGAATTTACTTATCGCTTTATATTTGATACGTAATGTCCACGTCTAATTTTAATTTCAACACTATGTGGATGATTTCATAGCACAATACGCTTGACAAATTTTTAACTAAGATTCCGCGATTTACTTTTTCTCTTCGGGCGTGAAATTTACACAATGGAAAATTCACGTTTTAACTAATGGTGCAAAACTGTACTTAAACTTGGACTAATATCGACCGTCACTTAAACGGAATCACTTATTTGGTGCTTAATGCACGCGATTGAAAATTTACGATCTCTTCGGCCCGGCTATGCAGTACCAATCTTTCGACCGTCACTTAAACGGAATCACTTATTTGGTGCTTAATGCACGCGATTGAAAATTTTCGATCTCTTCGGCCCGGCTATGCAGTACCAATCTTTCGACCGTCACTTAAACGGAATCACTTATTTGGTGCTTAATGCACGCGATTGAAAATTTACGATCTCTTCGGCCCGGCTATGCAGTACCAATCTTTTTTAAAAATTTTTTCCTCTTAACTCCTAACAGATTCACGCCCCTTAATCGTTGCAAAATGGCTGATCTTTTTTATTACTGGTACTTCTCATACAATGGCCTCCATCTAAACCAATTAACTGGGGAATACTTATCAACTAATTTTTTCAGCGTTTGCAGAACCAGCTTTCCCAAGCTTGGCTGGTGACTCAACGATAAAAAGCTTATCTAAAGAAATCCGATATTTATTCGTTATCTGCATCCTGTTTTGCACTGAGAATTTTCTGTGATCCCATTTATTGCGAATCGCGGCACAAGGAAGTTTAATACAATGAACCCAACATGATGTCATACTACAATAGTTACAAAGCGAAAAAAATTTTATCCCCAAAAGGAAGAAAGGTTTATCCAATTTTAGTACAAATCCAAATCGATATCCGAAAAATTTGCAAAATTTCGACCGGCCATTACTCCACCCGTTACAAGGCGTAACCGATCTGTATAATTTATGGTCACTTTATTTCGGTGAAATGCAAGTTAAAAAAGTGAAAAGCTTACTCTTATACTAACTAACAAGTCAGCGTTCTTAAATTTTTTTCAATGACTTCATGATAATAAATTACGGCGGAAAAATGCCAAAATTAGGAGCTGTAAGACACTAAAAGCTTTAAAAAAATCTGAAACTTGCTGCCTAAAAATTGCTACCATTCTCTTAATTTCCCCAATATTTCTAGAATTGCCTTAAATTTCCCCAAATTTACACAAAATTTCTTCGAATTAACGTGAAATGTGTAACGTTACTTCCCTATAGAAACCTTTTATTTCCTTAAAGTGTCCTCTAGATTTCATCAGAATTTCCTCGGATTTCTTCGGAATTTCCTTTTATTTCTTAAAAATTCCCTAATATCCTTAGAATTTCCTCCTTATTATTTCCCCAAAATGTCCTAATATTTCCCCTAATTTCGTCCATTTCCTAGCTATTTTCTCGATCCTACATGAGAGACAAGAATTGCCCTCGTGATCAACCCCTCGGCTAGGAACTGGAAAAATTCAGGTCGCGGTATATAAAACTTTCAATTTCTACGGCTGGAAAATACCGAATTTGGGAGTTGTAGACACTAAAGGCTTTAAAGATATTTGAAATTTGCATTCTTAAAATAGTCTCAAATTCACTCTTTTCGAACAGGAAACTCCAAGCTTCATCACAGCTTTAAAAATGCGACTTGCAGTATTCCAAACTCTAAATCCAAAAGTAAATTCAATTTCTCTGATAGAAAACGACGTAGGGGAAAATCCTAGCAACTCTAATTTTTTATGTGCTTCACCAATCTATTTTCATTTTCGACACCCAAAACAGGCAGCTTTCCTACGCGAACTTTGGTAGATTCGCACATCGATTTTAGCGTACTTATCTTTTGTCGTAAAACTTCATTTCATACCTAATTTATGTGAGGAAATTTTCGGTTTCATGACAGTGGCAGTAACACTTTGCTTGACTTCTATTCCTGCTGTCAGTGTACCCGACTCATGTCAAAACTGACCCATTAATATTAATAAAAAGCTTTATACGTTTCAAAATTTTATACTAAAAAAAGACGATCTTGGGAAAAATGTATTACAAAACTGGTCAGTAAATACGGAAATTTCCTCGCCATTTTCCTGGCATTTATATGTAAAACGCTAGTAAGTGAAATGGTATTGGGTGTACCCATCCCATATCCTTATCAACTGAGGCTTGCACAGGCCACACAAGAAGTGGAGGGTGCATTGAATTTAAACCCGAACAATAAGACTCCTTCAGTTAGAAACTTCTAAAAGGTGATTTTAATTATTATTCCTTTCCGTTTTGCCTTTATACGTTTCGTGTTATTTAACTTGTGTCTACTTGAAAAGTTACATTTTAATCATGTAAATTTCACTAGTCAAGTTTTTAATTGTGTCCTTATGCTTAAATGAAACTTTTCTGAACTTTATAAATCAAAAATATCTTGTTAAATACACAAAGCGGGAAAGTTTCTCTACGTGAAACGTTATTGCAGTTTTTCTTTCACGGAGAAGAATAATAGCATGCAATTAGAATTCTGTTTTTATTATGCTTATAAAGGTAGGTTAAAAGCTCCAATACCAGCTGGGGACACATTAATTAAATTGCGTACTCTAAAATACGTTAAGGTAAAGCGACAGCTAAACCCCACATTGGTAATTGTTTCATTAAATCGCACTCGGAAGTGCCATTTTCAGAATACATGCTCTTGTACGTTTCACATTAGATAAACAATAAAAGGGGCGTAAATGTGTGTTCAACGCGAAACAAATTATGTCGTTTTCAATCTTTATTCTTGTATCTGAAGGAATACGATTCATTGGCGCGGAATATCAACCTTTAGTTCAAAGCCGGAAAAATACACTCGCTAAATCTAATTTTCGGTATGTAGGCAAATTTAAAAATGCAATTGCTGTTTAAAAGCTTCACCTCGCTTGGTAACGTGTTCAATATTCACGAAAAATCAAACTTTTGAATTTTTTAGAAGGTAGCACGCAGAACAGTGTTTGGTTTTCATTCACAATTATGCGATCGCATATAAACCTTAGCTTACCTATCCAAATTATTCGAAATTACACAA
>NW_022170510.1:22304855-22386875 GCF_008802855.1 Photinus pyralis
TTTACAAAATGAAGACGTACCGTCAATTGAAATTAAATATAATTAATTATTTAACGCAGCCAAAATTACTCGTGAGATCGATAATTTTAAACTTCGCTAATAAAATACTCACCTGCACTGCATTACCAAAAATGCGCTTTAATCATGCATATGCTGATTTACAACTTGTTTATACATATTTTTATTTTATTTAGTGTTGTTTCACAGAAGAATCCTTTGGTCAAACGAATCCGGTTATGGGAATCATACGCTAAATGGGAGGTATAATAAGTACTGGCTTCAGGAGAGGTACTCACATTTTTACCCAAGAAGATTCAGTGTGAATGGATTGTTCTGTAAACTAGGCAGACGTTATTTTGGTTTCAACACTTTCAGTAAGGTTGGGTCACCCTGTATGTGAAATATTTCAATTTTTAAAGTAAATCTGGTGGGTTCTTTACGAATAAAGACTAAGTGTGATCGATTTGTTTGAATTTGTATTTCAGTATTTGTTTTTCCTTTTAGAAATGATTGTGCATATTTTCGTTGAAATTTTATCGTTTTTTTGACATTATAAGAAAATGTAAAGTGTCATACTGCCTTTAGAAAGCACTCAAACAACAGGACAATGTGCCTCTGGTGTATTCCATGAGATGCAAATTTCAACGCTTAGGTTGTTCACCGCCCTCGCACATATTTAAATTTGTGGCTCTATTGCAAACGTGTATCTCTAACATATGGCGGACAACCATTGACTTGGTCTCCATTCTAGAAATTAAATAACGAAGTAACGGAACCACACAACTTCATTTCTGTGTGCAAAAAGGCACATAACTAAATAGAAACATGCTTTTATCCGATTCCACGTTAATATCTTCCGTGAAAAGAGGTACTGTCTAAGAATACATACACTAATACAAGCAATGTGCGAAATGGAAACCACAGTAAATAATATGCGCGTAGGTATATATGTGTATGCGGTGTATAATATTGCTTTCTAAATAGTAATTTAAACGGAACATCTGCAATTATTCACAAAGCAGTTTTTAGGCCAATTTGCAAGTTTAAGGAACATTTTATCGGTGAAAGGCTGAGACTTAGGGAATGCAAATTTGTTTTCTTTTAATTAATTTTTGAATGGTCTTGTGGCGTTGATTAATTCCATTTACTTGTTATAATTTTAAAAGCGTTGTAATGTTAGGGAAGGTTTTGGATTAAGACAATTTCCATTTTAAATTGTAATATTCAAGACCAAGCCTCTCAACAATCAATTGAAAAGCAAAAACAGGTCTTTAAGACTGCTTTAGTCGCTCTTTTATAATTTCCATGTAATTTCACTAACGTTTCCATAATTAAGCGAACAGCTTAGAAAGTGCAATTACAGAGTGGTGTTATTCGAGTCCCCCAGAATTTGATATTTGAAAAACGTGGTGCTTTCAAACATAATTCTTTTCCCACATGTACCTGCAGTTTTCCGTGAACCATCAATTTATATGAATTTTAATCTATTGAAATGAATGGAAGGAGTCACCGATTTCCGTAATGGAATCATTCTTAAGAACTCTTAGCAATTCTTTTCTATAGCAACCTCTATTTTTAATGGACTTCGTACTGATGCTTAAAAGGATTTAAGTGAAAAAGTTTTGCTCCCATTAAAAGACTTTATTGATGATTTCAAAAGTACAATTATTATACAGTCTAGTGTGAATAAATTGAAGATTCATTTGAAAAATACTATACCTAATATAAAATTCATCTGTTCGTAATAACTAGAGGCCACGAAGTTATGGATATCGACCCAACTTTATTGCAATGCAATAAAGTGATAGATAAAATGCCTTTCATACTGAATCGTTCAAGGTATATTGAGAGACGCGTTCCGGTAAAAATTTAATATTTTAGTGCTTTTGAGATTATTCTATTCTAATACTATTTGATATCTTAAATCTTACTTGTAATTCAAACGGGATCTCTTCTTTTGTATCTTCGTATGCAAGCTGTACCATAGTGTAAGAATAGAACTTACACTATGCTGTACTTACATGCACTAATACTGATCCGACCGCTCTATTCAAATAAGCTATTAGTAATATTATTCTCCGCAATAAATATATTACATCAATACGATACATAAATTAAAATCTAACAAGTGATAAAAATGTTGTCTCGGTAGGTGGCAACAACCGCCTCTGACCTCTGTGTATAGTTTCGTCAAAGATCATTGTGTAGTAAAATCTTTGGTTTCGTTTATTTAGAGCTGACATATTTTGTTTAGGCATTTTCAACGTTTGTTTAGACCCCCTTCAGTGCCTGTTGTTCAACCAAGGCAAATACGTCATATTTTTGTATGCATTTATTTTATGTGTGCCTTTTTCGATGGTAACGGTAGTGGAATAATTCATATTATGTGTTATCATTTTTATATGTTCGCTTAAGTATGGAGTGTTGTTGGGTATAAATGAAACTAATAGTTTTGTTTTTCTGTTATCGATTGCGGTTTTCTTAAAAACCACCTTCATAGTTTTTTTAAAAAAAGGTTACATAAGTGCTATGGAGATGATACATTTGTTGAACGTGATTACCTAAACTTGAACTAATGTTGTGAGGTGTTGAATTCTGAAATTGACCGGTTTCTATCTTGTGGTTATGCATACATAGGCCTGAAGATAATAATAATAATAATAATAATAATAATAATAATTCACAAGAAACACCGACAATAATAATAATAATGTTTGAAATGTTTATTCACATTAATTCCCAATGTTAGAGGTCCAACCAAGTTTAGTATAAACTTATCGGTTGGTTCCTTATAGTAAGGTAAGTATACATTTTTTTACATTATTGATGTTACACAAAAATATTGATCAATAGATATTTGTCTCACGCATTAACATTTCGTGTAATCAAAGCAAAGAATAGGTTATATTTGATTTCAGGTCCCCTGTATGAGCCATTTTCTAACTTCTTTTTTGAAGGTTCCAATTTGTTGAACGTTGAGGATATCTCTAGGTAAGGAATTATACAGTGTTGGTATGGTAAATTCTAATGTTCTTTTTCCATATTTGTTGTAGCAATAGGGCACTGCGTACATGGTTCTTCGGGTTCCATACGAATGCTGTAAGGGTATTTTGAATTCGTTGACATCAAAGTGCTTCAGTAAATTAAGGTACTTGTAAAATCCGGTTGATGTTAACGTATTTGTATATTGCAGCAAATCTTGTGTTTGCAGGTGATTATTTCCAGGAATCAGCTTAAGCAGTCGTAATTGGAGCGAGTTGAGTTTTTTTACGTAGGATAGATCTGCACATCCCCATACGCATATTGCGTATCTGAGAAGTGACTCAATTAGTGCTTTGTAAACTATTTCCATGGTTTTTTTTATTGGCAAATCTGCTCAATAAATAAAAGCTTCCTGATATTTTCTTTATCTTTGAGTGTAGATATTGTATATGCTTATCGTATGTAAGTGATGAGTCGATTATTAGTCCCAAATATTTAATATCGTTCACGATTTCTATGGTACTGCAACAACATACCTTGCTGTGACCGAAATTGCAATGACAAGTATGCATTATAATAATTCTTGGTTTGCTTACTTTTTGCAATATAATAATAAATAATAATAATAACAAATACATAAGACAACAGTTGACAAACGATTCTTGGTCGCAACTCTGTTTCACAAACATCAGAAACAATCCAACATATAAATATCGGCATGCACACGACCTTGCATCAAAACGATACAACACTGACACGATTAGGTTAGCTAAAATCAATACATCAAATTAGCACCGTTAACCAATCTCATAAGCAGATAAGACACCATACTACAGAATACACGGCCAGCAGATCATCCTTGAGAAACAACACACCAGAAATTATTTCGGGACAGCGACACTACTCACAGACAAACTATTCCACAATAATAGACACGTATTTACACTTATAGATTAAACATACAAAAGAAATCATTTGTATTATAGACCTTGCCATACCCTCAACCTACAACGTAACTAAAACATCATCGCAGAAAAACACCGCAATACACCGATATAGCTATCTCGAGAACTTAAGAGCAATGGAGATATGAAATCTTACTGTTATAGCGTTCCATTATCTTAGTGCTACTGGGAGTTATCCCAAAGACAAGTAAACCACAATTTACAACAATTAGGTTAGAGCAAAACACACTACATAACATCTACAAAAGAGCAGTCATTATCAACACATTGCCATATTGGGCAGTTATTATCAACACATGCCATATTGTTCGTAAATTTCTAAACATAACACAAGATACTACATACAGAAATGATCCACAACGTATACATGTAAACAACAGCACTCGCTCACAACACGGTACACAACATACTGTAATATGTCCACCTCTAACCCAAACAAACACACAAATACAACTTACCGAACAAACAAGTACAACAAATGATACAACATATACCTACAATCAGAGATTCACCTCTGAAGCAAACCACATTATCACTACCCATTAGTATACAACCCAAACGCAAAAGCCTAAACAGCACTTTAGACTCACAACATGACACACAACATACTGTAATATCTCCACCCTTAACTCAACCAACCACACAAACACAACTTCCTGAACAAACCAACGCAATAAATACTCAACAACAACTCACAATACTCCTTCTTCTCAGAAACAAACCACACGTCTTCAACCGAAGCGCAAAAACCTAAACAGCACTACTAGCTCACAACATACTGTAATATCCCCACCAAAAACCCCAGCAACCTCACAAATGCAACCTCAAGAACAAAGAAACACCATAAATACAAGTAACCCAACATGCACCACAAAGACAGGTCCACCAAATAAAGTTACACGTCCTAGCACAGTTAAAAAACACAAAACTCCTTCTTCACAGAAATACACCACGTTATCACAACCCACTCGTATTCAACCCAAACGCAAAGCCAAAGAAACACTTACACAATAAAATCAATTTAATAAAATTACAGGAATTATTATAATGATTCTGTTTTGTTTTGTTTTGTTTTCCTCTTTTTTGATAGCGTTGGCTATTGTGCCCATCAATACCTATGTTGGTAAGTATGAATTACATACTATCCCTAGATTGCCAATGCACGTGTTTTTTTTTAAGGACCCTACATAACACTGCACCAGACACAGACACAGACACTAATCGTTACTTGATTTTAATCCGTGCGATTAGTTAACCAGGCTAGACCTGAGTTCTCACAAGAAACACCGACCATAATATGAATGAAGATGGTTAATAAACAAATTGAAATCGATAGCCAAAAACAGAAAATCAAAACTTTATTGGGTTCATTTATACACAACAACAATCCATAAAATTGGAAACTAATAAAATTGAACTTTTCATCAATAAAATGCGTTGAACTATTTTTGTCATTTGTATAGGCACCGAGTCGTACTAATACGCTAACCTGTTTAAGGTCCCTTGACATGGACCAATAAAACGCACAAGAACGCAGAAAGAAATTGCAAGATCAAATCATTGCATGCAATAAGCATTGATGCATTGTATTTCACACGGTGCAATTCTATTTCAAAAGACCGCGCAAGTGTTGTCGTCACATTTTGAGGTAGGTCCATTCCCGCGTTCCAAACAAATCGAATCTGTGTTGAAAACGAGTACTAGGTTAAAAGAAGCTTTCTTGAAGATATTTTACTGTTTGTAGTAAAGGTAAGTACCTTTATGGATCAATGTTTTTTAATAGCAATTCGTAACAAAGCAAAAAAGTTCTAAATACTTATGTCTTTTATTAAATGGTTAATAACATTTAAAAATTAAGTGAGGTTATGTCGTATATTTTCATAGTCTTTGTACTTTATAAAAATGTCCATTTCACAAATAGCTAAAGAACTCTTATTGAAGAAGCGATATATTGAAACTAAAAGTTTATCTTTTCTGGCATTTCACCATGGTAATGTGTTTTGCACCAATGTATAAACATTACAGCGAAAGGGACGCATGCAATTTTTTTGTATTTCCAAGTGATCCAACTGAATTGAAGCGATGGTTAATACTTATTAAGTAAGTTAAAATAAAATGTATTTAATATAATTCTATTAGTCCCAATTTTACAGACGAAAGGACAGAGATCCAGGGAAGCATAGTCGGATATGCAATTGCCATTTTGTTGATGGAGACAGAATAGGCCCACATTGTACGATTACAATAAGGGAAAGCAGTTTGATGCAGCCAAAACTGCCCACAAACGGTAAATGTAATTATTTCATCAATTCAATTATTAAAATAAAAATGATCTTAGGCAGAAGGATTGTTGATGAAGGTGACGATGTAGCAGTTGTAGAAGAGATGGAAGTTATAAATACACCAGAACAGGCTGTCTCGCAGCAATTTCCAGCAATGCTCGAAGCGGAAAAATTTGTTTTAAAAGAGAAATTGGAAACTTTAAAGGAGGGCGTAAAAAATGTCCACATCTTCGTTCCTACAAATTCAGAAAAATGATCACTTCATTCGTGTGTATACTGGTCTCCCCACAAAGGAAATCTTTTTATGTTTATTTAGTTTATTTGAAAAAAAAACATTTATTATACCTACATATAAAAATAGAACATTTTTGGCATAATATACGAGTATAACATATTAAAAAAATGTTCCAAAACCCACTCGTGGGTATTGCCGCGTAACACAAAGTATTGAAACGACGCATCGTCACCAAAAGCACACAAAATGTCGAATCTGCATATTGAAGCACGTCCACGTCCAGAGAAAGAAAGGAGTTAAATAAGTAAAATAAGGTTTCAAAGAAATATTACCATACATAAGAAAGTTGGGTATGAGCAGCCTGTGCAGTCACTGCGTATGCCCACATAATTTTTACTATGTGCGAAATGTTTGCCTTTACTAGTAGCATTTGTGGTTAAAATCTCAAAGAATCTCCATAAATAAGAATTTTGGCACTGCGCAGTATGCCCACACATCACTGCGCATGCCCACACATTATTTTTACTATATGCGAAATGTTTGCCTTTACTAGAAGCGTCTGTGGTTAAAATTTCAAAGCAATATCTCCATAAATAAGAAAGTTGGCATTGCGCAGTCACTGCGCATGCCCACATAATTTTTACTATGCGCGAAATATTTATCTTTACTAGAAGCGTCTGTGGTTAAAATTTGAAGGAAATATCTCCATAAATATGAAAGTTGGCATTGCGCAGTCTGCGCAAAATATGGAGTTAAATGAAACTGATCGAATTGGGCAAATATAGACCATAACAGCTATCAATTAGCGAAAACGCGAAGTCTCTAGGTGGCCCAGGGGCCGAGATCTCGATGGAACGGACGGACGGACGGAAACACGAGCACATAAGCTTTACCTCAACTTCGTTGTGTTACGCTAAAAATAACTGCCTAATTCTTAATTAACTAAGAAAAGAACAAACCAGAAAATTTCTAAATACCAAAATCGGGTTTTCTTTTTGTATTTGCAAATCGGTTTATAACATTTTCTAGATTTAATTTAATTTCTCTGTGAATGTATACCAGGGGTGGTCTTCAATCATTGTGGATCTCAAAGAACTTTTTAACAATCTAAGGCTTGAGAAACTCCTTTCAGTGGTTGCAATAGATATTGTAAAAGTGCAGATAATTTGTAAAAGTTTCTTAATGGTAGGATAATAAATTTGGTCACAATTTTGAAGAGCTTGTAATGCACTATGGTAGACAATGTCCATGGTGCAAAAACTCTGTTTATAAAGCTGCACCTCACCCAGAAGTTGTATTAATGACGGGTTATTTAGCAGGTCTCCGTACTCATTTATTATTAAACTTAAATGATCATTTAAAACGTTATCATCGGTGACGGCCTGAAGAGCATTGGGTATTAATATATTTACGCTTAAATTTGATAATTTTTTTTACTAAAACGATTCGAAAACGTAGAAGAGCTCGAAAGGAACCATAATTGTGGCTTACCAAATTCACTTCTCCATCTTTTCCAAGTAAGAGACGGTCATCACGATGACCCCTTAACAGTATATTTTGTTGTCCATTAAAAATAATGGTTTTTAAAATTGGAACCCATATGAATAAAAAGTGCCCCCTCGCACTGGGCGACTTAGCATGGTTAGCCATGCGACAGGACGCAGTGCAGAGCTGCTGAGCAGCCCAGTCTGAAGGGGCACTTACGAGTATTTCGTTTGAATTTTGCAAGTGTAAGCATATGCTCCCTTTTATTCATATGGGCCTTTGTCTGTTCTCCAGGACTTGTTTTCTTCTTTCGTCGTCCGAGGGTTAAATATTGAGTAATGCCTGAGGTGCATACAACATTTTATTTTTCATCGTTCCAAAGAATGCATTTCCAATATACAAATGTAATGATTATTGTTTGCCCAACATTAAAGTGCTTCATACGAATCAAGTTGCATCTTTTTTATTACATAATACATAACTCCGTCAATCAATTTGACAGGCCGTTTGAGGGCATAATGAGATGACAATCCATTATGCCCTCTCATTATGCCCTTGGGCGTAATAGACTGCTGTATATATCACATATGACAGATATAATTGACATATAATAGGCAAATGAAAAATAATAGTATATTAAGTATGGAGAACGGTAAGGGATTTTTACCGTTCGAAGACAATTGTTTGGAGGAGGAGCGAAGCGACGACTCCAATTATTGTCTGAGAACGGTAACCCTTAACGTTCGACGTGCTTATAACATTTTTTGCGCGATCGAAATTAAAATTATGCAACCAATATAAATATGCACTAAGAAATTAACGAGCAGAATAAATCGAAATGATCGAAGTGGTATGGTGTACATCACTAGGTAACCAGTTTATTTGTCAAAATTGAAGTTAATAATTTCATAAAAATGTGCATGTGTCTGATGTAGTTTACTAGCTTTGCACTTCCTTTATGACTTTATGAGTGTCTTGCTATAGGAAACAACAGCACAAATTGTACGTTTAATGTACCTAACAATAATTAAAGATTAAATGTAATGTAAGACTGTTGATTTTTTAAAAAGGCGTCGGTAAGTATTTTTGCTGTTCTGTTTTTAGATCGGTAAGTAATTTTGGCGTCGTCGTAATCATAGCAACTGGTAAATTCTACGTACTGTCATGGAAACACCCATGGTACATAGTCAGAAATGAGCGATCGCGCAAAAAACAATATTAAAATTAAAAAATCTTCATACCAACTTGTAAAATGATTGTTTCTCTACAAATTCAAAATTCTAAGTTGATGTGTGCATTTGAAGTTAGGCTCGAAGTGGAAGATTCAATAGTTCAAAAATCAATTTAGAACCTACCATTTTATTTGAATTTGCGCTCAACATTTTGTGCTTTATTGTATTTGGTGAATCAATTTCGAGAAAGTGGAATTTGGTATTGTGTCACAAAGTGCAGCTGTTTCCAGTGCAAAGAAGGAGTAATATATTTCCGCAACTCGCCCAATGCATTATGAAAAAGGAGTCGCCGTATGCTCCTATATGAATTTACAAAGTCTGAATTAATCTGCTCTACAATGGAAATCCCAACGTTTACTTCGAACACAGATTGTGCCCGCTATAGCGTGTGAATGAATTGACTCAAACTTTTATTCAATTTACTTATGCAATTACCTCACAGCAAATTGAAAATGCTAGGCTCACCGAAATTGATGGAAATTTAAATAGAGAATGAAGTTTTGTCTAGACTGTATTGTGTCCAACTCTTAAATGTAATCGAAAATCAGTTTTAGTACCTACTTAATTAAAACAATGCGCAAACAATCTAGTTGGAGTAGTAAATTTTGGAAACGGCATTTGTGTAGGGCATAATTTCAATTTAGTTCAATAGTAGTCACTGTGATTGGACAGAACAGAACAATAAAGAAAAGGAATCAGATCGATTTCCAAATGGCGTCCATTCACTGGATTGATTAAATAATAATTGCAATAAACTATAGACCTGGGGCCTGTAACACAAGCCGTAGAAGTCTACAATTATTGTTAGAATATATTTTACACTTGTAGCTTTTTCATAACACAACTCATTTGCATATTATACAGAATTCATTAGGACTTGTAGTAATAGTTACAGGCAGATTACTTGTAACTTGTAGACTAAACTAAGGGTGCGGGCATTTTGCGACATCAATAAAGTGTTCTGTAACGCAGATGGAACGTGAAAGCCCGGCTGTATTTGTGGATGGACACGTTTTTTTTTAAATGAATATCAGCACTTTTGCAGCTTACGATTGTAACTGGAGTTCGTTAACGCATTTTATTTGATTCGAATTTAATTGATTTTTTTCGATTTTGTATGTGGGCAAGTGGTCTTTTAGTACTGCCCAGACTTTGTAAATGCGTTTGAAAGCTAGAAGCGCCATGGGAATTTGTTACGTTCACTTTGGGCCAACGTGACAAAATTACCTTAGATAAGCACACGGTAAGCTCAGGCAAAGTAGAGGTGGGTCGGGGTGAAAATGGGGTTCTTCTATACACACACAAATAAGCCAAAAAGGGAAGGAAAAAGTAAAAGTAATCCGGATAGACGCCACTTAGTTTTTGATGAATTTAGAGAGAGAGGAATACTAAAGGGATGAACAAGGCAGACCAAGAGATCCTTGTTCTCGTCTTACTAAACTCAAAGGAATACACAATTATGGGGAAAACAAACAGTATTTGATGTATAAATGCGGGTAGTTTAATAACAAAGATCTCAAAATATCACAAATCTGACACTGTAATATATCGACCTAGTATATCAAACTGGGAATTTAACATAATCTCTAATAAAACAAATTAGAAGCCAACACGTAGCCTGGGGAAATATTTATCCAAAAGGGCTTCCGCAGAAACAACGGAGCTATAATCATTAAGTGACTTTCAAACAAAGTAATAATCACAACTCGTTAGTATCAACAACCAAAATGTAATCAAACGTTAAAAGGGAAAAAGGAAGAAAATAACTAAATTTACCTTGAACTCCGGTCGCAACCTTCCGAGCTCAGAGGACGCGAAACTGCAAATCTGAAACAGTCAGACACAAAAACAAAAAAATATAAGAAGGGTAATGATTCGCGTTGCACAATATATCGCATAAGCAATGGTTAACGTAAGACACGAATGGTTATTCTTGTACGTAGAATTGCAATCAATACTAAAAAGAATCAAAAATTCAAATGACTTTACAACAAAATAAAATTTGGTTCGACTAAGGGTTGGTTTTCACAATCGGTATGAGATATCAAAAAGTGACATGAAGTTTTAAGAGAAAAATACTATAAAATGTACAAATAAAATAACTGAATCTATCTTCAATGACAAAGCAATCTTATCAATTCAAAAGAAAACAAACGTACACGAGCAAGTTCTTCAAAACAAAATACATAAAGTTAATTAAAAATTTACACAGTACCAACTCCACACGTCTCGTTAATTAAGTACTTGCGTTTCGGAAGAATGAATCGTAGGTCAACGAACTTCGTAAAATTGGGTCATCAGTTCAAATATCGGTTTCACATAAAATGGCGGTAATTCTTCAGTCAATTCTTCAGTCGGTAAGGTAGAAATATGTAGAGCGTTTTTGATTGTAATGGCGTCGAAACTTCAATGGAATTCTATTGCACCATATGGAAAAATCGGGTATTCGCGTTTCCACGTCAAAATATCAATATACAGTCAGGAAGCAATTGGTAAAACCAAAATAAGAAGTAAGAAAACTTAGAGAGTACGAAAGTAGCCTAGAACTGATTATTTAAAATAAAAAGATAATGCGTCATAGATAACATACCACAAAACGGCCTTAAACTTGTAAGATAAATCCGCAGCAATGCGTCATCAGCGAAATTGGAAGTAAGATGATAAGAGAAAACTTCACTAATCTTAGTACAACACCACTAATAATCCCAAAAAAGGTAGACAAATATGTCAAGTAAGTGTAATGGCGTGTAGCTCAAATACAAGTCAAGATCGAATCGAGTTCTTCAACAAGGACTGCGCGCGTCGACAGTAAGTGGGAGAAGAATAACCGCGCCAATCAACAGAATACTAGACAAAAGGTTTTTTTAAAAGAAAACTATATCGCAAATAAAGGGTCGGGTTATAATGTGAACACCTAGATGGCGTAAGGATTGCTATATAAAGGTAAGAGTTCGCATAATGTTATTCGAGAAGGATTCCACATAGTAATTCAAATATAAGCCAAAGCAAAGATTACACGGTAAAGAAAATACCGTCACAAATTGCTAAATGAACAGGAAATTGTTCCATGTTGAATTGAGGTCTTGGTGTCAAGGAATATGATTGAACGAAACAGTTGGTTTTATTGGTGGAAAAAGTATTCGTTCCGAATTTATTGGGTGTCAATCAAAAGAGAAAAAGTTGTGAGATTTTGGTTGTTCGGAGAGGACCGCGAGACAATGCGCACTGAACCGTGACCTAAGTCACGTCAACCAACTGTAAAATATATTAGGGTGAAATTTATTGTGTCCGAATTCGCGTCAAATCGCAAGAGAGATATACACGGTGAGCCGGAAGTGCAGTTAAGTCACCTGTAATTTGGAACAGGGTGGCGTTACATTTCTTACGTGCTGTCACCAGCGAAGTAAAGTATCCCAACTGTAAATTACTGTGGGGTGGATTTTATTTTGAGTTATTCAATGAAGATGATTTTGTCGCAGCGCGATTAAGTCCGTCACCTGTAATCTAGTGCGGGGTAGTAATATATATTGTTGTGAGACCCTAATAATGAAAACTGTTTTTGATTTGGGAGAGGTTTCGTGCTGATACGGTGTTGAAGTTGATTATATAGAGTGGCCCAACGAGAAGTATACAGAGGGCTTTTAGGGTGTTAAATTTAGAAATTTCGAAAAATCCTCGAACACGTCAATTTTGTATTCGAGGGGGACAACTTTTGGAATACAAATCACGAACCCAAGTCTTCACCCCTCTACGTAGGGAGCTTAACCCCTAAAATTTTAAATGGAATCCTATGGCAAATGGCACATTATTTGAAAGCCAATTTAATCGTGATTACTAATCTGCTTTGCTTTTTAAATTCTATTGATTCGTTTCGGAGATATTCGCATTTGAAATGGTTTTTTCTTAAAAAACCAAAACAAATGCGATCTAAGTCACCTTGTATTAAAAAAGGTTTAAATTGTGCAAAAAATAACAAATAACTTTAAACACACAACATTTATTTCAATAAATGCTCGAATTGCCTTCCGCCTGCTTCCATGCAATAATAAAGATTTGCTTCAAAACGCTGCCGTACATGTTGCAAGATTTCAGGGGTAATCGCTCGAAATTGTTGAGTTATACCATAGTGTATTCTATTCTTACAGTATGGTTATACGTGCTCGCAACCCTTGTAATGTTCCGGACGGAGTAGCATAAACTTTATTCTTTAAATATCCCCACAAGAAGTAATCTAAAGGACTTAAATCAGGGGAAAAAACCATTTCAAATGCGAATATCTCCAAAAAGAATCAATAGAATTAAAAAAGCAAAGCAGATTAGTAATCACGATTAAATTGGCTTTCAAATAATGTGCCATGTGCCATAGGATTCCATTTAAAATTTTAAGGGTTAAGCTCCCTACGTAGAGGGGTGAAGACTTGGCTTCGTGATTTGTATTCCAAAAGTTGTCCCCCTCGAATACAAAATTGACGTGTTCGAGGATTTTTCGAAATTTCTAAATTTAATACCCTAAAAGCCCTCTGTATACTTCTCGTTGGGCCACTCTGTATAATGCTGTGTAAACTATGTCGATGTAGACGTTGTCCAGACGCCTGCAGTAATGACAGGTCGTTAATTACTAATCAAATTCTCGTTTCAATTCATATGATTGATCTGGTTAGGATTTTACGTGTATACACATACCTACCGATAATTTCGTTTCTCGCTTATATCCAAGTCTATACTTTCGTAGAAAATTGTTACGTTCACTTTGGACAAACGCGACAAAATTACCTTAGATAAGCACACGGTAAGCTAAGGCAAAGTAAAGGTTGGTCGGGGTGAATGTGTGGGGTTCTTTTATACAAGCACAAATAAGCAAAAAAAACAGTAAAAGTAATCCGGATAGAAGTCACTTAGTGTTCAATAAATATTAAGAGAAAGGAGAGGAATACTTACTAACAGGGTAAACAAGGCAGACTGAGAGATCCTTGTTCTCCTCTTGCTAAGCTAAAAGGAATACAAAAACTTATAGGGAAAGAGCATACACAATATTTGATGTCACATATGATGGTTATATAATGCAATGATCTCAAAATATCACAAATAGGACTCTGTGATATATAGATCTGCTATGTAAATATTTAAATTTAAAGCAATCTTTAGTAAAAAGGGAATCAACACGTAGTCGAGAAAAGTATTTATCAAAATAAGCTTCAGCAGAACAACTGAGCTATAATTATTGAGTTTCGAACAAAGTAATAATCACAATTCGCTAGTATCTAAAACCAAAATATAATCAAACGTTAAAAGGGGAAAACGACGAAAATAACTAAATTTACCTTTGAACTTCCGGTCGCAACCTGTTGAGCTAAAGAGGACACGAAACTGCAAATCTGTAAACAGACAGATGCACAAACAAAACAAGTTGTAAATCAGCATATGCATGATGAAAGCGCATTTTTGGTAATACAGGTCAGTATTTTATTAGCGAAGTTTAAAATTATCGATCTACCGAGTAATTTTGGCTGCGTTAAATAATTAATTTTATTTAATTTCAATTGAGAGTACGTCTTTATTTTATAAAACAAATCACAATGTAAATAATTTAGTTTTTATACTGGTAGCTCTATCTAACGATAAAATTGTAGTACCTCCGAAAACCAAGTAATCTAACTCAAAATAGACTAAAGCCTGCACATCTACACTATGGCAGAACGCTTTTAGTGAAAATTTGGTCTCTAGCTATTGTAGTTGCTGAGATCTCACCCGGACAGACATTTCAAAAATGCGCTAAAAATAAGAGGGGCAATAATTCGCGTTGCACAATATAATATCGCATAAACAATGTATAACGTCTAACACGAGGGGATATTCTTATACATAAAACTGCAATGAATACTGAAAAGAATCAAGAATTCGAATGACTTTACAACAAAACGAAATTTGGTTCCATTAATCATTATAGGTTGTTCCTTACAATCGGTATGAGATATTAAAAAATGACAAGTTTAAAGAAAAATACTATAAAATGTACAAATAACTAAATCTCTAATCTCTCAAATGCAAACAAACTCACACGAGTAAGTTCTTCGGAGCAAAATACATAGCGTTATATAAAAATCATAGAAATTTAATATAGGTACTTGCGATTAAGGTTTCGGGGTAACAATCGGAACGTAGGTCAACGAACTTCGTATAATCGGGTCACCAGTCGGTTGTTTAATTTCGCTTGAAATGGCGGATAATTTTGCAATCCGTAAAGTAGAAATATCTATGGCGTCTTTGACTTGGCGTTGAAATTTCAATGGAACTCTTCTTGCGCAATGTTGCGAAGATCCAAAATTCGTTTTCACTTAGAAATATCAATGTTAACAGCACAATCAGGGAGATAATAAGGAAGCAATGAGTAAATCAAAAGTTAGAAGGAAGAAGGAGCCACAAACGGCCTTAAACTTGTAAAATAAATCCGTAAAAATGCATCAGCAATGCTTAGAAGTAAGATAATAAGAGAGATACTTCACTAAACTTAACACAGCGCCAGTATATCCCAAAAATTGCAGACAAAAAATGTCAATTATCTTTAATGGCGTGTATCTGCTTTGCAAGTAAAAATCGAACTTCGCGTTTCCAACAAGGACTGCGCGCGCCGACACGAATGAGAGAAAAACGCACGACATCCAAACGGTAAAATAACAAACATCATAAAAGGAAGCTACAACACTAAAATAAAGAACGATAAGCAAGAACTACGAGAACAGACGACTACAGAACTACAGACTACAGGAATTATTCACAATTAACGAATGAGTTACAAGGTCACCTAGATGGCGTAAGGATTGCTATATAAAGGCAAGAATGTACATTTGTGTGCAGTTAATTACTGCTTGTCATTAAATGGGATAGACTCACGCCCGATCACGTCGAAAGGTCTCCTATGATCTCGCTGGGGCTGCGTCGGGCACAGGGCCAGTTCTATGTCTATAGCTGGTGGTCTTGGTCACGAGAGCTATCTCTGGCTCTAACGACGTTAGGAAGGGTCCTTTAACACATGGAGAATACGTTGGTCCTAGATGTGACTAGTCTTTTGTTTGTGCCGAGATGGGCGTCTAGACACATGGAAAAGGGCTCCCCTTATGATCTCAATTGGAGTTACGTTAAAGCTCTGGGTCAATTTAAGGTCGCGTGAGGGCCTTCTGATCGGTGGCAGTGCTCTGGATCTGAGGATTCGTTCGACCCAGCATTTCGATGGAAGCGCTCACCCTCTGAATACGTTCTGCCCACCGCGTTGGATGCTCTGCACCGCAGAATTCGCGAGCCGGCCGATCATTGTAAGTACCCCGTGCCTGGGCTGTATGAGCCCACCGCGTTGGAAGACTCCTGTTATTGTTTAAATATTTAAACAATGCTCCTGTTTACCCTCGTTTATTGAGAGAGTGGGTTTTTAAACGGGAAGTTACGTGATCTTTCACCTAGATAGATATATAGTACCTATGTCTGCATGGAGGAGAGTCATGGCACTTTATTGCGCATGGGGGATACGTATTCCAGGCTTGGTCGGGCCCGGACGTCATAAGGCCCACTTCATGAGGGTTACGTTTTCAGCGCGAATGCTTCCGGGACAAACTAGCTGACGTGATAAGACTCTTGCAGACCCTCGTTTAGTTCCACGCATGAGGGTAGGGATTGCACAGGGGGATACGTAGACGGGTGGCACTGGGTCCTGGACGTGAAAAATCCTCTGTTCTCGTTCACTCAGCTCCTAAGTGTAGTATGTTTGAGTGTTGCTGAGTAATATCATTAGAGTAGTTAGACTGAACGCAAGACAGAGGTGCTCCTTGTGTTTTTTTTTGTAATTCCAGTGGTCCTAGAATCTAGATGATCCTGAGATTTGGGGGAGTGATATTGATGATTTATTCGTTATATCGTTGTACCCCTCATATATGAAAGAATTGTTGACTGTAAGTAGATTATGACATCGCTGCGTATAAAAAGATGCCACCTTTCTGAAAGCACCGTTTCGGCCTGCGAAAATATACACTGGCGACTTACACAATAGAAACAAAAAAAATCAACCCCCACTAGTAAGCTACTGTTACAAGCTGTCAGCACATTTTCGTACAAGAAATTAACCTCGAAATTAACATTATTTTTCATATGATTTAAAAGTAGAATCAACATATTTAGTACGAACGGAATATTTCAATCTTGGTTCAACGGCTTTGTGGTTAATCCCTTCTATAAGCAACTAATATCTCAGCGATCGGGGTTCACTTGCATTTCGGTCCTTCAGCTGTAAAACCGCCGAAACTAAAGCGAAACTTACTCATAACTGAAAACGTTAAATTCAGAACTTGCAACTCAACAGTTCTCAACAATTTTTTGAGTGTGCTATCTTTTAACATGATACTAACAGATGGAATTTATTGTAAAATGGCTTATCTACAAGTTCAGGAGCAATTTCTGTAACGTTGCTGTCGAACCGCAAAAAAACGACTTCAGATAATTCCCCAAATGGCACATTGCCAACTTCCATCTACTGAAAATGAAATTACAACTTATTCCAGCTTGAGATTTCAGTCATTACATAATATACTTCGTACATCTTTAGGGTGAATTTACATGCATCTGTGATTCGTCGACGCGTCGAATCTGTCAATATGTATTAAATCCAGTTTGGCACATCATTCCTTACGTGTCGACAGACAACGGCTGCATTTTAATTGTCAGTTCACAAAACGGCGTTTAACACGCAACTAATGCTTATTTACAGTATTTACACGATACTACTTCCCGAAAGTGCGCTATGCTCGCAAAAACGGAAAATCGTCCTGAAACCTTCATTTTCTTGCCTACTTTCTGTCAGGAAATTTAGTTTCCTGCCGCTTGTCACTTTATTGGCCGCACTGTCACTTTACCGGTCGCACCGTCACTTTACCGGCCGCATTTGTGACATTACTAACTGTCTATAATGACTTATGGCACCACTGACAAATTGAAATTGAAATTTTATATTAAAATACAATTTCGGGTAAAATTTAATACAAAACTCGTCAGTAAAATGACATTACCTGACTCGGAAATGAAAGTACTCGGCCCCAAAGGGGCCTTGCATTTCAATATTTCCTCGCCAGTAATGTATCATTTTCCGGACTTTTATGTAAATAACTACTACCTTATAAACTTCCAAACTGCAAAATAATATTGATTTTCTGCAAAATAAAAAGGTATTGGCAAATTTAGTGAAAGACCAAATTTTGCTAATCGCAAGCGACCAAGCGTATTGTAAAGTTTAACCCATTAATTATTTGCTAGTTTTCTACGAATGTATTATGCGAAAACGAAACGCTACATTGTTTTAACTGTGTGTGTTTTGTTAGTAATTCATTTCGTAGGAAACAAACAGCAAACAACAAACGTTTGATTAGTATAATTTGTGGTAATTTATCACTTTGGAGATTATTGCTGCACACAGCATGATTCGATAAAATACACGCCTTGAGCAATTGTTTGTTTAGACAGTTAGTGCTTTCAAAGCAAGAATACACTCTAGCTATTATAAACTGATGAGGGGCCCATTGCATAATTTATTAGTCATTTAACTACCGATAATTTATGCAGGATGGATCGGTTTATGAACAACAGAATAAAAAAGAATATCCATTATACTAATTGAACTTACGGCAAAGAAAAGTGCTCGGGTGGATAGTCAATTAAATTACACATTGAAATTGACTGGGAATCTTATATTGAAATTCGAGTTTGATTTACATGAAATAATGAAATGAACTCAATAGGGAATCGAGGGTTAACTTCTTCGTGTTTTAGGTTTATCGCATTCCATATTGGAAATATTACTTTAAAGAAAATTTTATTACTCTTTGAAACATGATTTGCTGTGGGTGTCAACATTTCCTTTTCAATTTAAATGTGATGTACCATCTACCATATCTTTAGAATTGTTTATACATTTGAAAACGTCTTTGTGTATTTTTAATAAACAGTAAATATCGGGAGTAAATAGGTCAAGTATTTGCACCAAAATTTCATGTTCCATTAGGTATGTTCCACTTGTTATTTTAGGGGATCAACAAAAATTGGTTGATCATTCACGGCACCTTTTGGCAAATAATTTCTACTCGCCATGTCATCAACAAATATCTCCAACTTTAATTTTAAAACAATCTGTTCAACTTGTTCAGTTTTTAGGAAGAACATATTTTGTTCCATTTGATGATTCCGGCAATAAACGATTTGGAGCTAGTGCTACCTATATCTGCTCTACTTAAAGTCTAGATGTCTTGGAATTAGAGGATTGGTGAAATGACAGTATTGAAGACCGATTATCCACGGGAGCAGGGATTGTTATTAGGGAAATGCACATCGGTTTACCGATCCGAGGCCTACGATACTTACAGGCCGGAGCGCTCGAAAAAGTCACGTGACGTTAGGAGTCATATGAAATACATTACGGCTTATGAAAAATCCGTGCGCGGCTCCACTATTTATTTTTTTACTCCGGATCCGTTCAACATAGAGCCACGAAATTTCAATGAGAGCTTGTCAATAGTACACACAATCAAATTATGGTGTTCGTTAATTTTTAATAACAAACGATGTTAGTAAATCCGCGTTTTTCTATCTTTACATCATCATATTTCTTTTTCTAGGAACTATATCATTATAATCCTTTCAGTGTCTTAAACTAGAATGATATTCGCCTCCAATTATGCGTATATGATGCCTTATCTGATATTAGTATTAGTTTTAACAGGCCCTACAAAATCGCGCATTATTATAAGTAAGTATCGTAGGCCTCGACTGATCCCAAAGTTGGTGGACCATTCAATAACGTCTTGATTATAATCGGCGTAGTTCAGCCTAGGTCTGTTTCTTTCATAACCCAAAAGTTAAGGCACAATCTGGCCTTGCTGTCAGCCGGATTATATATTTTACAACTAACTTGCAAATGCACATGATCATATGTAAGAACAATATTTTATGGTAGTCCTCAATAATGAAAAAAGTTGAATGTCAACGTAACCCCTATTTGATAAATGTGACAAGCTGACTGGTCAAGTATGCGCGATTCTGCACATATGGGCCTAGTCACGATCGTATAAGGGATGCTAAGTAGAGCATCGGGAGTATTAGTGAGTTTGGCGTAATAGCCTTTTATGTGAGTGTCTCCCACGTGTAGGTGGTGAGTGTATTGTGCAGGCCACCAGCACGGTCGTGCTTTGTTGGGCTATTAGGTAAAATCCCTCGCAGATATCCGGATATATTCCTAGGCTTTTAGAGTGCATTATGTGCACGAACCTATTGGTATTTAAGTTATGCTTAACTTTAAGGGATACTTAATTTTGACGGTGCAATTGGTCCTTAATCAATATAAATGAAAAGATATTGCCTTTGCCGTATTCCTATGATGGATGACGGTAGGAGCGAGGTTGAAAGCTGTGGTCTCGCGCATAAAATTGAGCTTAGTATTTTTTTGCTCTCGACCAATGTTGCTGTATTGAATCGCTGATGGATAAAGAAAAACTAATCCTTGTTCATATCCAATTGGTTGGTGGTGACAATTCTGGTAGTTTTTGTTCAGTTGATCTCCAAATAGTTTTAAAATACAATAAAATGTTTCTACTATCATCCTCATATAATTAAAAAAAAAACGGATTGAACCTTTTCTTAAATCTTTATACAGGGTACATACAGTGTGTAAAGCGATGGGGTATACAAGAGGGAATTGTTTTTGAAATATTGATTTATGAAAAAAATTTATTCTTCATGATTTTTGCTTGCTTTGAAAGTACCAATAACGTTCCGATAATCTAAAATTTATTTATAGAAATCTGGAAAAAAAATAAAATTAATTTTTTTATTGAAAGTTATCATTCTACATTATAATTAAGATAGAGTATTGCTATCAAACCACAAACAATCGAAACGTTATTGGTACTTTCAAAGCAAGCAAAACAGGGTCCGTTAACTTGGCCCCCCCACCCAGAGATTTGATAGTCGTATTATTTTAAAATGAATGCGCTCGTTATGCGCTCATATGCGCCACCGATAATAACTCTTGCGCCATTATCGTTTTTTAGAAATCCTAAAAAACATTTGGGGGGGCCAAGTGAACGTAGCCCCCCCCCGCCCCCCAGTACGTATTTTGTCGCTTGTAACTAGGTCACCTGATACATTTGGTTATGCGCTCAATTGCGCCACTTCAATTAAAGCTTGCGCCATTAAGGTTAAGGCGTGACAAATTTTCAAAAAGTGGGGGGGCCAACTTAACGTTTTTTAAAGTTGCTTTTTTTCAACATCTGTTCATACGAAATTGTACTCCCAGGTATGCGCTACAATGCGCCGTAAAAATATATCTTTGCGCCATTCTTGTTTTTTGGTTATCCTTAAATATATTTGGGAGGGACCAAGTGAACGGAACCCCCATAACGCATTTTGCTACCGGTATTTGTGCCACTCAATACATATGGTTATGCGCTCAATTGCGCCACTTGAATTAAAGCTAGCGCCATTACGGTTAAGCCATAAAAAAATTTTAAAAAGTAGGGGGGGGGGGCTAACTTAACGTTTTCAAAAGTTACGTTTTTTAACATATTTTTTCTAGTACAACGTACCTTTGATCATGCGCTAAAATGCGCCGTAAACAAAAATCCTTGTGCCATTATAGTGTTTCAGAAACATATATGAAGAATAAATTATTTTCATAAATCAATATTTAAAAAGAAATTCCCTCTTGTATACCCCATCGCTTTACACACTGTATAAGTAAAAAAAGATTGGGTGGTAGCGAAATCAGATTTCCTTTCGCATCCCAATTTAGGAGTCTGCCCTTACGTAGTAGGAATTTTGAAAAAAATTTTGCAAAATCGGAAACGGCATACCCCAAAACCCATTCAAAGACGTAACACCAATCTTGTGCAACTCGTATGGTTGCCGAGAATAAAATTAAAGAAGAAATGCAAATTTTACCACTGCCCTGAGCACTGAAAAAAGTACTTGTTTTGATCCCCTCTACCGTCCAATTTTATTTTTACATACTACCCTGCATAGATTATGAAACTCTCCATACAACTTACTTTTTTTGTTTAATGGATGTGCTTATCTTCATGTTTTGCAACTCGTTATACGGGTACCACTGAATTAAGAATCTGAGCAAGAGGGTGCCGCAAAACTGGTACAAAAGTGTGGTGCTTCGATCCTCGATGTGACCACTCGCGCGCGTATATCAGATCGAGGTCGAGGGTACTATGGTGTGATGCTATGGTCGGACCGATGGTCAACGCTCCGTTGTGCCCGTACCCTTACTCTATTCGCTACGCGTATCACTATAACGCGCGTCTAATACATTCCGAGCACAAACTTTCATGTTTCTACCGTTAAATCTAAAGTTATGCTTATTTATCAATCCTGGATGGCTTCATTTCCTTGCTGCCTTTTTTTATTCTTGAATCTCTCTTCGTCGTCGGATTAAAGCTGCGGTTTACCGACACCCTGCAGACCTGGTTCGTGATATCGCTGCTATCGTACCACTTATTTCACACGTGCCGATATTCATAGAGGTGTGCTTACATATGTACCTAAACAAATTCGAGCAAAAGGGCCAATGCGTCGCGATTTAAAACAAAACGCTGCTTCTTTGGGTAACCATTCATAAATGGAATTTTCTGATTTATCAGGAGATTCAATTCTTAGATATTGGTGCACTTACTGTATCACTCGTTGGCTCGCACTCCTACGTAACTTAACCATCGGTATTCGGTACCTTAGCGCAATGCAGGCCAAAGTTGCTCTCCATTACAAGTCAAGGCGGCGAAACGGCAGAACGGAATTGCACTCTGGCGCTACCAATGGATGCTCCATCTTGCCCCGGGTCAAGATCGGGATAGTAGCGGTCTACGTCGGCAAGTTCCAGGTACACTCAATCAGAGAAAACGATGACTCCATGAATTAAACGAGTTCAAGAAAAAATTGCGGCGGTCGTGTCAGAAGAACGGCACACGGCCCATACGACAATTTCCCTAGCGGTAATGGAAGTAACAAAACACAAATCAATAAACGGTGCGTATAGGAATTGCAAGAAACCGGAGACAATATCCCCCTCTATAATTAATTGCCATGATTACTCTCTAAATAAACCGGTACGATAGTAAATACAACACTGTGCAAAAGAAACATAAAATGAAAGATTTAACGGTTGCAAAAATAAATTTATGGAAAAGAATTACAGTACTTACAATCGTCACTTGCTAATAATGAAATGACTTAACGGAGCTGAAATTCTAAAATGTCAATTTTCCCTGGTCTTCTAAATGACAAGAGTTTTCGGACGCAACAAACATAACTGAAATATTTTAACGGGAACGGCTGCAAACGGCGAATTAATTACAGCTTTCTGTACGGTAACGGCGGCTGAAACTAAAACTTAGATTAGAAATTAAATCCATCACACAGTCGATTTTATAGTTTTTGTTTTATTTTTTTTTTGTTTACCTTCTATCATAGTGTAATAGAATAGAATAGTGAAACAACCTTACGAAGGAAAAGGGAAACTGATTTGGACATCGAGAATTTTTAGTTCTGGACGCGACAATCGGAAGGGAGGGCGTTGCTGTCACGGATTTTAAAAGTGACTCATGCTACAAACCTTCCACATTACATTGCCACCTTACACTACAGGAGTTAAGGTGACGCTTTTTTCAACGATCTATTTATTATAATTTTTCATTTCACTTTGTTACATATGAAAGAGAAAGATGTAGTTAAAAAGATCGCGAAATAATGCTCCTTTGTTCTTTTATTTTAACTGCCTTCAGTTTAAATCACATTCTGCAAATAAAGATTAAAAGTAAGGTGAAGGTTACGTTACGCATTAGGCTACTGTTCCTGTTTATCTGGCCTTATTTGACATTTTGCTTCGAGAAAAGCGCTAAAAGTAAAAGATGTAGAGCACGTGTTGTTCGAGGTATTTTCACTACAATACACCTATGCAACTATCATAATTGAATATAAAAATTGGGATTTTTTTAATTCAGTGCTGCTGTATGCTATAATCCCTCGGTGCAGGAATAGGATAGTATCAAATTTTAGTATTCATTTGGGGTTGTGTTGGTTGATATAATGAAACATGTGCAAAGGCACAAAGTGAAAAATTCGTTAAGCCGCTAAGCAAGAGGCAAAGAGTGCACTTTCAAATTTGTTTTTTCGATTTTAATAGCCCTTATGGACATTCATGCCAACGAGTAAACAAACATGAAATAATTTTTAATTTCTGATCGAATTGCACCAATACCAAGTATATAAGTGGTGTAGTTCCGGAGCCTTTGTGACTCAGACAGACATAAGGAGCGCAAAAGTCCACTTTTTATTTTTTTTTAAGGTGAAATTACGATCATTTCAGTCGATTCAGGCGTAGTGCAAAAAATCCACTTTTACACTATTATATAGGATTCTCGTAATAGACGTAATAGCAAAAACGTACAAGTGCCGTAGCGAGGGAGACAAAGCACGCGTTTGCACGTAATTTTATTAAGGGCGTAAAATTTTCAGAATACCTAATTGAAATTGTATAACCATTTACAAAAAAATTTAGAATTTACTGTTGCAAAAATCGGATTTTTTTATTGGCATTATTGTTTCGAAATAGTGCATAACTGTCGGCCGTACCAAAGAATACTTAATTACGTACTCTTTGCCCATAAGATAGTCGGTACGTTTTGAGAACTGGTGGGCGCTTTTACTAAAGCTAACCCGCTTAATAATAACAATATTTAGGTGCCTTCATACACTTTTTCATTATTGTATCCATTTCTCAAAAGTGAGGACTGTTTGTGGCACTATACTTTTTAAAACGCCTTTCTGCGTGTACTATTTGCGTTTCCTAACGTAAAAGGATCCGTCCAGCGAGAAGATTCTATGCAAAATATACGTCTTTTCTTGCATTCAAAAAACATACTGGTATTTAAATATCTATTACATTTGCAAAGCTGTTTCTAGTCCGCGTCCTGCGACTCACAATTACATTGTATTTTAGGTATCGGGTGTTTTACGATTTTAAGCTTACACCCTCATTAGAAGATAGGGAGCGTAAAATAGACAAAAGAATCATAAATTATATAAAATTCTTTCGGTACTTTTACCAATATTATATACAGCCTCCGTTTCAATAGTCTCATAGAATGCCAATATCATATTTGACAAGATGCTCAGTTCTGAAATTCTAGAATTGGGAAATACTTTATTTGGCCTAAAGGTTAATGTGACATCCTTACATTGAATCGTAGGCAGGTAATAATATCTCATTTAGTCATCATAGGTCTCTCAGAAATAATTACATTGTGATTCAAAATAAGATAAATTGTTTATACCAGTATTTGCAAATTTCCAGTATTAAGATTTTCAGATAAAGTCTCGGATAAAGTAAATCGATTCAAATTTTCCAATACATAATTCAGCACTTTAGTACTGTCAATACGTATTCCTATATGAAAAATCGATTGTGTCCATCTGTGAAAAAGGTACAGGTTCACAAAAATAAACAAAACGATTAATCTTCATCAAGTATACCTAATATTGTTGAAAATATGAACAATTACCTCGAGCACATGTTTCGACCAAAATACAGCAGGCCATTTTCAAAACTGTCCAATAGTTAATATTTGCTATATTGTTGAGTCAGTGGTGTCATGGCAAATTTGGCAGTGCCAGTATTTATTATACGAATAGTGTTATTCTTACACTATGCCTGAGCGTACGCGCTTGCTTTGACATGAACCTCGACATGACCTAACCATTTGTCTGTTTAATGTCGACGAACTGTAGCCCTTAGTTAACTGTTTCCGAAAACGGAATTCAAAATTCGCCTTTGTTTCCGAATTATGGCGCGGTAAAAAGGACGGACACAAACGTAATTCAAGATTATGGAATTCAGAACTTAAGGTATGAGTTGTTCCGTATAGAGCTTTAAATTTTTTTTATAAGAAGGTTTATTATCTGACATTAAAACACAATGATTATGAAATTTTTGAGTTTTCGTACCATTTTTATACGAATAATATTTCAACACAGTTTTGAAGCAAATTTTGGAATTCTGATTCGAGTTTCGGGTCGATATGCAGAAGTTTTGCTCTAAAATGTATATGTATTAAGTAAACTATAAATCATAATAAATATTGAAAGCGACTATCAACACGGAAGGAGATTAAAAGTCTGCCAACAAAAATAATCAAGTGTGTATACAGAATTTATTGTAATCTTATACAGCATGACATCATCGCATACCCGCGCTCATGAACAATAGCTTGATTGTGCTGTGTACCTTGCTATAAAAGAGCGGTAATTTAATTGTATCGTTCATGTTGCAGATTTCTGTACAGTAGTAGCGTTGAGTAGCGTAATCATTTCGAGTAAAAGCATCTGTATTTTTTTACCGACAATCTTTAGTGGATGGTAATATTGACACGCACGCGACATCTATAACTCTTAAATATGCGGTTTCCAAAACGTACATGGAGGTTGTCTCACTATTCTATTCTTTACACTAAGCTTCTATCTTCAACTCCTAAAACCAACAGCGCCTCTAGATATCGAGTGTTCATAATACAGAACGATCACCAAAACTGGTGGAAAGATGGGTGCTTCGTTACACTATTTCAGTTATCGCATCTAATACAATACAATACAATACACTACAATGTGACTTTTTATATTGATTTGTAAACTACGTCATGCGGACGTTATTTTAGCCTTGGTACCAGTAGTAATAATTGGGCACCCTGTATGCGGTATAATGTTAATCTTTAAGTGCAAATCTTGTTCAATTTATATAAGGTGTTAGTGTTACAAGTAAGACACATCTGGTCCAATTTGCATGTTTTATAAAAGGTTTTATTTGGTCGTTGGAATAAGGAGATTTCTTGTTAGTCGAAATTTAATTAACGCACGTGTTCTTCCCCTGACGAGATAATGCAAGTGTTAAGAAGAATTAAGCGTTTCATGTGGAGAAATGAAAACTTTCGGCTCGTTCCGTCGTGTCTAGCGTTTATCTAATCTAATTGTGTTTGTTTTATGGTGGAAATGGTATTCTCCTAAATACTGGAGACAACGAGAAGACGTTTTTTGCTTTTTCGAAACAGTTTGAGAGCATGCCAAGTGATTTATTAAAAGTTTGTGGGCAGTTTTTAAAACGTGTCGTCGTCCGTTTTCGGAAAACAACATGTGTGAGAGTCGATCAAGCAATTTGTTGCATAGTGAAATCATTTTATAAGGTTCTCTTTTCATTAAAAGTGGACAGTGTTCTACCGTCCGGAAATCTACCAAATTTTATTATTTAGTTCAACAAACCGGATTTTCTCATCAAGTTCAGTGTCATCAAGAAGAAGTTCCTGAACTGTTCAGCGTTTGGTCAGTTTTAATTAATGCTCCTGAATATCGCAAATTTGTTGCAACCAGATTGATTGGATTATTTAATAACTGTAATGAATTAAGATTTCTGTATTTAATTTGTTTACTTGTGTTTTTCATGTTTTGCGGAATAGATTTTTGTCTTTGTCATTTAAACTGTGTTTAACCGAACCCAAACTGCGACCCAGGTAGAGTTTCCCTGATTACTAATTTAAAGTTAACATTGAGATTGAGATTGAGCCAGTTGAACAGGTGTTTTGTGACTGAGAGAGGTTACATTCAAGCAAATTCCATAAATGGATAGGACGTTCCGACGAGGTACTAGTCCAGATTTCGTGCAGCCTTAATTGTAACTGACTTCCAAAAAATTTTGTGTAGACTTTCACGTGTTAATTTGGCTTAGAGATTATTTCAATTGTTAATGTTTTAGGCGCGTTTCAAATTAACTGCTTTAGTTTGGTTGTTTTTTCAAAGCTTTTGCGATTTCTCAATGTTTTTGTTCAAAAAAAGTAAATCGATTTTTTATGAATTGTGGGAGTTTCACGTTAATCTCTTTGCTTTTCTGGAACTGTTTCGCAATTTGTTTATTTACTAAAGTGTATTTTCTTCCAGAGGATACGTACCATAAATATATAGGAACCGCCTCGTCAAACCAATAAATAAAGATGACTGTGTCTTACTTTCCTACTTTGAACCATTCTTGTTTTGAGGTGAAGAAAAACGGCTACCCGTGACATTAATCAATACAAGAACTCAACTTAAGGAAATAACCGTTACACTTTGACTACGCAACGTGAGGACTGTTAATTACGTAGAAGATTTTGAGGGTTCTATTTTCATATGAAATCCTAAATTCCAAAATTTTATTGTTTTTTGATAACGTCATTATATTTTTTTCACGACAACCGATACTTTCTATCCTTTCGAATTATCTCACTCGCACCGGAGAGGATATCCCAATGAGTATACTATTTCATTAATCCTTCTTTGGTTTATTTATCCTTCTCGGTGGTTTTATATTTACATTGTATTGTTTACTCATAAGAATGTGTATGAAATGTAACAAATCCTTCGTTATTATTATGACGATTACTAGGAGATAGTAATGTCAAGCAAATGAGATAGCGCCCTTGGAATGTATTTGTCAGTTAGTGTGAACTCAAGATGGAAGTCCTTAAATTTTGAGTATGAAATGCACTATAGTATATTATTTTGCGTGTAATCTAATCATACCGTTGACGGCACTGTTGTGAGAAACACTCTGAAATTAATAGAATTTTATCTTACGCTGTCAATTAAAATCTAAATACAATAAGAAAGATGGCATCCAAAATATACGTTTAATTATTCTTCCAAGGAAAGTTGTATCAATGTGGAAACTTAATTTAACTTTCAAAATTAGAACCACATAAAGCAATACAAGTACGAAAATATTTCCAAAGCCTCATACCATGCAAATATTCATTTAGGTTTACCGTAGTAAAATTGAATAAATTTGCTTCAAGTGTCTGAGCTACATCTTCACGGCTGTAATACTCCCTAATTTGTTCTTCCACAATAAAATACTTTTCAATTAACTTTGCCAATGATTAACTGTCACACAACTGAAGTGTGCTTATTTGGTTAGCTCGATCACAATGTGTCGCTGAAATTGCGATACCTAGATAAAAAGGGTGAAAAGTGGGTTTCATTATGTGAATTTTAGAATAGAATGCTCGACTAACCCCAGTAATTGAATAAAACCCCCGATCTCCATCTCCATGCCTCTTTACGTATGCAAGAAAAATTTAATCAATTTTTAACAGCACCTATCAGCAATTAGAGCAATTTAATTTATTAACAATTTCAATTACCATTTGCCGGTTTGTTTCTATATTTTCTCATTTAGCCATCAAAATTTTTATGTTGTCTGGAAAATATGCTTTGTAAATATTATGAGCGTCCGTTATTGTACATAATGTTGGAGACCCGTAGAGAGCACATAACGCTAATTGAACCATTTCCATGCATTTTATCGGTTCTATTATAGCCTATTCATTTTTTTCTATTAGTTATTTGCCATATTAAATACTGGACAAATATGTCAATAAAAGCATAATTTCATTATAAAATGTGGTTCGTTATATTCATCGCAGGTATAATCGGTACGCCATTCCTTTTGATGTTTTTGTATTTATCCAATAACGGATCCTCTTGAGCGTTACCACCAAATACAGGGTGAGCACAAGCAACAGGCCCTTTTTTGAAATAACATGATTCGATTTTTATGTGAATAATGTATCTATTAAAAAAATGTAGTGAAATGGAATATATTCTGAAAATAACGCCGAAGAGAGCTTCGTCAATATTGCAGGTTGCGTTTAAATTCCTCCCACACTTTTGCCCCTGTTTGCTGATTAACCAGTAGGAGCTTACTATAAATTTTAGCTTTCGGTTCCTCAATACACATAAACGCAATACTTTTAACAGTTTTATCCAGTGCAAACGTATGTATATGTAATCTAGGTAGCTAATGAATCTCTGTGTCCCCCCCGGATGGTTTAGATTCACAATTGGTCCCGATCAGATTAAAAGATTTTTTTTTCAAAACTTCTTTTTTCGTTGATGTTGCACTCTGCTACTTTGCGTACCAATCGATATATGCGCCAAGTCACTTGCGTTGTACCGTGCTAAATCTTTAGATTATATGAAACAAGTCTTGTATTTCATGTTTACTGAGTCAATGTTATTTTGTTACAGATGCTGCCTTTAGAAAAGTATTCCACGACTTACGGGTATGTAGTATCAGAACGTTGCTTTTAATTAGTTTTCCACTACTACAATCGGAAATGGCTCCCAAAATTAGTTTTTCTATATGCCATTTTTTGTTACACTTTGTCACACCAAACCGCAATAGTGCAGTTTTAATGGGCAAATAATAACAGCATTTGAAGAACAGAAGACGTTCTTCTACTTTAAGAAGTAGTGACTGATTCAAGCGTGAATGACTGGCTGATTGTCATATTTCATAATAATAATAATACTTTATTAGTGTAGTTTATCACAAGATATTTACACAAGTCAAATTACAATAATAATGGACAGTTATAAGAATTTAATTTCGAAATATTCATCAATGGAATACAGAGGATTACTTATCAGTGTTTCTTTTATGCGTTTTTTAATTAAGTTTGTGTTCAGACTCTGTATATGCTTAGGTATCTTGTTATAAAACCTTGTAGCCCAATAATTAGGTCCATATTTTGAAGTGGATAGCCTCAGAAAGTCATTATACAAGTTCTCACTGTTCCGGGTATTGAATGCATGAAAGTCCTTATGAGTGTTAAAACACTGTAAGTTAGCTTTCGCATAGCATAGACACGAATATACATATAATGAATAAAATGTCATTATACCAAATTCTATAAACATAGGCTTACAATTCGCTCTATAAGGTATTCTTGCTATAATACGGATAGCTCTCCTCTGCAGCGAAAACACACTTTTGGCAGTAGGAGCATGGCCCCAAATAGCAATGCCGTATGCCATATGCGACTGACAAAGGGCGAAGTACGCAATCCTTAGCACACTAGGGGATACATAGTTCGCTAAGTTACGTAGCGCAAAGATGTTGCCTGCTATCTTAGTCGAGACATAATTCACATGCTCATTCCAACGTAGTTTGCAGTCCATACGCATACCTAGGAATATGCCAGGAGCGGTCCTAGGACGGAACCTTGGGGAACTCCTTGTCTTAAATGAGCCAAATTGGATATTGAATTGCCAATTTTTACTGCTTGCATCCTATTGAAGAGGTAGGATTGTATAAGTTTCATCGCCATATTGTTTAAACCATATTTTTTAAGTTTCTGTAGCAAGACGTTGTGATTAACACAGTCAAACGCCTTGCTCAGGTCACAAAAGGCTGAAACAGCATATTTACTTTGCTCGAAACACAAAACGGCGTTATTGACAAATGTAATCAGTGCGTCGGTTGTCGCTTTTCCATTGCGGAACCCGTACTGATTCGTGTAGAAGAGCTTGTTCGTTTCAAAATAGTGTCGTAGACGTTTTTCGACAATGCGTTCAAATATCTTGGAAAAAACAGGCAGGAGTGAAATGGGCCTATAATTTGACATATCTTCAGCGTTGCCTTTTTTGAATAGGGGTAAAACAAGTGCCACCTTTAGGCAGTCAGGAAAGGTATCGGAACGTATGCAACCATTTATCAACAATGTTAGCGGACTGATAAACATGTTGATATTTCTTTTTAGTAGGTACGAGTTCATCCCATAGATGACTTTTGCTCTACTCGCCGATAATGATGTTATCGCGTCTCTGACGTCATTAGGGGTAACATAGTCAAAACTTGAGAGATATTGTTTGGTACGATAATATTAAATATTAAACATAGAAAGGGGTTCATTTATATGAACATTATTGTGGGATAATATCTCGTTAGGTATATTAACAAAATATTGGTTCCATTGGTCAGCAGAGTATAGATCAGTAATAACCTAGATTGGCCTTTTTTTGCATTAATAATATCCCAAACCATCTTTGATTTGTTACTAGCATTAGTAATGACGTTATCATTTGAATGTATTCGGGCAATACGAACTGCAGCTCGGTAAGCACTTCTGTAGCGAGTATAGGCCGATTTTAAGCCAATCGAACCTGCCAAAGTGTGCATTTCATGTAGTAGTTTGAGCGTGCTTCTCATTTGTTTTAATTCTGGCGTAAACCATGAGATACCACCGTCCCAGCGTTTACTTTTAGTTATCCTAATAGGAAAACATTCCATAAAAATTGCGACCATATGATCTATAAATTTAGAGAATTTATCGTCACTGAAAGTGTGATCATATAAATAATTAAAATTTGTATGTTCCAAGGCGTTATGGAAATTAAATAAACCTTTTTCCGTAATGGGACGATCACATTTAGTCTGCAAGTCTTTAGAGCTATAAAACCTTGGTAATGTAAAGGTAAGCAACTGAGCATGATGATCAGATATGAAGTTTGTGACAGTGTCTGCAGCTACCACATCACACTTCTTTAAGTTGGAAAATATATTATCTATAAGTGTTTTGGATTTTCCTTGAACTCGCGAGTAGTCAAAAAACAACTGATGCAAACCGTAGGATGCGAAGATGTTGATTAAGCTCGTTGATTCATTTCCAGGATCGGCCAAGTTACAGTTAAAATCACCGCATATTATATTTACCGTCCTGTGCACGCAGGTATCAGAAACATGTAGCAAATCTTCTAGTTGCTCCAGAAAGGTAGCAAATGAAGATCTGGGCGGTCTATATAGGCAAATAACCTTTAGATTTATTCCATCAAGACATACTTCAAGCGAGAGTGCTTCCAGATTTAGATCAGTAGTAGCTGTAACAGGAAGGGCATTAACTTTATCCCTTAATGGTTCCTTAACAAGGATAAGCACTCCACCACCGCGCGAATTGGTTCTGCAGAAGCTAGAGCCTACCATATAACCGGGTAATTGGAAAGTGATTATTTCATTAGCACGTAACCAACTTTCAGTCAAGCAGACAATATCGGGCAAATTGCAATTGGTCAACAGTTCATAAATAAGATCTAGTTTATTGTGTACACTACGCACATTTATACACATAATAGTCAAGTTATTTGTAGCACATTTAACGACACTTAACTCAGTGCGGATTTCATCACTTTTGGCTGAAAAAACCGTTTCAGAAGTGTACCACAAGGCCATATTTCGGGGTTTAAAATTTTATCCAGATTCGTTGAATCTATTGTTAATTTAAAGGACGAATATGCCTCCGGAAATTTAGATATCAGTTTAACGCATTCTATTTCTGGAAAATTTGTTTCAAAGAGAAATAATTAATTGAATTAATTACATAAACGTTTTGAGGAAATACGTAAAACAAAATGTATGTACCAGTGTTATCAGAAATTAAAAACCACAATAAAATGTAATTTGCATTTGCTTGTTGTAATTCTCGCTGAAGGTAATATAAACTCGAATCAATTTCATAAATATAATATTTCAATTTCAATATTTAATATTTTTATAGAAAAAGATGCAAAGTAGGGTGAAAACGTTATAAAAATAGTATATTAAGATACAAGTGTATAATCAAGTCTTTAAAGCACGCGCAACGAGTTTAAGAGCACGACGCGAAGCGGAGTGCCTTTAACGTTGCAAGTGATGTAAAGACCAATTATACACGTTACTTACGAATAAAATCTTTTGGTGCATTCATTCAAAACTTCAAACAACGCTGCGATTAAAAAGTGGAACAGATTTGGAAGCATACCCTAAATTACGCGCGTTTGTGAAAGCTTCAACCAAAGGATAGGTACAAGCCAAAGAAATGTTCTGCATTTACAGAAAGCGACCTAAAGGATTTTTTATTTCACCCAGATGACAGTTCAAAAGTCATACTTGAAGTATCATTACTTAGCAATTTAAAGCACGTGTGTTTTAAAGGCCTTTTTTCGCACGCATTTGAGTGTTTAAAACGGAGATTGTGATTCAGGTATAATAAAATAGTTATTTATATAACAAGAGCGCGAAGTTCAATTTCGCGCATTGAGACTGAATCAGTCAAATGCGCGAAATAACTTCGCGCTAGCGTTATATACAATATTTTTTCTACAACTGAACCGATTGTTAATTAAATTGCTGTTTAAGTTCAACTTTGTCCCGTGCGCGAAATACTTTTTTGTACTCATTGAACGGAAAGATAATGTTTCCAAGCATCCTCGATGCACGGGAAAACGACTTTCCCGCATCGCGGTGTTTTTTAGTTTCCGCTGGAGAGCAGGGGTTATGCGCGTTCTTCGGTTGGTAGTACTTATTGAAGTCAACGAACGTCATGTCATGGTTAACTGTCATCTGCTGTAAAATCAATTAAACCGTTGGTTGAGGGTATTTAGTGCGATTAATCGGAAAAAGACGTACACTAAGTTTTAGGTAAATATATAAACAAGAACTTATAACGCAATCAAATTATTTTCCAGAATTGGAACTCAAGAAAAAGTAAAATTTATTGTTAAAACGTCTTAAAATGTGACCAGTGATATTCTGCAACTATTCGCATATGCAGTTTAAGAAAGCACATATTAACACACACAAAGCTTCCAAGGATTTTAAATGTAACGAGTGTATCTACGCAACTCAAGATATTCAGTGCAAACGATGCAATGCCGTGACCAGTAGTAGCACTCATTGCAAAGGCAAAATATGTATTAACCAAAGATGTGGAAGTTTTAAATGTGACCAGTGCATTATTAAAAGTGGGTAATTACAAAATTATGTTACCAACCAAACATATGATTGTGTTACCAACTCATGATTAAAAAAAAGCTAATTTACAAAACTTTATTAATTTTGACCTTTTTTTACGCAACTCGTTACAAAAAATATTGTACCTAACTCTTTCGGAAAGAATTTTCCCGCATTCGCACTAAATGCAGCACTCCCTACGGTCGTGCTGCAAACAAAGTGCTCATGCGGGAAAATTAACTTACCGAACTTGTTAGGTAAATAACTATTTTTCACTGTTGACGATTTCGCGCACGTTGTCAATAGCAACCTTACTTATTAATTAACCGTTTAAAAATCTAGTACTTCGCGTTTCGAAATCCGTCAGAAAGTGACAGATTTTTTTGACAGTTGTAGAAAAAATATATTTAAAAACGAATTGAAAACGTAGCGCTTTTAGTTTCAGTTTATTATTAAAAAATGAATATTGTAATTCACTCTTTAGGTCAGATATCAGTTTTGTGGTGTGAAAAAATCTTGAAATTTAGAATTGAAAAAAGTTAATAGAGCTGTAGCTGTAGTCGATTTGATTTTTGTACAATCAGCTAATTAAGTAGATGGCATTTATATGTATCAAATCATATACCAGCAAATTACTCACCCCCTAAAAAGACAAAAGGAACTATTTTCTTATCCTCCCCTTCTATATTTGTATCGTGAGTAAACTTTATAGGAAGTTCGGTTACGTCCGTTCGTTTGTCCTCGAGTTGTGAATTGTTTAAGTATATAATGATTATAATTAAAGGATTATGTTTTTCTACCATTTAAAGGAAATATAATTTTAATAATTTTAAAGTGGTCTCGTATACAAAAAGAAATCAACCTATCGAGTTTAGTTATCTCCTTGACTCAATTAAGCTAGATCGCACAGATCTTGTCAAAGATCTAGGTATTTATTTTGACCATAAACTTACTTTTACGCATCATTATACCACTTTGTGTCGTTCTGCGATGCGTACCCTTGGATTCATTGTGCGCAATACAAGGTCTTTCACAGAATTGGATTCGCTGAAAACATTATACTTTGCACTTGTGCGTAGCAAACTCGAATACTGCTGTGTGATTTGGTTTCCTCGCCACAAAGTGCACATCAACATGATCGAATCTATCCAAAGACGGTTCTTAAAAATGCTGTATTTTAGGGAGGAACGAGTTTATCCTGTTCGCGGGTTCAACCATGACCTTTTGCTATCTAAGTACAATTTTAGCTCCCTCGAAAGCAGGAGGAAAGTTGCCTGCCTTACTTTTCTGCATAACATTATTCACAATAAATTGGATGCACCTTATTTGTTGTCATCCATTAATTTTCATATTCCTTCATACAATACTCGTTTCAATGTCTCATTCTCTAGAACTACTCACCTCGCACAAATATTTTATACAAATCTCCTATTGTAAACGCATGTAAATTATTTGATTCAATTTGCCCGAATATTGACTTATTTCATTCCACATTACTCGAAATGGTTAGTTATATTACGTATTAGTTAATAATTTTTGTTTACCCCTTAGATTGCATTACATGTTTTGGTATATCTGTTTATTTAATTATTTTCTTTTATTGTTATTCATGGATTTTTGCGTAGGTACTACTAAGTTACACACTGTATAAGGTTAGAATTTCGTTTCATTTTCTTTATATTATTTTGTACTCTATACATATTAATCTGTTGTTGTCCTGTAATTGGAAAATGTATTTTTTTCTGTTGGACATTAAATATTATTATTATTATAAGTTATTAGATCTTACTACCTATAGTCACTATAGGCTATAGTGAAAACTATTTCTCATTATTCCTGTGTCTAAAGGCGAAAACACATTAAGCGTTTTTGAGTATGAATTTTAATAATATTACAATACCGTTTTCGTTGTTTTCATTTTACTTGTTATTTGTCACACTGACTATACTACTACTATACTACTAATCAACTGCAGCACCTGCATGAAGGGTCGTCTGCCTGAAGGGTAGACAAGTGGTGCTTGCGTTTCTAAAAATAAACATGAATGTAAATTCCAACGAAATATGACGAAATAACAGGTTTTACTCAATATACGTCAACCAAAAACATAAAGCTAAAATAAACCGATACAACGAAGGATCCTCTGTATTACACTCACTTTTAACGACAATTTATTTTAATCTTACAAAATACATTTTATAGTTAACAAAAATGCATCAAATTCATGTGTTGGTCATTGAGATGATGCTCTTGGTTTTTTTCCCAACGATCTCAGTGCACAAATAACGATTTTGACATGTTTTGATCAAAATCCACGTGGTCGCCAAACATGCATCAAATTCATGTCTTGGACATTGAGATAATATCCCTAGTCTTTTTCCCCAACGATCTTGGTGCATAAATAACGATTTTGACATATTTTGATCTTCGATCAAAATCCATGTAACCTCAGAACAATAATTTATAACATCTTTGAATCACACACATGCGGTTATCAAATGTGTACGTGATGTACTCTTTCAGCATCAAACTAATGCGTTTGAAAGCTTTTAAAACTCCAAATTCATGTGTTTAAAATACTTTTGGGTACATTTTGCTCTAAAACTTTTGACCTATCCCACAAAGAAGAGTTATATTGAATTGTTACACATCTAAGAGTTATAGGGGATAATCTAGCGAAAGTCCGAACTCGATACATGACCTTGGGAATGAAATATGTTGATTTCTATCTCGATTTGTATTATATTGAGCCGGCAGTTTTTCCTGTTTCCGATTCACTCGAAGTGCTTAACTTTTGTTCCTGTTGAACTAGCTTCCTGAAAATCAATAGTGTCCCTCCTTAATGTGCAAAGTAGCCGCACACCAAATTTGAACCCAATCGGTCACCTTTAAAAAGAGTTACAGCGCACACGGACGGACAGACGACAATACAAAACTATAAAGGATCTGAGGATCCTTAATAATTAAAATGAATGTATCTATTTTAAACATAAGTCGTGAACGATCAAAGTGTCTATGTTATGGTCCACTTTTTCCATGGTAAAATCTACATCGAGGATTCTCTAAAAGCAAAAGTGGCCATTGCGAATCCATTGGTAGGACAAACCAGTTCGGCTATGCAATCTACAAGGATGGACCTGTTAAGTAAACGTAAATCAAAGATCATATGTTACAGAAAAGGTAATACATGACTCATTAAGGTCAAAGTTAGAAAAATGAGTAGCAATAAACTTGTAAAGTGAAACCGTAACTGTTGTGGAGGCCTGCACTTACTGTACGAGTAGTAATAATAGCTTAATTTGTGAATTTCATCAACATTCTTTGGTGTAGGTATCACTCAGAGTATTACTCTTAAGTATGTTACCAAGGTGTTTGTTTTAAAAAATAATAGTATATTATATACCGCGGGACTGAAGTAGTACTTTTAATCCCGAAGGTAAAGTGGGAGGGCCATAATTTACCTGAGGGATTAAGACCACTACTTCAGTCGCAAGGTATATATACGATATTTTTCGTACTTCCGAAACTGAAACACTTGAATATGTATTGAGTTAGAGAACGCAAGCAGCCAAAGTAGGTAAAGAATTGATACCACCGAAATCCAAAAAACTATTCGATGGGACCACAAGTCTTGAGCCTTGGTGTAAACTGTAAGATAAATCAAAGTTTGTCTGTTTGTGTTCTTTGGGAAAGTTACATACGTCGATAAGGGATGCGACCTTATAAACCCAACGAACGAGCGCTTTTTAATTATTCTCTGACAATGAACTTTTCAAGCCGAAGATCAATAAAACCCCGAGCGTGAGAGCTACGAGTAATAAATATATTGGGATAATGCAGCTTCAAGTAATTCGTTTATCGAATTTGGCAACGACAAATTTTCGGAACTAAATTGTGCTCTGCCCAGCTATTGGAAATTTAATCGTCTATTTTGCTTAAGACATTTGGGTGTTTCAGTAAATCGGATTCGTCTCCACAATGCTGATGGTGACTTAATATGCATTTAAACATGTCGTATACTTGACTGGCAGCTTTGACTATAAAATTCATCTACATTCAAAGCTTGGACGACTGAACGTATGTAGATCATTATAAGTTGTAAACAGTTCTTAGGACTTATTAATCTGTGGGTAAGCTTTTACACCAAACTCCCTTTTGCGTTAGCTGCACTAGTAATGAACTTGCTACC
Organism: Photinus pyralis; assembly: GCF_008802855.1. NCBI lineage: Eukaryota > Metazoa > Arthropoda > Insecta > Coleoptera > Lampyridae > Photinus > Photinus pyralis. Next base: position 22,343,883 of record NW_022170510.1, read on the forward strand.
TATTATTTATTTGATTTCCACAAACAATTTTCTTTGTTGTAATTTCACCTCCCTTTTTAATTGAGATTCACTGGATAAATACGGCGTAAGGTTTACGTTCGTTTACGAACACGTTTAATTATAATAGGAAACGAAATCTTTGGATTGAATGGAAACTGTACGATTACAACTTTTCCGCATTTCCTCAATTGAATGCGCAAATATCTCTTGGGGTAATTTTTTATAACAAACTTTTTTTTGTGAACTGGCACTCTGGCGACTTACCTATACGCTCGAGTTACGCTGAGTACCGAATGGGACTACGCTTTTTAAACACTCCAAATCTCGCTCTAAATATAGTGACTTGGATTTTTCACGTTCACGTAAGACGTTTTTGTCACTCCGTACTTTTGTCGACTTGAGCAACTAATGATGATCAAACTTTCTGACTGGACCGTGAGTTCGCCCTGAATTTACTTAAACTGTTTTCTAAGCTCGGCTACCCGAACGCGAATCTATTTGGACCTTAGCAGTTAGCTCTTTTAATCTCCAATCTGTTCGCATTAACCTGTCTAAACGCAAATCCTTTTGAATTGATTTAGTGCAAAATAATCCCCTCTCTGAATACGTACCTAGTAATTTTTTCACGCCCACTCAATGGTGGAATAGTAATGAACACGGTATTTTATTAATTTTTTATTATACCTGCATCAGAATCTCTGTTCAAAACACGCTGAGCTTTAAAGGTTGCTAAGTAACGCTCTAAAGTCATGTGTAAAGAATAATTTTGGGTCCATTTTGCTCTAAAACTTTTGACCTAGACCACACAGAAGAGTTATATTGAATTGTTACACATCTAAGGGTCATAGGGAAAAATCTAGCGAAAGTCCGAACTCGATACATGACCTAGGGAATGAAATATGTTGATTTCTATTATATTGAGCCCGCAGTTTCTTCAGTTCCCGATTCACTCGAAGTTCTATAACTCTTATTCCTGTTGAACCAGCTTTCTGAAAATCAATAAAATATCAATACAGAGATTATACAATCAAAAGATACTCAGTTCCTTATCCAGTCACTTCTACCGCATGGCCGTGATCAAAATCTGCTTACTCTATTGTCCGCGGGGCAAACGATCATAACCTGATTTTTTCAAGTAGCTTAAGTGAAATACTTTTAGTGTTGAATATTCCTTTCCAGAAAAGATACGTGTTTATTGCTAGCGTCTACTATTACCCATTAATATTATCAAAAAATGTCAAAATTGTGCTTTATTTCCAATAAACTTTTGGCTGAAGATGAATCTGTTAAGGCCAGGTTATACAGAGCGCGGCCTGCCAACTCGGGCATAACGCAGTTACCAATATTTATATAGTGACCGCACAGAAACCGGCCTAAAAGTTGGCGATCTAGTCCATATTTGACGCTTATGGAGTGTATAGTTGGTTATTTTTTACTTAAATTTTGTGTGTGTTTTTTGTCAAGTACGAGTACATTAAAAACAAGTTGTAAATCAGCATATGCATCATTAAAGCGCATTTTTGGTAATACAGGTCAGTATTTTATTAGCGAAGTTTAAATTATCGATCTCACGAGTAATTTTGGCTGCGTTAAAAATAATTTTATTTAATTTCAATTGAGGGTACGTCTTTATTTTGTAAAACAAATCACAAAGTAAATAATTAAGTTTTTATACTGGTAGCGATATCTAACGGTAAAATTATAGCACCTCCCTAACCATATCGAAATTATTTTCTTAAATTCTCGATCTCACAAGTAATCTAACTCAAAATAGACTAGAGCCTGCATATCTACACTATAGCAGAAAGCTTTTAGTGAAAATTTGAAGTCTCTAGCTATTGTAGTTGCTGAGATCTCACCCGGAGAGCCGGCCAGCCAGTCATAACGAATATAATAGCGTATTTTTTTCAAAAAGGCGCTAAAAATGTCTATCTATCAATTCTTCCGACGAAGAAGAGATACTTCTTTCGTTTGCATTAACTCAAGGGCGCAAGGGGAAATGGGACCAATGCACTCTCGAACGAGAGAAATCAATCAATCTCAGTGTGGTCAGATATCCTATAACCTGTACACAACTCAAAATACTTGTGGGACCGCGCAATTTCTGTAATAGTTATTTACATAAAGGTCAGGAAAAGTGACACATTACTGGCGAGGAAGTATTGAAATACAAGGCCGAGTACTTTAATTTCCGAGTCAAATAATGTCACTTTACTGACGAGTTTTGTATTAAATTTTACCCGAAATCGTATTTTAATAATATAAAATTTTAATTTTCATATAGAACGTTTGATTAATGCCAATCTGTCAATGATGACAGGAGTCATTATAGACATTTAGCGATGTGACAGGTGCGGCAGGAAAAGTGACGGTGCGGCCGGTAAAGTGACAAGTGCGGCCGGTAAAGTGACAAGCGGCAGGAAAAGTAGACTGGCCTGCCTCCATCATGGTAACTAACATGTTCCTGGCATAAAGTAGGCATGAAACTTGCCTCGAAGTAACACTAACTTAATGTTAGTCTCCCCTATATATGCTGCATGTCAACGCTACAATAATGTATCCTTATTTTGTGACATTAACCACCCTACCTGGAACTGTATTAAACATTTTCTCAACAACAATAATTAACCAGCTTTAACACATTTCTTTCGTTACCCTTATAATTAACAGAATTGTCTTAGAACATTTATCTTTTTTTTTGTTTTATTTCCTTTTCCTTTTCCTTATTCAATTATAAGTCTATGCTATTTAAGTCTAACTTACTTGTTGTATTTTGTATTTGTCCATAATTGGTTTATACACTGTTGGGCAATAAAGTTATTATTATTATTATTATTATGAAAATGAAGGTTTCATGACGATTTTGGGTAAAATATTATAAGCGCTCCCTGTTTGATAGGTACAATACATTTACATATAATACAAATATCGTAGACCGCACTCTCTCTGGCAGGATCTGTACTAGTTATTAGTCGTGGAATGAAAACTTTGATTGATGCAAGTATCAAAAGAGCTTATTTTGTGGCGATGAAGCGGATAAAGATCCTTCACCAGCAAGAAGAAGGGGAAAAAGAAGAAGAAATCTAAGAAGACATGACTGTTGAAGTCGAATTTGAAGGGTACGAATGCGATTAAATAATTAACAGAAATCAGAACTACAGTTTAAATCACCTATATATCAATTTCAAAATTAATAATAATCAACATGCCGTAAATGCAGTATTTTCCCATAAAAATCCATCATAACAGATCGTGGAGTAGGTCTACTAGGGAAACAACGCTAAAAAACGCGTCAACCGTTTTCGAGAAATAAATAACTTCTTTAGCACACAGGTATCTATGGGGATTGGGGACTTTTGGTACTGTAACGGGATCATAGATTTGTAAGAAATTAGTAAATAAGTAATGAGAGCACGGTGATGGTCAACGTACGTATTAGCAAATTTGTTATCAGCAAATTCTTTTAAATGTAGGTATCTAATGCAATTCTGGACTAAATTTCATTACACAAAGGATGAATAAGCAAAGGCACTTTGACCAACATGAGGTTGCGATATTGGCATGGCTTGGCAAGTTTTTAGGGAAAGAAAGTATTGAGGTAGTATTGAATGTCATACGAAATTAGTATTGAAAATTAAGTATTAAAGATGCCAACACTCATTTCCCAAAAAGGTTGCTGGTCTCCACTTTAGGATAGTTCAGTTAGTCAGTGTTTAGCTCTAGTAAAGTAATTGTACATGAGTGCTCGGTTGGTAGTGGAAATAAATTCACTGGATTAAATACAGGATTACTCATTTTACAACATCCTTTGGTTCCATTATCAAGGTAGGAGTAGATAGTGGTATTATAGGACATTCCCGGTTATAGTACTTTATTTCTACTCACAAGCAGCGATTCGGAACCCCATCTACGACTTGATCCAACAAAGTAGGGTAAACCACGCGTTCAATGGTTGAATGTAGATAGAAGCGTTTATGTCAACTGTGCAAAGATCTTTCTGTTCTAAAATACAAACACATACACGAATGTTAATTTAATATCATCTTTGCACAGTTGACATAAACGCTTCTATCTACATTCAACCATTGAACGCGTGGTTTACCCTACTATGTTGGATCATGTCGTAGATGTGGTTCCGAATCGCTGCTTGTGTGAAACCATCAACATCGCTAACGAGTTGTTAATATTGCCTTGTTTTTTAGGACTTTCTGTTGGTATAGCAACACAATATAAATAAGAATGTCAGATCTTAAATATATCATTCACTTGTCACTTTTATATTGAATCATTTGAATTAGTAAATATTATTATTTGTATATCAAAGCCTATAATTATTGTACACCCACACTACAGGCAAGTATACAACACTTTCAAGATGCTCTTACTGCTGCGACTGGTAAAAGTGGAACACCATTATATCTTTCTCGTTTAAAATAACAATTACGATTAGAAATAAGTTGCTTACTTTTTCTTGGTAAACCCGATGGCATTTTTTGGTTATACCACTTTTGGCGCAGAATATCGCAGTGAAACTTACGGAAGTTATGCTTCTATAAATTGTTCGTTATGAAACTAACGGATTTTTAGTGATAAATCGAGGGTTTAGTGCAATACAAGCGTAACTACAAATTTGACATTTTTGAGTTAGGTTGGTTTTGCGCTTTGTTAGGGTCACTTTTATGTCGTGCAATACAGGTTTTAACTAAAACTTAAGTATAGAGGAAAATAGCGTCTAACGTATGTCATAAAATATTAATTTGTTTAGAGCAAAAGAAGCGTAAATAGAGATACGTTTGTATTGCTCTTACAATGAAACAACGTGACCTATGTTCATACTTGACATCCGTTTGTGTTGATTTACAAATTTTTGATAAGTAAGCAATCTGGTTTAACGAAAAACGGTTATTTGAGTGTTTCGCGCCAATACGTCGTTGTTAGTGGTAGTGAATAGAAACCGTGTCTTTTATGTGTAAAAATGACGTTATACAGATGGCTTCCCGACGTAAGAAGTATGAGGTGATAGAGATGGGACAATCTAAATTTTTTGATTTTGGGTTAATTCAACAGCAATTTGTAAAAAATAAGAACATTGACACCGATGGGAATAGTATACAATGGCTTAACGGTACAGAAAAAATGACTTGGAGCATATTTACTTTAAATATGATTTAAATGAAGAATTTCGAAAATTTGAAACGTTAAGGCGAAATCAAAGAAAGCGTATGGCGAAAGAATTAATGAGCTTTCTGGAATTGTTGAAACATATTTACAACGAACCATTACCTATTAAACCTTTAAAACTAAAAAATCTTCAAGAATTGTGCAACGATGAGACCATACCTCAGCAGTACCACGACTTTTACAATAAACTTTTTTCAGTTGACAGTGAAGATGAATCAGAATGGATATGTATTATGATTTTTATTACTTAAAAATAAATTTTTTTTACTAATTTTTTTTAAACATGAACGTATATACTGAAAATGATAATTGTGGTAAGGGCAATACAAACGTAACTCGTGTGTTTTTTTGAAAAAAAATTATACCAATGCCTTGAAATAATTTTTAATTAATAATATATGTCATAAGGGTTTATGTTACGTATTGATACTTCAATTAAGCAAGCGCTTTACTTTGCTAAAATTAACATTGCCCCAAAAATTAAATAAGAAGTGTAGTAAAACTCTTTTATCGTTGATATCTCAAAACTTAATATTTGTAGTTACGTTTGTGTTGCACTAAACCCTCGAAATGTAGCAAAACGCGATAAAACGTGTCGCAATGTAAACATAAACAACCACAATTTCGATTGACAGTAGGTAACTTGAAAACACAAAAAAAACCTTTTCACTAAAGGTGTTTGATTTTATTTTTTAAATAACGCACAACACTCTGCCTCAAGAACCTATACTTTGTGAAATACATGAATCAGTCTAACATAAACACGTAATGCCAACGAATTTTTTAAAATTTTGTTAATACGTAGGGATTACAATATCCCCTAAAAATAGCATTATGATATGCGCGCAAACTAAGGAAAATCTTACTTTAGACATAGATTCCTTAGTTAAGCAAGTAGATTATAATAGCATAGAAACTAATGAATAAGAGCAGAGATAGAATGAAACGAATTTGAGATCGAGAACTGGAATTTAAACTGGATACTGGATAATTGAATTGGAGCATTTAGGTGGCAAAGTAAACTCGGAAGAAACTAAAAAAGTAAAAAGAAATTGAGGACGAAAATTAGCACTTATACGAGTAACCTTTTATTTGAATCTGTAAACGAAGATAGGCGTCTCGAATATGGACGCTGAATAATGTAAACTAGAAACTGAAAGTTAGAAATGGGAAGCTAAACACATGACGAGACCGAACGTAGGAGATTGTAATGATAAGGTGGCATATGAAAACGCAAAAGCGGAGACGTCAGGCAGCAAATTCAGTCAAGGGATCTGTAAACGATAAAAAGATCTGGAAACTGGGGTTTGAAAGCTCGAGACATGAATGTGGGCATTGGAAACTTGGAAGACAACAAAAAAGTTAACTTTAATCATGACATTTGAAGCGGAAACTTAGAAAAAAAATATTAGATAGATATTAGTAACACATGCTTGTTGTCAGACTGACTTATTTTGTAAGTGGCTCTATCACCCCTTACATTTATGAAGTTCGATCGATTTACACTACATTATAATATATACCTACAAATGTTATGATATTAAAATCCAATATGAAAAGAGATTGTACAAATTGCATTTTTTTTAGATATTATTAGGCATTTAATATCACAATAATTAACCATCTTTATTCCCATTAGCTTTATCAATTTGTTTTGCTCTTTAATATTTCATATTATTTGCTCATGTTATTTATGAAGTGGGTAATACATGAAACATGAATGAATGTTACTTTGATCGAAATGTAAAATATCCACCATCATTGCAGTTTCATATACATTCGGAAATGTGCGTTATTAAAACCTACATCATAAGTGATATCAAGGGTTACGCCATTATCTGTTTAAATTGGTCACTACCCACTCATACAAAGAGTAAAGTGAACGTTCGGGACCACAAAATTTTAATTTATTCAAGCTTATCTTAAAAATAGGCTAATACTGATTAATAAATTTTACTTTCCCCCAAAAAAGCGTTGAACCACAAAACCAAGAAACGGATTTTTTTGATAAATTAATATTGATTCTATGGCAGGACAGCAATGACAGGAGGATGTGAATAATGAAATGCCGGACGTTGGTGTCGAGACACTTGATGATTGGAGATGCGCAACGCTATATGTATAGATGATAAATTGTTATAGTTTGCTAATTAATGACTTAAATTTATACCTAGGGCAGCTAAGTTGATGTTGGGAATATGTTTGAAAATTGGAAAAGCGATCCGACTATTATGTAATATAAATTCCGGTAGCCGTCGCATGTTTCGTATTATAGTTCCACGTTTTCTCTGTACTTTATTGAATTTGAATCTGCAGCTTTCATATCACAATCGAACAAGATTTCCTGTTGGAAATGTGTTCTCTTTTCGAATGTAAAGCAATGGTCGCAGATTTACATGAGCTTTTTGAATTCAGTCGCAGGTGTGTACCATTGTGTAAAATACTTTCTTGTTATACTCGTATGAGTCTTACTGAAAACTGAAAGGAATTGTATTATATACTTGTGTTTGCCTTTCTTTGCGTTATGTAATTGAGCGCAGAGCTTTTGGACCTAGTATTGAAATAGGCTGACTTTAGTATGGTGTTAGTTGGTGATCTGATAACACACATTTTCCTGATACTCGCGCTTTCAACCACTCGAATTTCAGATATTAAGGGACATGCATTGTTTACAAGAAATGACGAAGAAAGATATAGGTTAGATTCGTTTCATTTGGCCTTAGATATTGCTTGACAGCAGACATAACTTTTCCTCATTGGGTAGGAGATGTAGGCCAGATGAATGAGCAAGAATTGATTGTTTTAGTTAATTTGATAAGATTTAAATTGTACGAAATCTTCGAGTGTATTCTTTTGTTAATTTTTATTATCTTTTAAGATTTTTGCATAAAGTTAAGGCAGATATTGTAACGAGCTACGTCTTCAATTTCAGTAATTTCATTTTATATAAAATTTATATATAAAAAATTCATATTGTATCGTTAACGTGGTAAGTTATCATTTAATATTACGGTAGTTATTAGTTAAGTACGCATAGTTATTTTTATCTTGGAATGTGAGATATGATGTAGATTGTAGCTTACCGGTGCGAAAAGAGAGATGAGTTTGTTCCTTCGATAAGAAGAAGCATGTGACAGCTGGGAGTATTAACTTAGAGCAAATAAATTTAGCGATTTCGATTTATATTTGATTCGATAAATGAGTTTCTTCAAAATTAACTTTTTCCGCACGGTAGCATCTGTTGAGACTCAGCACTTCATCTTCCTTTATTGTATTTGCTTCTGATGCATCGCTTCGCCATTTATTGAGTGTCCTACCTAATCGATGGATCAATTTCTGACATGGATGTTGCTTTGTTTTTATAAGAAATAAAATTTATGCAATTTGTCCCATTAAATTTTGAGATATCGTGCAAACAAGCCGGACAACAACGACAACGGAATTTTTCTGTGATGAAAACAATACTTTACCCTACTCATATATGGGAACGGAAAAGTAACAATAGGTAAGTCCTGAATTAAAAAAATGATCAATATGTTCGTGTGAGATCGAAGGGATTCCCCGTATTTTTGTGTAGCAAATCAGTATTCGATTAGCCAGTGTTGAGTCCACCATCAGTGCGATCTTGACGGATGCTACCACATTCCGCCCTTTATCAGTACCCGCTTCCCACGTCCCGTTCGTCAGCAATTCATTCACATTTTGATGGATTTCGCTAAAAACCCTCCACAGAATAGTACCCAATTTTTGGCCACTTCTCAGAGCTCGAACTTTTGTTGGGACATGAGAAAGAAAAACCGCGATTCGAGATCTAAAAAACTTTTGGATGCCCAAAATCGACTATCCCTCGAAGACTCCCTTTGTACACGATTGTAATAGAATTGAAAAACTGCAGAATAGCTATACTGTGTCAGGGTAATATTCGGTATTCGAAAATATGAGCATATAAGCCACAACCTGATAGATTTAAATTGGCTGAATATGGAGGGCAGGCGAAACTTGCACGCATCTTGCTTTTATTATAAACTAGTGAAAGGGCTCAACCACGAATTAATTTCTACCAACTATAGTCCTCCACGATCCCTAAGCGTGATCGGATATATTCCATTATGTCTCCAGAACAGATTCTCGGAAGGGGGTATTATTGGGACGTCTAGAAGAAATATATCCATTGGTAATGTCAAAACTTTAAGAGCGAATATCTCGAAAACACTTTGCCGGAAGAAAATACTCTCAAAGGCCTCTATTGGTAAAATCGAAGCAAATAGCTTGACAACGAATTGCCGGAAGAGGGTACGCATAAAAGGCAAGTGGAACATCAGGACGATACATAACTATTGTTGATGTCAAAGCTTTCAGTGCAAATCACTGATGAATGGAGTGTCAAAGGATTTTGAATGTATGCCAGGCGGCCTTTAAATGTTTATAAGTAAAGCGAGCCTCCTCCCCATTAACCATATACTAAGAAAGTAAACATCGATAGCATGCTACTACCTTATAACCCAACCATTTACTAAGCTATTTCGGTGTAACAAATGCGCTTTACTTGCACAACAGTTAATGTGCACAATTTATACCTACTTGTTATTCAGCCAATAAGCTATCAAGTGTAGAGAGACAAGGTCCAATTTTTTTCTTATTGAAAATGTATGGCAAACTCTTTTCTACATTCAAGCCATATTATTTATCTGACTGTAGTTTCTAGAACGGAGCATTTAAGCTTCAATATTTAATTTGAAATGTATGTACATCTACTTTACTACCCGATCACGTATCTAACACAAAATGCCTTTTAGAGTTGATCGAAGACTTGTAACTTGCTCCCTTGAAAATATAATCATTTTGTGATCTATATAATGTAATAAACACACCTTTCATGAGCAGCTTTTGAGATATTGATGCTACAATTAATTTATTTTTTTACGTTGGTATATAGTTTGCTCGCCGTTCACAATATAATATCCTGTATTTTATAAAGAGTATAATGCTAATGCTATGCATATATTTTACAGATCGTACTCGAACTGCAGAATTTTACATCCACAAAAGACAAACTGAAGAACAAATGGAATGGCTTTTGGCTGTTATAGTAGTGCCTAAGAAACTTTAATTAATTTTAACACGAATGTAAATATAGAGAAAAGTTTAGAATACCCTACTTCGCTGTTATATTCTCTTAGAAAACTCTATACTGAAAATACTATAGAATGTATAGAACAAACCTTAAACTATTGTAATTTCAATGGAACGAAAACAACTTGTACTTACTATACAATTTTGTAGAATGGAAAGTGTAGTTATAACCAGACTAGTAGTCCCGGTTAACTTCGTATCGCCTTTGGGAAATCCCGCTTCTCTTTCCCGTACCCCGTTCCCGATAAAATCCCGTTTTTTCTTGTTCGCGTGCGTATATACGTTTTGAGATTTAAATTACTAATATGGAAGTCTAAATACTTTTAGGTAACGGTTTGTGCATAGGCGCACCTAGGGGGGAGGGGGGGGGGCAAGCCCCCCAAAACCGAAATTAGCCCCCCAAGCCATGCAACAAATCATAATTCGTATGCAGCTTTACTTATGTGTCCTGAAAACCAGTATTTTATTGTTGAACTCGCATGCTACCCGAGCGGAAGATTGCAGGCGTCGGCGTCGGTCGGTGGCAGTGAACTAGTGAGTCATCTCTCAAGCTGCAATCATATTGCCAGTTTCTTCAGCAGCCTGTGAAAGGTCATTTTCGGCTATGCGAAAAGCTATGAACTGGTTAAGAACAACAATGGCTCAAGACCATTTCTCTTTTATTAAATATAAAAAAAAGATGTTTCTGTCGATTCCGTACAAATTATTAATAAATTTGCAAAAAACTAGAAAACTAGAAAAATACCTATACACCTGTAGATCAATAAAATTTACTTCTTGTATTTTTTTTATAATAATAATAATAAAATAATTTGATAAATTTACATTTGGTAATGTCTTTAATGTGATACTCAGAATTCAGAAATTTTTTAACTTAGTAGAATGGGAATGCTAAGGAAAAGAGGTGGATGGTCTTTTGGAATGGGTTTTATAATTTACACCGAGCCTTAGCCCCCCCAAAAGTTGAAGTCTAGTTGCGCCTATGGGTTTGCGTGAAACAGTCTGTATAGATTAAAGGTGCTCGCTAAAGTTACGAGGCAACCCCTACTTTCTCTACTAATCTTGGGTTGCCTCGTAACTTTAGAGAGGATCCGGATGTCCCATTTGATTGGTGTTTAAATTTTTGTTGTCTTTGACAGTTATTTGAACTGTGTAAGTACTTAATTGTCAGGTAATGCTGAAGATTAGGCATACTTGTTATAATTCGATTGAATACTTACTGTTGGATGCTTAAGGCTCCTCTGTAGTCAATTTGTATTTCAATGTTATTGCAATTGGTTATACCACCAACAATACACATTGCTACATGATCTCCTTGAGTGAAACCAACGATGTATCTATCCTTCTCAGTTTTGCATATTCTCTTCATTTATTGTTAGACACAATAGACCATGTATAATGATCAAGGACTAATTATATAAACAAGTTTATCGAAAAGCTGTACAATATTTGACTGGAGATGCACAAATACCTATTTCTGTTACCGTTGAATAAATTACTTATTCAATGCATTTACTGCATTTTTCTATAATGACATCTTCTGTAAATTACCTGGTTCTCAGGTAATTAGTGGACTAGATTAGCATTGTTTGTTATAACATTTTTAATTACCCCTTTATTTCTTATTGTGATTTGTTCTAATCATTTTTACTGATTTATAGATTTTTATAGTTATTAGGTACATGTGCATGAATGAATTCACTTAGGTATGGTAGATCCTAAAAAACCGGCACTTCGAACACCTAAAATAAATCTTTCTTTTCTTATATACAAGGGTGAACAACAACAAAGAGTGTATGTTTTTCATAAAAATGGTAGCTAACATTTAAAATTCTGTTACAATGATTAAAAGTATAACATTTATACTGATTCTAAATAAATCCTTATCTTTTCAAAAATTAATAACAATTGTACATTTAGCGTATTACTTATTTATATCTATGCACGGCCCATGAAGAATTCTTCCGAACATCTTTTGTGCGGTAAGATGACTTCACTTTTTTGCCCTGAATTCAATGGTAAAAATAAAATTTACTGGATCCTCCTATTTTTTGAGGGACAAATATTCCTGTTGATAAAGTTGATATCAGTCCATATTGAAAAAAGAAGTAGGTAGTAAAAAATATACCGGTTTCTGTCGCTACATAGTATTGGAAATTTGAAAAAAATTCGCCAAGTTGATGTGAAGTTTGTGGGACTCCATCAAAAGGTATTCTCAAACGGAAAGATAAATAGTCGAATTTTTTTAAAAGTGCAAGAATTTTTTTATATCCACCACTTTCACTAACTTGACTTTACATGAGCAAAACAGTGACACTTTGTTTTAAATAAAATTGTCAGTGTCGGCCATTAGTTGTCGTATCCCGCTTAGGAATTTAACTAAAAAGGGGAATTGTATTTATATCGGTAGCGTTTCTTTTATATAACATACCACGACGTTTCCTATGTTTATGCATGTGCATCTTTTGCTTTTGGTCGCATTTCTCGAAATAGATAATTTTCACGAAGACTTACTCTTAGTCCAGTATGCAGATAATTTTGACCTGCAAAAGGTGGTGTAAAAGATTTTATTGTTTTAAATGGTCCATTTGGGTCCAAATAACATGTATTTGAAGAGTACGCACAAATTTTTTCCCGGCACAACTTTTGGCAGCCAAAAAACCTCAAAATTTTTGGCATTTTTTTAGTTTTTCGCTTAAAACTCGAAAACGGTCCATATTTTATGAATAACACTTCTTTAGTAAATTAAAGAAAACAAAATTATGCGTCGATAAAAAAAAACAAACAAAATCGGTCCAATAGAAAAATTTTTACAAGCGATCAAAAAACGCCCATTTTTTCCAACGAATTTCAAAAATTGGTCCAATTTTAAATTGTTGGTACTTTTTGAACTCTCTGATTGATGTTCTACAATCTTTAGGGAGGGGGAGTAGTGGATTTTATCGTTCCTTTAGGAGCCACAACGCATTAAAAAAAGGTTAACTCAGTTCTTTAGAAAAGTTGGAAAAAATGGGCGTTTTTTGATCGCTTGTAAAAATTTTTCTATTGGACCGATTTTGTTTGTTTTTTTATCGACGCAGAATTTTGTTTTCTTTAATTTACTAAAGAAGTGTTATTCATAAAATATGGACCGTTTTCGAGTTTTAAGCGAAAAACTGAAAAAAGTCCGAACGTTTTGAGGTTTTTTGGCTGCCAAAAGTTGTGCCGGGAAAAAATTGGTGTGCACTCTTCAAATACATGTTATTTGGACCCAAATGGACCATTTAAAACGTTAAAATCGTTTACACCACATTTTGCAGGAATCGGCCCTTCTGACTGCTCCGCATACTGGACTATCTGAGGAAACTGATAATTTTAGATGGGAAATATACAGAAACGTGTAATTTAGCCATATTTGATTTGATCTAACTAAACAAAGTGCTACGCTTCTGGTAGTTTGAAAGCATTGTTATAAAACAGAGTTCATATTCAGCACTACTTATGATATAATACGTGAAGTACCTAGTATCATAGTGTTTACACTAAGCTAGTATTGTACGTACCCCCCGCCCCGTCAAAGGGAAATGCCTCATTATAGTGTTTTGCAATTTGAGTTGCCTATCCTTACGTTAGCGTTTTGATTTTTTTCTGAAGAACGCGAAATATATTTTTTTAAATATATGCCTTATCATAATAGATGGAAATAATATCTTTAAGTACCGCCGTAAGAAATACTGTTGGATTTCCAAATTGGTGCTATACGTTTTTCTACTCCCATTACAACGACGGTTATTTACGAAAAACGAAAACGATCTTCCTAAATAACTAAGACCGATATTTCAATTTTTTTAAGTACCGCCGTTCTTTTCATCATTGCAAAGAATATCCACTATCGAGAATTTGTTAGACTTCAACTACAAAAGCAGCATTTCACAAGAAAGTTTAGCTATTTTTCCAATATGGCGGATTGACTACAGAGGAGCCTTAAGTATCAATGTAGGGTATTAGATGCCGGATAGAAATCTTTGTAGCGTTGCTATTACAATAGCAGCTCCAAGAAATCGAAAGAAAATGGATCGCAGATTCAGTTTTTCGCTTTTCTAAAAGGTAAGTATACTGTATTACAAAAAGAATAGGTTATAAAATGCAATGGAAAGGGGAACCTGTACCCCGTCTGCAAAGATAGTAAGCTTATTGAGTAAAGTGTGTTTAATATTTCGCTAGCTACAGTACCATTTCGATCCATTTTGCATTATTTGAACTTGCTCTGTGGTTGTTGCCTTAATAATTAATTTTTTTGTACAACTGTCAAAAAAACCTGTCATTTTCTGACGAATTTCGAAACACGAAGTACTATAGCGCGTTCGCACCACTGAACTAAAAAAAAATGGAATGCTAATGCAATGTAAAGAAATTGACCCAAATTGAATTCGCACAGGTGCACTACTGAGTTTGCGCAGTAAGACAAAACGGAGCCGCCAAATTTAAAAATAGCCAGGGCCGGCTCGAAAATATTTGGAAGTAGCTACATATCGAGGGCCAGATAACGAAGTGAGGAATTTTGGGTATTCTTTTACATCGACATTAAGGAATAATTTGATGACACAGTATTTATTGCAACAAGACTCTATGATATTTTATTCGCTCTTATCGAAATAACAACTATCACAATGGCGAATTCAGAGACCGGATCTGTAAGCTCACGCAATGCGCAAACTCAGGAGTCCACCAAATGTCAATTTTCACCGTTCAAATTGTGTCATTTTGTTCTCGCGCATCCCATACCTATTAGCGTTCTAGTTTGTATAAGATTTCTGTGGTTCGCACCTCCAGATGTAGTATGGTGCTTATGGACGTACGTACAGTACATGCTTGCCAAACGTGACAATGACGGCACAAGGAGATTATGTTTTAATAATAATAATAATAATATATTTATTGCCTGTGATCAATATACATTGACATAGACATAGTCACTAATATTAACAAAAACACATTAAAAAATTTGTTTTAATATTTCAATTTAATCATATGTCAATTTGACATCAATACGGTCAGAAACAAGGATAGTATTATCGAAGAATGACCCAAACTAGTAAGAGAGGCAATTAGTCCATAAGACCCCATACTGCATCTGGAGGTGCGAACGCGCTATGGATTTTTAAACGGTTAATTAATAAGTATGGTTGCTCTTGACAACGTGCCCGAAACCGTCAACAATGAAAGAAAGTATTTCGCACACATGACAAGGTTGAACTTAAAACAAGTTTAACTAACAATCGGTTCAGTTGTAGAAAAAATATTGTATATAACGCTAGCGCGAAGTTATTTCGCGCATTTGACTTTGACATCAGTCTTAATACGCGAAATTGAACTTCGCGCTCTTGTTATATAATAGTTATTTATATAAAACAAGAGCGCGATGTTCAATTTCGCGCATTGAGACTTAAGGTATTTTGACGAGGCGAAGTCGAGTTAAAATATCAGTCAAATGCGCAAAATAAATTCGCGCTAGCGTTATATACAATATTTTTTCTACACTGAACCGATTGTTAATTAAATTTGCTGTTTAAGTTCAACTTTGTCACGTGCGCGAAATACTTTTTTTCACTGTTGACGATTTCGCGCACGTCGTCAAGAGCAACCTTACTTATTAATTAACCGTTTAAAAATCTAGTACTTCGCGTTTCGAAAGATACCGACAAAAATATTGAGGAAAAGTTGTACACAATTCAAACCATAACCAAATTACAAAAATCTTTAATTTGTATTCCACTTTAATAGGATGCTTACAAATGCTGAAGCTGTTTGACAGTTAAAAATTATTGCGTGCCGTCTTTGTGTCACTAGGTAAGTATAGATTTCATAAAAATGTCCCCTCGTATACACCTGAAATATTAAAATGACAAGCAATTTGTACACACTTTACTATGGATTTATGCAAACTTATTTAACAAAAGTGCTGTGTTACATCCACGTCAATCCCAGTTTGCTTTCCCTAACCTTCTACTTTCAGGTTGAGAAAGGGACCGCATAAAAAATAAATGACTTACACTTTTTCTCATTATCTATTTGCCAATTTAGGGCTCTTGCCTTTTTCCGGTGTAGCACAGAAAAGTAATGTACGTTCATGAATCACAGAGATAAAAACGTCATCACCCGATTAGATACGTTAAGCAAACCCTCGTTAACAAAATTAGTGCGTTTCATGTTTGGATAAAGTATGATTTATATTTTACTGTACACACCTTTTCGGACGCTGAATAATTTTAGTTTGAAAGTAATGCAAAAGGGTGCTTCTGCAGATCAGTCAGATGGTAAATTATACCTAACTAAACCGTATGTTTGAGATTACAGTTCTTTTTCAGTTCCAACGCTTGGATGCCTTAGCTGTGGGAGTGATGACTGTGAGTGTAGTATTTGTGTTTGCACTATTTTATAAACACACACCTACGTACCATCTCCATGCATTATAGTGAAATCACTGTACAGTTTACTTTTAATAATAAACGATTTGACTGACACTCCCTTGTCAAAAATGGGTGCGGTAGCAAGGTAAGCTTCCCACCATAATATGCAACTGGATTTAGATGCGTTCGACTTCAGCATATAAGCGCACCAAATGAGGTTTGATATAGTCATCAGAAAATAGCAACGATGGTGGTTCATTTAATGATTATGCTCCAATTTAGTGTGCATTGCAGAATTGCTTGTGATTTGCGACAACATAGTATACTAAGTGACATGGAATTGGCAACATCAAGACGGCTTTAGAATTTTTGGACCATACGCAACATGCATGCCTTCTAGGTGTTGCAATTCTTGTCAGGGATATTTTTATCATCCATATTTTAGTTTTCAGCTAACACACCTCTCCCCTTTCCCCATTATCATATGGAATAATAAGAAACTGTTACAAACCCTTTTTTTATGGCAAAAAGCATAGCTATGGAAACTCCTCCTTTAACTGTACTAGAATTAAGCCTCTACGTTCGTTAAAGATTGATCAGTAACGAAAGTCGTAGCTGATGAATCTGAGAGCAGTACACATTAGCGTTGGCGACGAAACACTAAGGTGAACAGTAGGGAGATGATGTCTCCAAGGTAGGGTGATATCACCAATTCTGTGGAACTGTAAGCAGTCTGGTCTGTCGCCTCAATGACGCTATAGTTACTATACGCTAGAGTATCCGGACCAGACATGTTCATCTTTACGGATAGATCCACAACAGTGGAAGGTATTTACTCCAAAGAGCTGAACTTCCATATCACCCAACCACTAGGCAAACTTCCTACTGTATTTCAATCAGAGTTGGTAAGACTAACGCTCAGTTCAAGAAAAGTTCTGATACATAACACAAAGAACAAAACTATCTGAATATCCAGAGCTGTCCTGCAGGCAGTTGGTCACTGTAAAATTACCTCTAGCCCTTGAGCTCGCATACATAAGTCAAAGGGCATGCTGCAACGGAAGGTAATGAGAAAACCGATAAGTTCCCGACTGACCTGAAAACATGTGTTTTATAGTCCAGCGCTGGCTCTTCCACTTACAGTTGCAACTGGGAACAGTTTCGTAACTCAAGACACCCAAACCCAGCATAGAGCTAGGAGGAATATGATTTTAGATTGTCGGCATGCGAGCGAAGCCTTCAAACAACTATCTGTATCATGGCGCGGTTTTGCTCAGGACGATCAGAAAAGAACCTGAGATTACTCGTCGATATATTTCAGGGCACTGCAAACTAAACAAACACACTCACCGAATTTCAGTCCTAGGTACGCCTGGGCCCTGTCCACCCTCCTATCGTAATCCAGAATCCGTGTTATGGGTTGACAGATCAACTCACAAGCAACCTTAGACAGCATTAGGTATAGTATCATTAAAGGTGGATTTGAGACGACGGAAAAAGGATCGGATGGAAGAACATGCTAACCTACTGCGGCACAAGATAAACACCGAGAATGCACAACCCATTCGACAACCACGTCTTCCGATAGCAAAACGGGAGAAGGCGGAAAAGATTAAAAGAGACATGGAATTTGAAGGGGCTATCGAGTCATATAACGGTCCTTGGGCTTCGCCTGTGGTATTGGTTAAAAAGAAGGATGGGTCAACACGAATCTGTGTGGATTATCGTCGCCTCAATGACGTGACAAAAAAAGATAGCTATCCACTTCCACGAATGTGAAGCCACCCTTGACACACGCCGCTAACCGCTATCCGGCTCCAAGCTCGATTAAAAAAGCGGTTGTTTGCAAGTGGAAATGGCCCCAGAAGATCGGGAGAAGGTAGATAGAATTTACAATCTGATCGGAATAATGGCATTTTACAGTTATGCCATTTTGATTGCGTATAACGTATAACGTACCTACCCGCAACGTTTAGATAAAAATAGATCCCCAAAATGCAGTAAAACAATGTTAATTATCATCGATTAAAGGAGATCAGCTTGAATTATTTTTCTAGAATTGAAATTAAAGATCAGAATTATTAAAGTGTGCTATTAATCTATAAGTACGCATCCTAAAGGATAATCTGCAAAAATAACATTGAACACCAATTAAATTAACAAAAAATTCAATCGAAAGGTGCTCATCTGATTACTATTCTAAGCATAGGCGGATAATATTTCCGTTAAAAGGGTAAAATAGAAACCAACTTTGTGTTTATGAGATTATCTTTAAATACATATACCTACCTACCTATTCTCCCTTATTAACAATGAACGATGAAATCCACCTTAAAGTGGTCAAATTCAAAACTATATGCAAATGATGTTTAGCCAGGGATTTCATTAAGCTCTTAGCTGCGAACTAACCACTTTATTTTGTCGTAAAAGGTAAATATCGCTTTCTAACCGTAAACATTAAACAGACTTATGTTTTTGTGTTTGTTGTTTTAGCATCTATATCTGAATATCTAATCATAGGGGGCACATTGGAGCATTTTGATTGTGCTGTTGGTAACGCTACTAAACAAATTTGAGAAGTTTCAGGTGTAAATATTACCAATGAAATGTAATTATAGAATTTAATTATAGAACGGACGAAAAATGTGGAAATGGACTGCTAAATTAACAATCGTTTTACCGGACACTGTGCCTTATAATGAAAAACAAATTTACATATTTTGCAACGTTTGCCATGATAATATTATTACAGCGCTAGTTCGTGCAATTTCGCGTAGTGCATATACCTAAAACCTGTCAGGAACTCTGTACTTAACCGCACTCGATTTACTTTTTAATGTTTAATTCTGTTACTCTACTTGATCATGCTCTAAAACTCTGATAACGAAAAGATGAACATCTGATGTGAAATATGCAGTTATTATAATTACGCGGTTTTGTTCGACGTTGTTTCAACTTGAAACCGGTGACATATACGTTAAATATAAGCAAAGTCGTATAATGTAATGTGTAATTTCCGCATCAGTTGTCAACGAGGGCTGAAAATGTAGATTAATTAATCTCTCTTGATGTTCAGGGTAGCTTGTAAAAGTTTCGAATGAAAAAATTTATTATCGCCCATCAGTTTTTCAATTTCGCATTTTGTGGAATATTTTGCTACTGTAACTTTTATGCCAGTACAGCCATTACAAATATATTCGCGTTAGCTACCCTCGTTTCCATCGTATACACACACGCTTGCGTAATTTGGATTGCGAACATGGACAACAGCTTTGAGAAAAGGTTAAAAACCAGCTACAATCATCATTCATCAAAGGGTCTTGGAAAATGCGATTAGCTAAAAAACTACACTTTTTGTTGCAGTCTTTAGAATTGTTAGCATGAGGAGAATGTTCCCTGAATTTTTAAGAAACCGAGATATCCATTGTAACAGTTTAGTTTATTCATATTCAAATTTCAAAATTACCGCTTGCTAGGTTAGGTAGGATATAGGTGAGATGGCGTCACTTGTACGCGTGTTTCTTTCCTCGCGCAGAATCGCGTTATTATTTTTCATTTCCGTTTTAAAGCCAACGAGGTTGTACTTGTTGTAGAGCGTGGCATTGTGAATTCTTCTTAAACCAGTGGGTAATATTTGCCATCATTCACGTGAAATCTCTGGCAATTTTACCTTTTCATTGGCGTTGTCGAGTAGTGTAACTCAGAAGCCGTTTTCTCCATTGCGAGGCTATATATCTGGTTGAAGTTCATCGCCCTACCTACATGTAAGTAAAATGGCGTTGGCTTTCTTTTACGTTATGTTATCTAAAATTCTTTCAGATTCACAATTTGAGGTTGGATAATTTCCATATTTCATTGATTTAAGTATTTTTTATTACCCTCCTGACGATTTCAGGTATGTTATTAAAAATCTCGTTAAGGGAGTGTTACATCTTCATTACTTTTAGGGGGTCCATGTAGTAGATGAATTCTTGTACCGGTCAATCCTTGTACAGACGAATCCTTGTATGGTATAGTTTATAGTATATCCTTGCACATTCTTGTGTGCGGAGGACATTGACCTGGCATAATTTTGGGATAGTAAATGAATTTGCATCTTGCGAATATTCCGGAGTACGGACACCTGTTGATTGCCGGCAGCTATCCGGCGTACCACCGAGTAGATAAGCGCTAACACCTAAACGATACCGGGAGCGACCAGCTGATTGTGGAATTTTCGGAAGATACGATCTTTTACACAACCTTTTTTTTTAATTGCTTCAATACCGTTAATCTAGTGTAACCTTCCGACGATTTATGATTGGAGCTTTGTATTTTGTTCGCATCTAGTGTTTGAGGTCGTGGCTCTCTTCAAGAGCAACGCACCTGTATTTAACGTATGGGTAAACGAGCCGGCTACGAGTAAGCTATTTTTTTGGCCCTTCCGGCTCATATAATCGTTCCGAGCGTTGTAGCTTGGGGTTTGTTTTTGTGTTACAGAACTGGAACTTCGAAGGAGAGCTCTTTTTCGGAGAAGACAGCGTATGTGTTATTCAAGGTAAGATTTTTAATTTACTTGTACCCAGTGTTGCCTATATGAGTTGTTATTCGGGTTAACTTAATTCAATCTTTGAATCCATTGAAATCTTAACTACATTTTTGCTCGATCATTGTTGTAGGGGTCTGGTAACGTAATTATTAGGGAAGTGTTCATGAATTTATTTGGGGATTATTTTTGTCATTTAAAGTATTTGTTATTGTCGTATTGAAGATACATTTTATTTGCCGATCCTGCACCGTTTTTGCCAGGATTAATAAATCAGAATTGCTCGTAGTGAATTTATTATTTGGCTCTCTTGTGTTTTCCCAATTTCTATACAGGAGAGGTCAGAATTTGTGCAAAATTGGGTGGCGCTCAACTAATCATTTCTAGTGACTACCAAAGATCAAAAACTTATGTTATATGCCCAAACGAACAAACCGCTGTGGAAGATTCTCATCTCGAGCCTGTTGGAGATAGGTTGGCTTTGAAAAATAGAAATATAAAAATAATGTCAGATTGATTTAGTCAATAAATCGTATTTCCATTTTGCTTGTTATTCTGCGCTATATTCAATAGGTTATGGGCTATCGCGTGTGAATTGGTGCGAAACGAAAGAGTTTAGTTGGACCAATTCTGCAATTTCGGAAATAAATTTCAACATAAATAGAAATGGTTGATGAGGAAAAGTTTGTATTCAAACAATTTGAGGGTCGTGAGTTCGACAATTGGTATTTTCGTTTGAAAATTACTTTAGAAGAAAAGGGCGTCGCACGATGGCTGGAAGAAGATGCTATGGAGGCGAGCAAGGTGACCGGTGAAAAGGTTGAAATCATTCTAAAGGAAGACAGAATCTGCAAGACCCACATCACTAGACGTGTTGCGGATTCGTATTTAGAATATTTGAAAGATAGACCGACGGCATTTTCGATGATCCAATCGTTAAAAACAATTTTTGAACGGGCAAGTGTGGCAACTGAAATTGGTGTCAGAAAGCGCATGTTAACAATGCGTTGTGCAGAATCTGATAAATTAATCACACATTTCTTAGCATTCGACAAATTAGTGCGTGAATTGAAGGCGTGTGGTGCTGAAACAAACGATCGAATGCTTGTAGTATCGCTCATGATTACGTTACCTAAGCGATACGACATGGTGGTTACGGCATTGGAAACGATCGAGCCTGAAAAATTGACGATGGAATTGGTGCGTTCGCGACTGCTTGACCATGAAAGTAAAACATCAAACCATGTGGATGCTTCTTCGGACAATGTTGCCATGTATGGCGATGGTAGTGCAATGAAATTCAAATGTTACTTTTGCAAAAAGCGAGGTCATCGTAAAAATGAATGTCCAAAGTTAAAACAAAGAAATTCGTACAATGGATCATCAAACAGCAACAATAACGTGAAATCAAATCATCGATATCGTAAAGAAAATGCGAGTTGCGCATCAAACAAGGATGAGAATGATATTGGGTTTATTGCTGATGCTGGTAGTTTTGCGCTTGAGTGTGAATTGCAAACAATAAATTTCATTATTGACTCTGGGGCGACAGAACATATGGCAAATGATGAGTCTTTATTCACTGAGCTATGGGATTTGGCTGATCCGATTGTAATTGGTATTGCGAAGAATGGTGCATCGATCACAGCGAATAAATGTGGTACGATTTTGGGAACCATTTTCGTCAATGATGTCAAGCGTCAGTGTATGTTCACGAATGTATTATTTATTGAAAATCTCAAGTACAACTTACTTTCTGTGAGTCGTTTGGAAAACGCTGGTTTTGAAGTGATTTTTGGTGATGGTGTGGTTCACATCACAAGGAATAATTTAGAAATGGCTATCGGCAGGCGCAGTGGCAAACTATATACTTTGCAGTTCAGGCTTAGGCAACATAAGGTAGCAAATATAACGGAATCATCCATAAAAAGTAATATTTCGAAAGGATCGAAATCAACAAATATGAACTCGAAACAAAGTGTTCGTTTGTGGCATCGTCGGTTGGCACATTTAAACTACGCAGATGTTAGGCGTTTATCAACTTTAGTTGAAGGGATGGGTGCTATGAATAATGACGCTGATGCTGTTTGCGAGTCGTGTGTTTTTGGAAAACAATCTCGAAAACCATTCAATAGTTCGGGAGAAGCGCGATCGAGTCGTTTATTGGAGCTTATTCACAGCGATGTGTGTGGACCAGTGACACCTGTCACATGGGATGAACAACGGTTTTTGGTGACATTCGTTGATGATTACACACATTTTACGGTCGTATATCTGGTTAAATATAAATCTGATGTTTTGCAAATGTTTCAGAGATATAAAGCGTTCGCTGAGACTCACACTGGAAAGAAGATTGCAAAAATACGCTGTGATAATGGTGGTGAATACAAATCAAATCAATTTAAACAGATTTGTAATGATGCCGGGATTCAAATCCAATATACTGAACCATACACACCTGAACACAATGGTGTGGCTGAACGCATGAACCGAACCCTGCTAGATAAAGCACGTTCGATGATTGCTGATACTAAAATGGATAAGAAATTTTGGGGCGAGGCTGTTTATTGTGCAGCATATCTAACGAATCGGAGTCCGTCACGTGCAATAGTTTCCAATACAACACCGGTGGAGCTTTGGACAGGCAAGAAACCAAATATGTCAAGGCTTCGTGTTTTTGGATCAATAGCATATGCACATGTTCCGAACCAATTACGAATGAAATTGGATTCGAAATCACAGAAAATGATAATGGTTGGATACGGCGTGAATGGCTATCGATTGTGGGACCCATTGAAGAAAAATATCGTAATAAGACGAGACGTTGTGTTTGATGAATCACAGCGAAATTCTCCGGCGGTTTTCTTTGAGATAGAGTCAATTACGGATGATGTTGACGAGGCGGAGGATCTTGAGGATAGCGATGAAGTGGATGTTGTGAGAGATCATAGTCGATCAGAAGTAATTAATCCAGGCGGAGTAGCGACGGATGTCGTACGAGATGATGATCAACCCACCGGAATGAAGGATCGAACACTAAATATAACATCGCGACCTCAAAGAAAGCGTCAACCTCCGAAACGATATGGAAATTGTATTGATTTGGAAAAACCGAAGAGTCATAGTGATGAGGAGTATTTCTCTGCATTTGCATTAAGTGCTGACACATTAGATTTTGCAATAAATGCTATGGCATATGTTGACAACGTTCCACAGTCATTTGGTGAGATTGCGAAGAGAGATGATGCGGCACAATGGATGAAAGCGGTTCATGATGAGATGAGCTCACACAAGCGAAATGATACTTGGAAGTTAGTTGAGCGTCCGATGAATCGTTCTGTTGTCACTTGCAAATGGGTATTTTCTCGAAAGCGGAATGATGAGAGCAAGTTGATGTCGTACAAAGCGCGACTGGTTGCTCGTGGATTCACTCAACGTAAGGGACTTGATTTTCATGAAACATATTCACCAGTTGCAAGAATTGCTACATTAAGGATAATGCTGGCTCTTGCTGTGGAGCGTGATTTAGAGATTCATCAAATGGATGTAAAAACGGCATTCTTAAATGGAAAACTCGAGGAGGACATTTACATGGAACAGCCGGATGGTTTCATGCAGGGCGATTTTGTATGTAAATTGAACAAATCATTATACGGTTTGAAACAAGCCTCCCGTGTGTGGAATGAGCGATTTCATAATTTCATACTTGAGAATGGATTTATTCGATCAGAATATGATCACTGTTTGTATTCTCGTATCAATAAGGAAAAAGTGGTGTATCTGTTATTATATGTGGATGATCTCATTTTGTTGGGAGAAGATATCGAAGAGATCATAAAAATTAAACAGATGGTATCCAAGGAATTCGAAATGCATGACATGGGTGAAACGAGAAGTTTTCTTGGCATTAACATCGAACGTGAACGGGAACATGGGATTTTGAGGATAAATCAACGTGGCTATCTGGAAGATGTATTGCAACGATTTGGAATGACTGATTGCAATTCAATTTCAACTCCCATAGAATGTCAATTAAAATTGGGGAATGATTCGGGGAGCAAACTTACAGATAAACCGTACCGTGAATTGATTGGATGCTTGATGTATGCAGCTTGTACAACTAGACCAGACTTATCCGCGGCAGTGAATTATTTGAGTCAATTTCAATCATGTGCGACTGAGGATCATTGGAGGGCGGCTAAACGAATCCTCCGATATATCAAGGGAGCAATTGATTTGAAGTTGGAATATCGTTACAAGGAGAATTCGGTTGCATTGATTGGATATGCGGATGCTGATTGGGCAGGCGATATCAACGATCGAAAATCAGTTTCTGGGAACGTGATAAAAGTATTTGGGGCCACTGTGGTTTGGATGACACGTAAGCAGACATGTGTTGCTTTATCATCTACCGAAGCTGAATATGTGTCATTATGCTTAGCGGCATGTGAAATCATGTGGGTGCGTGGATTGTTAATGGAAATTGGAGAGACACCTGACGAACCAATAATACTGAATGAAGATAATCAGTGTGCAATTGTGATATCATCGCAGGAAAAGGAAATGCAGCGGACAAAACATATTGATGTGAAATTCAATTTTGTTCGTAATCTTATACATCAAGGAATTCTTGAGGTCAGGTACATTTCAACAAATGAACAATTAGCTGACATCATGACAAAAGGTTTACCAAATAAGACGTTTGAGTTTTTGCGAAATGAACTAAATTTGATTCGTTTAAATTAATTATTTTGAAACATTGTGATTATGATTTGAACTTGCAATTCCTATCGATAATGTTCGATTAGTAATTGAGGCGGAGTGTTGGAGATAGGTTGGCTTTGAAAAATAGAAATATAAAAATAATGTCAGATTGATTTAGTCAATAAATCGTATTTCCATTTTGCTTGTTATTCTGCGCTATATTCAATAGAGCCCTTCTTTTAATTAAGAATCTGAGCTAGCTGGCCGTTTATGCGGCGGGGTTTGAGTTTTACAGCGCCGAACTAACCTCACGTTATACCATGGTGGGGTAACTTACAGGTAGGTATACGTAAAATCAGTCTTTTCCGGACTCGATCCTAAAAAGCTACCATGGTAACTAACTATTGGTGTTCATGTCGGATGACCTTTTAGGTAAATAAAACATAAACGTTAAATACAATTATTAAATAAAAACAATACAATGATACGAAAATACTTTTTCTACTCCCATCTCTAAAATGTCACAATTTGCACTGACATATTATACTATTGTTTAATATGAATTAACCCTGGAATTAACCCTTGCGCGGGCAAGACAACATTTTCCGTGGGTGCCCAAGCGAGGTAACGCAGTTGCCCCAACTAATATGTTGAGTTTTTATGCTTTTATGACTCGGACATTGTTGTAAATAGTATTATTTATGAAATAAAAGTACATATATAGTATTACGTAGTTTACTTTGCCAACAAAAGTAGTATTTAATTTGAAAAACTACTCTGACAGATTAAAAACAAAAAATTGTGCACAACTCTTGTGCAGATAAAGTGCATTTTTTTAAACCGAAAGAGCTTATTAAATAAGTGGGTTATAAGGTCCTTCCTCCAACACCCCATTTTCGTGATATTGACAGAGTAGATATGTCTTGTGCTTGTCGTTCTTAACCGCCCTTTGAGAGCACTCTCCTCCGACCCACCGTTTTCGAGATATCGAGAAGGAGGAATGTGTGGTTGGTAGAAATTAATTCCTTTTGTTGAGACCTTTCATTAGAGTACCATGATGAATAAACAGAGTATTATTTGAACTTACTTTAATTAATAAATAGGTACTTCTCCTCCTCTGATTTGCCAAAAATGTGAAACCTTTGTGGGATCGTAACGTACCTTTTGAATTTCGCTTTATATTATTAAGAACGCTGGCTTTGGTGAAACATGCAGTTTAATGTCTAGAGAAATCCTCAAAGCAATAACACTCTTTAGGTATAGGTTGCTTAATTTACGCTACCTTTGCGATGGTAAGTTAATAACAGATCAAAGCCACTTGTGTGTTTATTATGACGTCCTGTTTTCTGTTAACTTTTGTATATGAAAGTAACTGAATTTCAAATTTAATTATTAAATGTGCTCTGTTGTGCTATATACTTACATAAACTTTCTTTCACATATCAAATATATTAACTAACTATTCTGATTGAGCCACTTTAGAGTACAGAATAACTGCGTATAGGTACATGCGCGTATATTTTCCCAACTTATAATGTAATATCGGACAAAGTAAAATAAATTTTGATTATTCTTATATGATTAAAAATGTTACCAAAAAATATAAAGATCAAAAGAAACTTGCTAGACATTCCATCGGGAACAATTGTAATGCCATGTGACAGTTACTTTTGTTGAACTGTTGGCCAAGTGTAAGTAAAATTTCCCCAACAATTATAATGCCAAAGAGAATACTCCAAAATGAACTACACGAATAATCTACGGAACTCAGGTCTCACGTTGGGCGCCAAAATCTGCAACCAACCCTAACTTGGCTAATAGCCGAAGCAGAATACTAATAATACTCAAATGCAAGGATACCTGGCGCTACCACCCTACTTCACGTTGCCGTTATAATGTGTAAACAGCGCACTCCTTTCTCTAGCTCAGTGGAGACGCGTCAGGTTCCACCTTGGCCGGAAAGTAAACGAAATCGTTTCACATGTAGTTCTGCAATCGTCAATAATTTTATTTGCACCAGTGGGTTTAAAACCTACATTTCACCCCCGCCGCATTGCCGGGTTTTTTTTCTCAGGTACGTGATGTGGTTCGATATACTAAATTCTTCTTGTAAACTTCGTATCCTCTCTCTTCGTTTTTAGTATGTTTGGACCTTCCATAGTTTTACTGCCCCGACTAGCTCAGATAAAGAGGGGTTAAGAACAGGAAATAGTTCAATACAGTTTGGTTTTTGGTTTCATTGGAGAAACCTACAACAAAAAGTGTCGATCAAATTACTCCACAAATAAGGAAGTTGTTTATTGCGCATGGTGAGAAATTATGATTGGTGACTTATCGATGATAAATGCTACTAAATTCGTTCTTCACAATAGTCTTTAGACGTTACCGGGTTGAGGTTATGAACTGTACACGTTGAGATAAAGACACTTGAACTCGTACCATTCGATCTTTTAACGACAGACATTTTCAAATTATGGGAAACCGTGCGCGGCATGCGATAAAGAATCACATCTCAAACGAAAATCAGTTGTTGCTTGCCTCAACGCGTAACATTGGTAATGGTTAATGGTACCTACGGCAATAGTGAGTGCAAGCGATGCACCATGCTACCACAACTCGCTTATAAATATATAAGATAATAGCTGCCCTCTTACATACTGTTGCTATGGTTCATATTTTTATACCTTGGATGGTTCAGCCCTCGCTGCGCTCGAGTCTGCTACTGCCACTAGGTCTGAAATAACGTATTTTATGCCCTATAACATGTACTCAATGGAAATGAAGTACATTACTGAATCAAAAATCGTATAAAAAAAAAAAATAAATAAAAACATGTGTATAGGTGGAAAATTGATGTACTTCCTGTAGCGCTCAATACCATTCTATGAAGAAACGTAAATAAGACGAACCTTTTCGAAAAAAATAAGAGTATTTTCATCAGATCGTTGCGCATTTTTTGCGTTTCTCCATTTGTAAAATGTTTAGTAAATCTTCTCGTATTATTATCTAGATTTCAATGATAATAAACTGGTCGTTTCTTCTGATACCGCTTGTAAAATATTTAAAGGGGTAGTATACCCAAAATCAAAAAAATTGTAGAAGAAAATCTAAGAACAAAATTTCAAACCGGAGTTTTCTACGATGAGTAGTTTTCAAATTATTAACGATGAAAGTTTGAAAGACAGAACATGTGACGTCATCCCGACATCGTGGGTGCGGCGGCACGGATCCAAGCAGTCCAAACGCGTCAGTTCTTTCATATTCTATTTCGCTTTCCTTTGAAAAAAACAAGAAAACCTTACTGAAGTATCATCCGAACATACATCCTCATATAAATTTGAATATTTGTAATAAATTTCTGTACCCAGCTCAGATTGGATACCTATGCTTTCAGTAAGCGGTATCGGTTCCATTTGATTCAGTTCTTCTGTTTGATTGTGGCATATGTTTGATGTTGAACTGGATTCTCCACTACGAAGTTGATCGTTTACCCACAATAAGCAATCGGACACAATCTTACTTTCTTAGATAAGTTAACTGACGTTTGTAGCTTTATTAGGACCTTTGTTTCCTGTGAGATGTAAAGAAGGGATTGCAGTATTGTTAGCCTTCTCAAAACTTTATGCTGATGCACAGGGCCCTTTCCTTCTTGTATCTTCCAAAAAAAATTATCATCTTTAACAAACGACGTGACTATACTATGATTCAGCGGTTTTTTCTACTTTTCCAGACTTTATTTCAACACGGCTCCTTCTTTTCTCGGGGAAAATTTGCAATGTAACATTGGCATTTTTCAAATTATTGTTGCAGCGGAAAACACAAAGTTAGGTATTTTTGAAAATAATGCAGATCACTGACTACCAGTCTCAAATTAACACGTCAAACGTCATCGAATCCATATATTGCTATAGCGCGCCACCGACCCATTTGTCGGGATGACGTCACAAGGACCGTTTTTTAAATTCGACACCTCACCATTTAATAACGAAACGGCGTAGCGACTTGCGGTTTTCACCGTTACTCTTAGATATTTTTAATCTATCTTTAGACGAAAACATGAAATTTGGGTATACTGCCCCTTTAAGTGGTCTATGTTAAAAGAACCAAAATTAACTAACAAATTTCCACAAATTGTTTATTTCGTTATAGGTAAGGAAATGTTGGGTTGCAGCGCTAACACCATATACTCGTAGTACATAATTGATTATAAGAGTTAGATGTTTTACATTATTCTGCTTGACAATTGAATTTCTTAGCTGGAAACTGGAAGTACATATATGAAATTAAAGTTTGTTCAGGTAGAAAAGTGATTTCCAGTTCGTGTGAAAACAACTATCTTTACTCTCTGGAAAACTATTACTGTTTTACCTACTGGTAGAACAATCCAAGCATAAATACGCACATATTAGAATGGCTTAAATATTTCTGTAGCTCTTAAAAGATATATGTCAAAGATTTCTCTAGTTATTAATAAAAATGTATGTTTACTGCTTAATATTAGAAAGGTTTAACCAAAATGTACAATAATAGAGCAGCATCCTTTATATTATAAAGCAACTTCATCTGGCATACACTTTGTTGACGTCAACTTATACAAGTACAACACAACTTCGAGATGATGGACTTGATGAGCATGTCTTTACATAACAATCTCTAGCGTATGCTTTAATAATACTGTAATTGTAGCTGAGGAATTGCATCCTTGTAATGTAAATATGTTTGAGCAAAACCAGAATATCTTCTAAGATTAGAAAAATCATTAATAACATTTGTTCCGGCGAATTCTACTCAGAACTGTAGAAATTTAAAATTATACGCTAGTTTAGCAAGAACAGCGTGTATCTTAAATTAGTAATCGTCGGAATTCACTAAGGTAAACCTACCTTAGCACCTATACGATAATTGGTAAGGCTGAATCACAGATTAACTACGGCTGAATGTTAAAAAACCGTTCACGTGACTGTTCCATTGTTGCCTGTTAACCTATATAAGGACATTGTGTGAGGATATCTTAGGAAGTTGATTTATTGTACATGGAATATTAATTAATATGAGCCAGAACCTCGTGAATGAGGTAAGTAAATTGATCCTTTTAAATGTACGTAGGTAAGTAGATTGAACTTTGATTGAATGCCTTAAAATCAATTCATATTTATCGCAATATCATGGGGCGTACATAACTAAGCACAAAATTAATCGACCAAAGCAAAACATTAGAGTTACATTTTCCAGATAGCTCGTGTATTTTCGTAGTCGAATGCTCAGAATGTAGGTACGTTTTGAAACTGACGAATTCACTTTAACGTCTCGTCTACATGTTTCTAAAAATATATGTATTTCTTAAATCACAATGTTGGCAGGGTATTATTAGAAATGTGCCGATTATAGCAATAGAAGGCAATTTATATTTTAATAAACACAAACCAACCCAGTCCGTTGTAACGTAGCAGAATTTTATGCATTTATAGTATCCTCATTATTTACATCGAAGTATTATGTCTATGTAATATTGTATATCGTAGATAATAGCGTGGAATAAAATAGTGCAAAAAATCCAAAAAACAAGGCGACTTTGTGTCTTTCGCGTTTAGGGCGTGGTATTGAATTAAACGAGTGGACTGAGAATTCATTTGATGTCCAAAACTATATATCGAGCATCAAATTCGAGTTTACACGCTTTTTGCACATTTTGTCGGATAATTTTTGAAGGGAAGGTCCTACAGCCTTGAAGCTTGGTAATAATTCCTCTTGGTTCAAGGACAATTCCTATTGAATGTTGGATTAGTAGGTAGGTACCTAAATAAGAGGTCAACAAAATCCATTCATTCGGCGGTTTTTAATACTCTGTTGCATTGGTTTACTTCGGCACACAACAAGATACCGTTGCAGATCTTTGAGTACTGGTGCCGAGAAACTATACAGATTTAAAAAAAAAACATCAAACTGAAGAAACTTCGAAATGCACTTATGGTCAATTTTGACGGATTTAAGACTCACAATCAGGAGGATTAGTACTAAAAGAAAACAAATCATAACACTTATTGGACATAGTTACACCCGGAGATTTAGAGACGAAATGAAATAACTGCCCGATTGACACTTCCACTGCTTATACAAGACCAGAGCTACTTCGGGAATATGGATATCCCTTTGTGGTAGCATGTATTATACTAACAGACGCTATGTTTTTGCCCTGGTAGGTATAAATTTAGATAGTAGATATGGCAGTACTGCTTAATTCTTACCATTCAAAAATATTTATCAAAAGCATTTCGCTAAGTGGATAACTTTTTACGTGTGCTTGTGACTGAACTCTTCCAAAACGGCTGGACAGATTTTGATGAATTTTTGTATGTGCCTCTGTGTGTCTGGATGTTTTAGGTTCACAATTAGACTCGATCGGATTATATGATTTTTTTAAATTCTGTTTTCGTTGATGTCGCACTCTGCTATTTTCCGTAGCGAACGATACTTACGCCAAGTCACTTGCGTCTTAACGTGCTGATGAGTTTACATTTTTAGATTCTGTACGCTGGGTTTCCGTTATCATATATCCGTCAATATCGCGAGTACAAAGTGTTGGGGAAGGCTTAACCAGACGGCGATGTGAGTTTTTATCCACAACGATCGTGCAAGTGACCGTGGTTTGTTTGCCAGGGAAATTCCTGTTGGTCCTACCTAAAACAAGATCACTCTTTAGTTATTGTATCAAGACCACGACCTTGGCCTGTAAACAAGACCACTGTAGGTAAACTAGAAATCTCCTTAACTAAGGCCAACGCTTTTTTCGCCCAGGAAATTCCAAGGCCACGACGATAAAACAAGGTCATTTGATTTTACAAGGTTAACTTGTTTTCGAATGCGCAATAGGTTTCTAATTTCAGTTACTTTGCGACTGTTCTTGCGCGCCCGATTACACGTATCATTATTACCAATTTTATCAGCATCATCATCTACGCGATTAGTTATACTGATAACTGTGCATTTCTTTCATGTGTGAAAAAGGTGTGTGTAAACTTAGCAAAAAAAATATTTTCCAACTAGAACTAGGATAACGTATGTAAGTAAAGTTCTTTTTTGTTTTACTTGCTTCCATATTTGCTTTTTCCTCTTTGTAAAATGTAGAAATCGAGGTTGAAATGCATAGTTTGTCATTTAGAAGGAGAATAACTTGAGCTTTGCAATACACCATCTTTCTCTCATCATCTTATCTGCTTATGACGGAACTAGGAATATCCCAAGGCTACAACCTTGTAACAAGGGACATCCTAAGGCCACGACCCTGGCACAAAGTGCAAAACTCAAGGCCACGACCTTGGTCCATAATTGAAGGTCAGAACGTAGTTCCAGCATCCAAGGCCATAATCTTGGACTAAAGTTCAAGGTCGCGTATTCGAGAAATTCAATTTCAAGACCATGCAACGTCGCATGACCTTGTGACGCCGCGGGGGAGACCTTGGGACATCAACAAAGTGGTGGAGATATTATCCCTGTTCTACTAATGTAAAATAAAGTGGAATTTGGATTGATTTTATATAGCCATTACATTCAATCGTTCATAGTAGGTAATGTTGTAATTACTTGTTGAAGTCAATCAAGCTAAAAAAAAGTTCGAATTTTGAGTTTCAGGATTGAAAGAATTGGAAAAAATTTTGAATAAGATATGATATTATAATATCATCAAAAATAAGTTTTCGTAGTAGAATGTTAGTTTTAATGAATACGATCAACCTCTTATTGTAAGAAACAGTTACAATGTGGGGTTTCAAAAAAGACGTTGTGTGATATAATAAATTCCAACAATAATGGAGGGCAACTATTCTTGTACTATTTATTTTATTGTTATTTTATTTAAGTACCGTTTAGTATCTCAAAATCATAGACAAATTTCTGATCTTTATAACAATTATGTTGCTGCGACTATATGCTAATAGGCAATATACACAGCGATAAAAAAACCAGCACAATTAATTAAAGATATTTATTTAAAAAGTATGTAATCTGGTAACAGACACCATTTAAAAATGTCAGATACTATACTTAAAAGTCGAAACAGCAACAAAGAACAAAGATAATAAAAACATGTTCTATGGGTTGATGAGGGATTATAGGAAAATATCAAGACATAATAGACAAGAGATGATACCAAAGAGTGTACCTAATTCAATTGTAGAAAGTATCTTCTGAACGATAATACATCGGCTAAGAATATAACCAAAGGAATCGCAAGAAAAAGACACAAACAAAGTGCTAACTGTAAAAACAAGAAAGTTTATTATGAACGAAATCGAAAACGAAACGAAATCACGAGCAATTTTGAGTGATTTTGTTGGGCTAAAAGGGAATGTTCAAAACTGAAAGAAGTTAGTTAACGACCAAATCGTTAAACAACTTCATTGAGGATAAGGGTGAAGAATGGGTACAACCAAACCAGAAAACTTAAAAATAAATCGATTTATCGAGCGAGACTATTGGATATAATACAAAATTCTACCTACCTAACTTGTGTTCATTCTTAGAAAGGCAAGTAGTTGTTAGTTAATGGGGTTCTGCCCATTTTCTGGACTCTTTGAACCCTTCAAAGTACCGCTTCACTTATGTCATATCTGGGTTGCCACATTCCGACACATGTTTAAATGTAAGGGTAAGAGTGTGTTTGTAAATATGTATCACTTTATTGTTGGCATTGGCACTGAGCGTAACTTAATTAAACGGCATTAATACTCTGCATTTTAATATCAATCCAATAGAGATACAATAGAATTGTAGAATTGAGACTGTAGAAATAGTATTGAAAAGGTATTAATTCAGATCATCGTTTTGCGAAGGGAATATATAAGTATTGCAACATATTGTTTTGGATATTTTACTACAGAATTCAAAAGCTTACAGGTAAAGTAAATAATGTAATTAATTCCTGGGTTATGATATTTAATACCTTTGTAAAATAGTTACCTAAACTCCGAATAGTCCGAACGCTTCTGTATAAAAGCGAAAGGTTTACACCTTCGTAGGTTTACACTAATACTATAAATTAGATTATATGCAAAACCGGTGTGGCTGTATATACATGTTTAATACCGCTATAGTGTATAACTATAAACTTAACGTGATACATTAATTTATTTATAATCCACTAATTATTTTATTTTGTAAATGCGAATGGAATCATTTTGGGGAGAAACGCCACAATCTCTTCAGGTGCAACTCTCTTACGTGCTTTTTTCGATTTATAGGCGGAACACAATTTAATGCATACATTGTTCTAATTTGTTTAATAATGTAGTGTTGCAAAGACAAAGACGAACGGATTTGGATTAAATTAGCGCACTTCAGTGGAACAAACACATTAGGGTAACTTATCCAAAACGCAGAGAAGTAAATAAACTATAAGTGGTACGTGGGGAAGTTTGAAAGACCAGTTAATTTATATTTAACGTACTGCTTCACTATATACCTAAACTCGTTTTAGGCCGTAAGTTAATCCGCGAATCTCATATAAAAAGCATTTCAAATTAGGAAAGTTTAGTAACTTCATTCGGATGTTTTTTAAGAAGAAAAAATATCCTTTAAGGGATTTAAAGAGCAACAGGTTACCGTTTAAATTGCTCCATAAATCAGAAACAAAATGTGTTTATTTTTAGAGAAAAGTAGTTTATGTTCGAAGGTTCTTGCATCTATCGCGATTTCTTATAGGTATACAAATACAACCTACCTCCGTGAAACATAAATAGTTTTTTTTAAATTATAATAAAGGCCCTAATGGAATCAAACCCATGATAGCGCTACCTAAATAACGATAAGCCAAAAGGTCACATAGTGCCAATTGCACTGTCAAAATTAAGTAGCCCTTTAAGTTAAGCATAACTTTGACAACGAGATGCACTAGATAAAAAAAGAAAAGAGGAGCCAAACAATCAGGTTTTGAATGAAACCTGAATGTGTATTTGTCCTAATAAGAACCATATTAGAATATCGAAGATATTTTTTATAAATGGTAGCCTGTAGGCAAATAATGTTGGTTGGAGACCCGTTTTTCTTAGTTTTGTCATCAGTATGTCTATGTGCATTTGATTGAGTCAGTATTAAAAAAAAATCGGTAAGAACCTCCATCTCGCTCACACGCGGGCATGTAGATGACTCCATGACACCTATTCTATTTAAATGAGTAAGGTAAAAGACCATATGATCAAATTTGGCCATGGTAGAGAAATAGGTACGGGTGACCCGCAGAAAAATCCCGGGCCCAGTATTTTAGCGCATTTTTGGAAAAAAAATACGCTGTTATATTCGTTATGGGTGGCTGGCTGTCCGATTGAGATCTCTGCAATTACAATAGCTAGAGACTTCAAATTTCCACTAAAAGCTTTCTGATGAAACATGGTAGATGTGCAGGCTCTAGTCTATTTTGAGCTAATTTACTTGTGAGATCGATAATTTTAAACTTTACTAATGAAATACTGATCTGTATTATCAAAAATATACGCTTTCATCATGCATATGCTGATTTACAACTAACTTGTTTAAGTTATTGGCGTTCATTTATAAAACTAACATACGAATACAATTTGACGTCATGATTAAGTCTCAAACAAAAATGAATTGGAATCCTCAACCCATTTCTAGTACGAAACCCTCAATTATCCAACCAGTCACCTTTCAAACGTAACGTTGAAATTCTGTTTAGAAATTACGCTCTTGTTTTTTTTTTTTTTTTTTTTTTTTTAAATATAGGGTTCGACTGCCAAGGTCATATCCCCTTTATTGCACGCTATAGAGTACAGGTACATATATGCACAGTGCTATATGTCGATATATATACCAATTCCTTTTAAGAAGGCGAGAGTATTATTTGCATTTTGTGAGTTGAAGTTTGTGACGTAGTTTGGCATAATGTTATGACGTACGCGTTCAACGGCATATAGTGGGCAATCATTTATTATGTGCATCACTGTAAGGGCTATGTTGCAGTGGTTACAGTACCGAGGAGGTCTACCTTTAAGTAAATGTTGGTGAGTTATTTTGGTGTGCCCTATCCTCAGGCGGTGCATCTTTACATTCTCCTCCCTTGATGGATGTTGCAATGTAAATAAATCCTTTACTGCGGGTTTTATTTGAGAAAGATGTGTATTGATGCGTGCCCATTTTTCCTGCCATTCCATAGTGTACCTCTCTTTCAGATATTTCGTGATATCACTTGCCACCACAAATTCGACATCAATTTGCTCATTAAATGTAGCTTGGTATGCAGCTTGATCTGCCTGCTCATTTCCTGGAATGCCAACATGGCTGGGGACCCATACAAATTTAATTGACTTCCCTCGCGTACTACATTTAATGCGGATTGGCATTTTATGTTCATCGGATCTGAAGGGTATATTTGAGATATACCATTTAGTACATTGTTACAGTCTGTCACGATTAAGAACATTCTGGTATCACTCATGTAACAGTACAGCATCGCTTGCAGCATGGCGTATTGCTCAGCAAAGGTAGCCGACGTGTTTTTTCCTTATTTCTTTTGAATACCCTGAATCACGTTCCTCGCTCACTTGGACGTTTGCCGAGAATTTACCACAATCTGTAAATTTTTATATAAAATAAAATATAAATGGTCATTATAACAGCCAGAGTTTTATTTAAATTTTTAATTAGTGGCGGCTAAATGTACGAAACAACACTTGAAAATGGTTAAATTAGATGTCTATTAAAGTTCGAGTACTATCTGAGGATATTAAATTACTTGCGATGGAATTTAATGTTACTGTTAAATTACGAAGCGCTACAAGCTTAGGTTGTTAAATTGCAGCTACATAATTAAAAGTGGTTGTTCGAATAGTGTGAATGCTTTCAATTATAAAAAGTGATTCATTTTACAATGTTTAAAGATGCCACCTACTATAATCACAATTAAAAGAGTCCCTTGTTTGTAGCTCCCAGAAAGTATAACAAATCCAAATAAAACAATATGCAATTTCCATTTTCACAGGTTTAGGGAAAGAAGATGGTGGACCTTTGTCAATATATCTCTCTACAATCTTTTAACAATTATCGCAAACATTTTCGGTAAAATGTCTAAGAAACAGGCCAATGAAAAAGAGCTGAACCGACGATATTAACCCCCCCCCCCCCCCCCCCCCATAATGAGAACCCATTTAACAATTTTAATAATTTTACTGGAAATCTAAAATTGTTGCAATACTAATCCAGCAAGTTGTCTATATCTGTACAAATGGGAAGTTTTAGATCAAAAAAAAACAAGCAACAGACTAAAAGTTCAGCAGTTTTCATCAAGTAGGTAAGACAACACACAAAGAAAACTAGTAGTTAGTAGGTACTACTCTTCACTTTTAAACTATAAGGGGAGTGAATTGGAAAGCCTGATTTACATCTGAAAAAATTCTAAATTTAGTAATTTTAGGGTAATCTTCAGCTTTTACCCACATTTTGCCCACTTGTATTTTGGCGAAATTCTTAATGCGAATAACATGCGATTGCAGACCGGGATCAGGTGTTCTGTGACCGGCAATCTCTCCTGGCAAGCCTTATAGGTGGGTTGTCGTTATACATACAAATTACTTAATTGCATTTGGTCTATGAACTGAATTGCATCGTACATCTCATTGACTTCGTTTTGAAATGAACATTCACTTGAACGGGTTTGAAAATCTTCGCTCCCAACCTCAGTGCTGTCCTCTTCCACAAACAATTCCTTTTTCCCTTCTTTCATTTCCTTTTGTTTGTTGTCAACCTTTCTCTTCTTTTCTTCAAATCCTCCTTACCATTATTTAATCATCATCATATCATAATCATCATTGATAGGGTTTTGTTTCTTTAATTTTGTATTTCTCGATGTGTATGTGGAAAGGAATCGAGCTTTTTGGAATCCATTAAGGATTATGACTGGATCAAAATGTAGGACATATTGGAAGCAAAAATTGATTTTGGAATTTTGATATCATAATTTTTTCTTTGTCACTTCACGAGTCCATTGTCTCGCTTAAGTTTTAAATACCGAAATACGCGCTTGAGGTGGTACTTGTATGGGGATTAAGCGTTAAGCTTACTACATCTTGTTGTTTGGGTAGGTCCACAAGTGTGAACTATGCCCATCATAAATGAAGTAGGTATCTACTTGTGGCCTCAATCCACCCATTCTTCGCAGCCGAATAGGTTATTCCTGATTACTAGTCCGGCGAGCCCATGAATCCCACAGATTGTTTCCTTTGTAAATCGCCGCGGTACCTTGTTGATGGCCTACATTAATTTTGCTTGAATTAAGACAAAAAAGTAGAGCTCGAGTTATATATTCACTTTGGCTGTTCGGTCGGTCGGTCGACTGCAAAGGGTTTTTAAGGACAGCTCTCGAAAGAATCATCGTAGAATGATCGAGCTTGAAACAAGAAGCATTAGCTTTGTGTCACAATTCTTTGCATGCAGATTATATTTCAGCACAAAAAGTTTCCTTAATAATGAAACTGTCCTGGAAACTGTAGTTTGCTAGTAAAACCTCGATTCGTCGCACAAAAACGCGCTTAAGTAGCTCGACGCATCCAGTACTTTCCAAATTGTTTTTTCGAAAGTTCGTTGTAAGGTTGGAGTTCTCGATATTTTTGGGTATTCACGCAGATAAGGGTCAAAACGCTAGTTGTCGATTCTAAAAACCATCACGACGGCTATACCATCACATGTATAAAAATCAGATTGAGGGTCTTTTCGCATTTTGGATTCGGGTGGGAGTAAGACAGTCTTAGTCAAACTTTCGAAGCGAATTTGTGCAGGTCGAGCGCTGCATGTTTCGATCGCGTATTGAATTCTTTGCCGAATTTTCGGCAAGTATATAAAAGATTTTCTAACCGTGCAATCGAAGATTGTGTCACCATTTTCACCGAATTTATACATTCACTGTGACCTGCCCTTTCGAACAAAACCACTAATAAGAGGAAACTTCGTCGTGTAGTGAAAACTAATGGATAGCGGATTTATGTCCAACTGAAAGTCAATCCTTACCACGAAAATGTTGAGGTCCAAGGTGCCAAAAATTTCATTGTGCTATATTTGGAGTGCCTAGTTACTTTAAAAAAACAACTTTATCAATCAAAACTGTGCACTTCTACTGTATATATTATACGAGGTGCTATTAGATCTACATTAGAAAGCAACCGGTAAAAAATTTTTTTTTGCTTTTATTGGCTGTCAAAAGCTAAATTATAAGGGTAATTTTGGACATTTCCATAGTGTGGAACCTTGGTAATTATTCTAGTAAATAAATCAAATATCAATTAATAAATTTTTTATTATACCTGAATCACAATCTCCGTTTTAAACACTCAAATGCGTGCGAAAAAGGGCCTTTAAAACACACGTGCTTTAAAGTTGCTAAGTTGCTAAGTAACGATACTTCAAGTATGACTTTTGAAACTGTCATCTGGATGAAATAAAAAAATCCTCTTAGGTCGCTTTCTGTAAATGCAGAACATTTCTTTGGCTTTTGTACCTATCCTTTGGTTGAAGCTTTCACAAACGCGCGTAATTTAGGGTATGCTTCCAAATTTGTTCCACTTTTTAATCGCAGCATTGCTTTAAAGTTTTGAATGAATGCACCAAAATATAGAAGATTTAAATACCTTTGACATTTCCTTCATATATGCCAGCATTATGGATGCATTTAAGGCTCTATTCGTAAGTAACTTCCTATTCATCCATGGAAACAACTTTTCATATTCTTTATAATAGGCTTTACTGGAGTTGGATTTTACACCTACTAACGTTTGTTTAGATTTTACAACAATCGATTTAATGGACGGTGTATTATCTTTTTCAACGGAAATCGTTTAATTCACAAACGATGATTTTTATAAGCAAACGTCAAGTGACATTTCCATGGCAATCGTGAAATTACGAACACCCAGCCCACTTAATTCGACATGTATTCGAGTATAACGTCAATATGACTTCATTGTATTTCCTATTTTTAAATTATACTGCAGGTATAATAAAAAATACTATAAGATACACGTGTATAATTAGTCTTTAAAGCACTTACAACGTTAAAGGCACTCCGCTTTGCGTCGTGCCCTTAAACTCGTTGCGCGTGCTTTAAAGACTTGATTATACACTTGTATCTTAATATACTATTATTAGTTTTAGGTTCATGTTTACAGTCATTCTAATATTCCTGACGGGGTCAACCCATAGGAATTTTTCCCGTGAAACAAATTTGTATATTTTTCAATAATAATATGTGAACCCAAATCAATTACCAGAGATTCTCTTCAGTAATTGTGAATTTTATATTCAGAAATATCATTCTTTTGTGTGGGTTAAGCTTTTATTTAGCACCCAGACGCGTATAAATTTGTTTTTTATAAGAATTTTGTACCGGGCGTTTGAGTATTTACGAATATTAAAGGATCAAGGTAATTAATTATATTTGGACGTGATTACGAGAGGGTTATGAAACTTTATTTTGCATTAATTACATGAAATACATTAATCTTTTAAATCAGATGAAATGTAAAGAAATCTGAAGTTGGAACCGGAACGCATTTGTACTGATTAAGTTTCCAAATCGTTGGCAATGTAAGGAGGCCGTGCTGAGGTTTTTACATTAAGATTAGCTCAGGATGTTGAAAAAAATTAGAAGTAACCGCATTAACCAATAAGGTATCGCCAAGGTATGATTCGGTCCGATTAACGACACACCTGTTGAAAACAAAAACTACAACGATTTAGTTTTTGCTTTGAAAATGGTCTGTCGTTATTCAGACCGAATAATATGTCAGTATTTAGATCTTATCTGCAACTTTGTTAAACACTAGCAGAAATATATTTGGGGAAGACAACATCGATTTTTATTGATGTATACTTCCATCCCAATTTGAGAATATGGAAGTTCTAACTTACAAATTGTCAGCTATTTACGATACTTCTAATGTTTCTAATTATTCGCCCAACTTTAATTTGGAGTCAAATAATGATGCATTGAAATATGTAGGTATATTCTGAAACCTGTGAAACATAGCAGACTATTCCTGCTCGAATATTTATAGGTAACGTCAGTGGCGTAGCTAGGGTTGTAGCCTTGGGAGGGCTGAGCCCCCTATCGTTGGCGTAGTGCCGGGTGGGGGAATTCGAAGTTTAATGATAAAGGCTCGGATAAAGGTCATTATTATACTGTTTTCGGTGTCATAATGAAGGCATTATGATATCAAAGTAGAAAAAAAAGTCGTGCGATTCTGCACAATAGGACAATGTAAGGAAAATTGGAAATGTATACCTGCCGATTGCTGCCTCTTTCTCTTTTATTTATTTATTTATTATTTCTCTTTTGTTCAGGGCCCTCAACAGGCATTGGTCCAATTACAGAGTGACCCACGCGCATAATGCTTTTTAGAGGTGCCCCTGCAGAAGGCTTTAAGTTGTTCTATAAATCTATACTACTCCGGTATTTACCTTACGAATTGGGAAAACTGCAGGAAAACCTAATTCGGAGTAACCGGCAGAATGCTTGAAACAGGTCTAAGGAA
This sequence comes from Photinus pyralis, assembly GCF_008802855.1. NCBI lineage: Eukaryota > Metazoa > Arthropoda > Insecta > Coleoptera > Lampyridae > Photinus > Photinus pyralis. The sequence continues at coordinate 22,386,344 of NW_022170510.1, forward strand.
ATTTCCATCTCTGTCACAGATGAAAAATTATTACCTCAGCCCAGGTTCGAACACCCGACTTCCGGATTTATAGCCCAACGCTCTACCATTGAACTACAAAGACAAAGCTGTAGAGTTTACGACGCGACGTCAACCGAAATATCTCTATTGCCACCGTTACCATTTTTAGCACCAAGTACACACTGGTTTTGTTGCTATTACCAATTGTAGCATTCGAACTAGCAGATTTACTTAAATTGCCATGTTTTCCTAGTTCAGGGTTGGTTTTCGTAATTAACCAATTTAATAAACTCATCGCTGAATAAGTATATTTATAATCAGTTTGTAGGTTAGATTCACGTTCTTCTTGCACGCTCATATTCTACATACACCCATACAGAAACCAAAATGCAAACGCAGTGACTCAAGTAACTACGCCCACGGATGTGCGCAGAGTCACCGACGGGCAGACCTATGCACACTGTGCGTCGCATCCGGCAGTAGACAGAGATATAGGATATAGGCATTAGTTATATAGTTCGTAGTATACATA
>NW_022170510.1:22386975-22445709 GCF_008802855.1 Photinus pyralis
CATACATTGTTCTAATTTGTTTAATAATGTAGTGTTGCAAAGACAAAGACGAACGGATTTGGATTAAATTAGCGCACTTCAGTGGAACAAACACATTAGGGTAACTTATCCAAAACGCAGAGAAGTAAATAAACTATAAGTGGTACGTGGGGAAGTTTGAAAGACCAGTTAATTTATATTTAACGTACTGCTTCACTATATACCTAAACTCGTTTTAGGCCGTAAGTTAATCCGCGAATCTCATATAAAAAGCATTTCAAATTAGGAAAGTTTAGTAACTTCATTCGGATGTTTTTTAAGAAGAAAAAATATCCTTTAAGGGATTTAAAGAGCAACAGGTTACCGTTTAAATTGCTCCATAAATCAGAAACAAAATGTGTTTATTTTTAGAGAAAAGTAGTTTATGTTCGAAGGTTCTTGCATCTATCGCGATTTCTTATAGGTATACAAATACAACCTACCTCCGTGAAACATAAATAGTTTTTTTTTAATTATAATAAAGGCCCTAATGGAATCAAGCCCATGATAGCGCTACCTAAATAACGATAAGCCAAAAGGTCACATAGTGCCAATTGCACTGTCAAAATTAAGTAGCCCTTTAAGTTAAGCATAACTTTGACAACGAGATGCACTAGATAAAAAAAGAAAAGAGGAGCCAAACAATCAGGTTTTGAATGAAACCTGAATGTGTATTTGTCCTAATAAGAACCATATTAGAATATCGAAGATATTTTTTATAAATGGTAGCCTGCAGGCAAATAATGTTGGTTGGAGACCCGTTTTTCTTAGTTTTGTCATCAGTATGTCTATGTGCATTTGATTGAGTCAGTATTAAAAAAAAATCGGTAAGAACCTCCATCTCGCTCACACGCGGGCATGTAGATGACTCCATGACACCTATTCTATTTAAATGAGTAAGGTAAAAGACCATATGATCAAATTTGGCCATGGTAGAGAAATACGGGTGACCCGCAGAAAAATCCCGGGCCCAGTATTTTAGCGCATTTTTGGAAAAAAAAATACGCTGTTATATTCGTTATGGGTGGCTGGCTGTCCGATTGAGATCTCTGCAATTACAATAGCTAGAGACTTCAAATTTCCACTAAAAGCTTTCTGATGTAGCATGGTAGATGTGCAGGCTCTAGTCTATTTTGAGTTAATTTACTTGTGAGATCGATAATTTTAAACTTTACTAATGAAATACTGATCTGTATTATCAAAAATATACGCTTTCATCATGCATATGCTGATTTACAACTAACTTGTTTAAGTTATTGGCGTTCATTTATAAAACTAACATACGAATACAATTTGACGTCATGATTAAGTCTCAAACAAAAATGAATTGGAATCCTCAACCCATTTCTAGTACGAAACCCTCAATTATCCAACCAGTCACCTTTCAAACGTAACGTTGAAATTCTGTTTAGAAATTACGCTCTTGTTCCTTATTTCTTTGAATACCTGAATCACGTTCCTCGCTCACTTGGACGTTTGCGAGAATTTTACCCAATCTGTAAATTTTTATATAATTATAAAATAAAATTTTCATTATAACAGCCAGATTTTCTTTAAATTTTTAATTATGGCGGCTAATTACGACACACTTGAAAAGGTTAATTAGATGTCTATATAAAGTTCGGAGTACCTATCTGAGGATATTAATTAACTTGCGATGAATTTATGTACTGTTAAATTACGAGCGCTACAGCTAAGGTTGTTAATTGCACTAATTAAAAGTGGTTGTTCATGTGTATCTTTCATTTAAAAGTATTCATTTACAATGTTTAAATATGCACCTACTATAATCACAATTAAAAGAGCCCTTGTTTTGGTGCTCCAGAAAGTATAACAAATCCAATATTAAAACATAGCATTTGCCATTTTACAGGTTTAGGGAAAGAAATGTGTGACCTTGTCAATATATCTCTCTATATCTTTTAACAATTATCGCAACATTTTCGGTAAATGTCTAAAGAACAGGGCCAAGAAAGAGCTGACCGACGATATTAACCTCCGCCTCCCCCCCCCCCCCATAATGAGAACCCATTTAACAATTTTAATAATTTTACTGGAAATCTAAAATTGTTGCAATACTAATCCAGCAAGTTGTCTATATCTGTACAAATGGGAAGTTTTAGATCAAACAAAAACAAGCAACAGACTAAAAGTTCAGCAGTTTTCATCAAGTAGGTAAGACAACACACAAAGAAAACTAGTAGTTAGTAGGTACTACTCTTCACTTTTAAACTATAAGGGGAGTGAATTGGAAAGCCTGATTTACATCTGAAAAAATTCTAAATTTAGTAATTTTAGGGTAATCTTCAGCTTTTACCCACATTTTGCCCACTTGTATTTTGGCGAAATTCTTAATGCGAATAACATGCGATTGCAGACCGGGATCAGGTGTTCTGTGACCGGCAATCTCTCCTGGCAAGCCTTATAGGTGGGTTGTCGTTATACATACAAATTACTTAATTGCATTTGGTCTATGAACTGAATTGCATCGTACATCTCATTGACTTCGTTTTGAAATGAACATTCACTTGAACGGGTTTGAAAATCTTCGCTCCCAACCTCAGTGCTGTCCTCTTCCACAAACAATTCCTTTTTCCCTTCTTTCATTTCCTTTTGTTTGTTGTCAACCTTTCTCTTCTTTTCTTCAAATCCTCCTTACCATTATTTAATCATCATCATATCATAATCATCATTGATAGGGTTTTGTTTCTTTAATTTTGTATTTCTCGATGTGTATGTGGAAAGGAATCGAGCTTTTTGGAATCCATTAAGGATTATGACTGGATCAAAATGTAGGACATATTGGAAGCAACAATTGATTTTGGAATTTTGATATCATAATTTTTTCTTTGTCACTTCACGAGTCCATTGTCTCGCTTAAGTTTTAAATACCGAAATACGCGGTTGAGGTGGTACTTGTATGGGGATTAAGCGTTAAGCTTACTACATCTTGTTGTTTGGGTAGGTCCACAAGTGTGAACTATGCCCATCATAAATGAAGTAGGTATCTACTTGTGGCCTCAATCCACCCATTCTTCGCAGCCGAATAGGTTATTCCTGATTACTAGTCCGGCGAGCCCATGAATCCCACAGATTGTTTCCTTTGTAAATCGCCGCGGTACCTTGTTGATGGCCTACATTAATTTTGCTTGAATTAAGACAAAAAAGTAGAGCTCGAGTTATATATTCACTTTGGCTGTTCGGTCGGTCGGTCGACTGCAAAGGGTTTTTAAGGACAGCTCTCGAAAGAATCATCGTAGAATGATCGAGCTTGAAACAAGAAGCATTAGCTTTGTGTCACAATTCTTTGCATGCAGATTATATTTCAGCACAAAAAGTTTCCTTAATAATGAAACTGTCCTGGAAACTGTAGTTTGCTAGTAAAACCTCGATTCGTCGCACAAAAACGCGCTTAAGTAGCTCGACGCATCCAGTACTTTCCAAATTGTTTTTTCGAAAGTTCGTTGTAAGGTTGGAGTTCTCGATATTTTTGGGTATTCACGCAGATAAGGGTCAAAACGCTAGTTGTCGATTCTAAAAACCATCACGACGGCTATACCATCACATGTATAAAAATCAGATTGAGGGTCTTTTCGCATTTTGGATTCGGGTGGGAGTAAGACAGTCTTAGTCAAACTTTCGAAGCGAATTTGTGCAGGTCGAGCGCTGCATGTTTCGATCGCGTATTGAATTCTTTGCCGAATTTTCGGCAAGTATATAAAAGATTTTCTAACCGTGCAATCGAAGATTGTGTCACCATTTTCACCGAATTTATACATTCACTGTGACCTGCCCTTTCGAACAAAACCACTAATAAGAGGAAACTTCGTCGTGTAGTGAAAACTAATGGATAGCGGATTTATGTCCAACTGAAAGTCAATCCTTACCACGAAAATGTTGAGGTCCAAGGTGCCAAAAATTTCATTGTGCTATATTTGGAGTGCCTAGTTACTTTAAAAAAACAACTTTATCAATCAAAACTGTGCACTTCTACTGTATATATTATACGAGGTGCTATTAGATCTACATTAGAAAGCAACCGGTAAAAAATTTTTTTTTGCTTTTATTGGCTGTCAAAAGCTAAATTATAAGGGTAATTTTGGACATTTCCATAGTGTGGAACCTTGGTAATTATTCTAGTAAATAAATCAAATATCAATTAATAAATTTTTTATTATACCTGAATCACAATCTCCGTTTTAAACACTCAAATGCGTGCGAAAAAGGGCCTTTAAAACACACGTGCTTTAAAGTTGCTAAGTAACGATACTTCAAGTATGACTTTTGAAACTGTCATCTGGATGAAATAAAAAATTCTCTTAGGTCGCTTTCTGTAAATGCAGAACATTTCTTTGGCTTTTGTACCTATCCTTTGGTTGAAGCTTTCACAAACGCGCGTAATTTAGGGTATGCTTCCAAATCTGGTCCACTTTTTAATCGCAGCATTGCTTTAAAGTTTTGAATGAATGCACTAAAATATAGAAGATTGAAATACCTTTGACATTTCCTTCATATATGCCAGCATTATGGATGCATTTAAGACTGTATTCGTAAGTAACTTCCTATTCATCCATGGAAACAACTTTTCATATTCTTTATAATAGGCTTTACTGGAGTTGGATTTTACACCTACCAACGTTTGTTTAGATATTATAACAATCGATTTAATGGGCGGTGTATTATCTTTTTCAACGGAAATCGTTTAATTCACAAAAACGATGATTTTTATAAGCAAACGTCAAGTGACATTTCCATGGCAATCGTGAAATTACGAACACCCAGCCCACTTAATTCGACATGTATTCGAGTATAACGTCAATATGACTTCATTGTATTTCCTATTTTTAAATTATACTGCAGGTATAATAAAAAATACTATAAGATACACGTGTTTAATTGGTCTTTAAAGCACTTGCAACGTTAAAGGCACTCCGCTTTGCGTCGTGCCCTTAAACTCGTTGCGCGTGCTTTAAAGACTTGATTATACACTTGTATCTTAATATACTATTATTAGTTTTAGGTTCATGTTTACAGTCATTCTAATATTCCTGACGGGGTCAACCCATAGGAATTTTTCCCGTGAAACAAATTTGTATATTTTTCAATAATAATATGTGAACCCAAATCAATTACCAGAGATTCTCTTCAGTAATTGTGAATTTTATATTCAGAAATATCATTCTTTTGTGTGGGTTAAGCTTTTATTTAGCACCCAGACGCGTATAAATTTGTTTTTTATAAGAATTTTGTACCGGGCGTTTGAGTATTTACGAATATTAAAGGATCAAGGTAATTAATTATATTTGGACGTGATTACGAGAGGGTTATGAAACTTTATTTTGCATTAATTACATGAAATACATTAATCTTTTAAATCAGATGAAATGTAAAGAAATCTGAAGTTGGAACCGGAACGCATTTGTACTGATTAAGTTTCCAAATCGTTGGCAATGTAAGGAGGCCGTGCTGAGGTTTTTACATTAAGATTAGCTCAGGATGTTGAAAAAAATTAGAAGTAACCGCATTAACCAATAAGGTATCGCCAAGGTATGATTCGGTCCGATTAACGACACACCTGTTGAAAACAAAAACTACAACGATTTAGTTTTTGCTTTGAAAATGGTCTGTCGTTATTCAGACCGAATAATATGTCAGTATTTAGATCTTATCTGCAACTTTGTTAAACACTAGCAGAAATATATTTGGGGAAGACAACGTCGATTTTTATTGATGTATACTTCCATCCCAATTTGAGAATATGGAAGTTCTAACTTACAAATTGTCAGCTATTTACGATACTTCTAATGTTTCTAATTATTCGCCCAACTTTAATTTGGAGTAAAATAATGATGCATTGAAATATGTAGGTATATTCTGAAACCTGTGAAACATAGCAGACTATTCCTGCTCGTCTTTCAAAACACGAATATTTATAGGTAACGTCAGTGGCGTAGCTAGGGTTGTAGCCTTGGGAGGGCTGAGCCCCCTATCGTTGGCGTAGTGCCGGGTGGGGGAATTCGAAGTTTAATGATAAAGGCTCGGATAAAGGTCATTATTATACTGTTTTCGGTGTCATAATGAAGGCATTATGATATCAAAGTAGAAAAAAAAGTCGTGCGATTCTGCACAATAGGACAATGTAAGGAAAATTGGAAATGTATACCTGCCGATTGCTGCCTCTTTCTCTTTTATTTATTTATTTATTATTTCTCTTTTGTTCAGGGCCCTCAACAGGCATTGGTCCAATTACAGAGTGACCCACGCGCATAATGCTTTTTAGAGGTGCCCCTGCAGAAGGCTTTAAGTTGTTCTATAAATCTATACTACTCCGGTATTTACCTTACGAATTGGGAAAACTGCAGGAAAACCTAATTCGGAGTAACCGGCAGAATGCTTGAAACAGGTCTAAGGAAATTTCCATCTCTGTCACAGATGAAAAATTATTACCTCAGCCCAGGTTCGAACACCCGACTTCCGGATTTATAGCCCAACGCTCTACCATTGAACTACAAAGACAAAGCTGTAGAGTTTACGACGCGACGTCAACCGAAATATCTCTATTGCCACCGTTACCATTTTTAGCACCAAGTACACACTGGTTTTGTTGCTATTACCAATTGTAGCATTCGAACTAGCAGATTTACTTAAATTGCCATGTTTTCCTAGTTCAGGGTTGGTTTTCGTAATTAACCAATTTAATAAACTCATCGCTGAATAAGTATATTTATAATCAGTTTGTAGGTTAGATTCACGTTCTTCTTGCACGCTCATATTCTACATACACCCATACAGAAACCAAAATGCAAACGCAGTGACTCAAGTAACTACGCCCACGGATGTGCGCAGAGTCACCGACGGGCAGACCTATGCACACTGTGCGTCGCATCCGGCAGTAGACAGAGATATAGGATATAGGCATTAGTTATATAGTTCGTAGTATACATATAATCAATGATATGGGGCTACACTTGCAGCCCTGCAACGCATACAACTGCACAATGTATGCGGTATTGCGGTTGTCAGCAACTTACCATTAAAAACATTAAGCGCACCGAAAGAAAGCTTGAATTTCTCCCTCAGTTGCTAGTCATTGCATCATCGTTTCGCCAGAACCAGCTGTGGTATAATAATGTGACACTGCAACGGCTAATATAAATTTAAATTACAATCGGTTTCATTTGTAAGAATTTAAAGCATTTTCTTTATTTGATCACTCGACGTGGAAAGTGCTAAACGAGCTCGGTGCAATAAATTTCTGAAAAAGAGGTAGGTATTTCAGAGAAATCGCCGTAGAGGTATATTCGCAGTTTCAGATTGTCGTACATCGTTAGTTAAGTACCATACCCTAGTGATAGTAATTGAACGAGTCTACATTTCTCTTTATTTCTATTTTCTCATTAAAGCTACCTACGAAGTTACTAATAGACGTTGATTTGTGGGGCGTCAGCGTCAGCAATCCAAACAAAAAGAACTGTACACTCGCCTGTCATTATTAAACTAGTCTGGTAGGTAGTTATCACTGAACATCGTCTCGAAGTGACAAGTAGGTACAATTTGCTATTACGCGAAACCGAGACATCGTTAGTTCCACCACAGAGTCTGTGGTTCCACCTTCAAAGGAAAGTTAATAATTAACTTTCAGGGAACGCGAATTACCTATTAGATGAATTTCGAAATTGTACCTACCTATTATCGTTTCAAGCACATCACAGAAACAATTTAAGTAATTTGTCTTCCCAGCATGCTGACACATACAACGAAGTTGATATACGTAAAGTTTTGCTATTACTTTTTACGTATACAAACACGTAAAAACGAGTGTGGGGCAGAAAAAGAACAAAGAAATTTTTCTTGCCTCGGGCTAGTGTCTATGATACAATAATAGTACATTAAGAAATAAGTTTCATAAGCAGCGCGATGGAGCGTCTTATAAATCAAGTTTCACTATTTTTTCTATTGAGATTTGAGAAGATATTTTTAATGTAGGTATATCAAAATGACTTAGTACTTTTACCCTAAATAATAAATCATAAGGAATTTTGACATACCAGTTGGATTAGTCCAATATTTGCCATATTTAAAAACAGTGTCAACTTTATTATAAATAGTTAACTTCAGAAATTGGTACATTAACTATATGGAACAATCCATAAAGGCATCCTTTTATATAAGTTATGTCAGTGCTGTCACTAACACACCGCAAACGTCGGTGACCTGTAGTAAATAAAGATTTCGACCATTATGACAGCTTTTATCTACATTGGTGACCAAAACGCATAAAAAGAAAGGCCTCTTTTAGCGATTTGCCATTAACGGTCACTATTGGATCGTTCTTATCTTTTCTGGATCTTTTTTACGTGTGAGGTAAGGTCTCAACGAGAGGAATTAATATCTACCAACCATAGCCCTCCCCCTCGACCTCTTATCGTGATCGGGTATATTCCCTTATACCGCAGAACCCTGCTCAGAACGGATTGTCGGAAGAGGGTTACTCACAAAGGGCAATTGAGACGTCTGCAAGAAATATATCCATTGATGATTTCAAAACAAAAGCTATTTCGGTTAAAAAATGCGCTTTATCCGCACAAGAGTTGTGCACAATTTATACTTGTTTTATTGTGTTGTCAAAATTTGAAAAATTACTTAAAAATAGAACTGCCGTATGATTCACGTTTATAAGCTAGTTCTAACCTATGCAAAAATAAAATTGCGATGACAGACGTTTAATACCAATTGTTTGGTATTAGAAGTCACCAGTAACCTAAAAACAGGCTAGCAAACTAATGAGAGTTCAAAGGTTGACTGTAGGACGCTACCTGTACGTAGCATCAAGTTAAGTCGTTACTCTTCGAACTTCTTTATTTACGCAAATGCAGTCTATTTCAATCCAGTGTACATTTAACAACAATTAGTTTGTAACCTCTAATACCAGGATAACAAATTTCAGCTGTGTAAAGGCTCTAAGCCAACGAACATTCAAGCAATAGATACGAAATTACGTATAACAACTGAGTTGACTAGAACCCTAATGTGAAAGGAAAACGTACCTAAAGTAAAGCTGGTTACAAATTACCATTGCAGTCCTTTATTTTCATGATATGAGGGAGTCGTTCACTATGTTATGTAGACCAAATACTAAACAAGTAAATAGAGGTTAATAATTTCATTAAGTAGAATTAAACTTTCACAAGCCTCGTGTTGAATCATAATTTAGACGCAAATGAAATGAAATGGAACCTACACAAATGCCTATTATATTTTATGTTTATTTGCTAATCCAGCGTGCGGTAATAGGATAAATTAAAACGTTTGTTCCATATTTGCATACAGAATTATTTGAATAAAGCGGTTTTATTTTTAACAAGGTAGCGGGAATGACCAAATACGGAAACCTTCAAATACAAGAAATTAATATAAATATGAATTTTTTATGTTAAATACTAATAGATTTAAATTCAAATGCTTTTGTGTGAGCGTTTACATACTTAATATAGGACCGGAATTAAGGGTGCATCATCATTTATCCTTTCTGGGGAAAGATGAAAAAGGCTCGTCAACTATTCCACTATAACTGCTTCCTGTTTTGTTTATTAAACGTACACAGTTCATTTTAACACGGACAATCGTTAAACTGAATGACCATGTTGGGCCGATATAGGCCCAGACAGTACACTTTGCGGGTTTATTTCTTTTTTTTTTTTTATTTTGCCTTTAATTTTCGAGTGGGAGGGGTTCAGCTAAGGCTGCTTTACCAACCCAACCCACTATACATTTACAAATATCCATGCCCAAACCCGGATTCGAACCAGGGACCCTTAGCACCACACCCAGCTTTAACTGAACTGCGCCACACGAGGCGACTATTGTATTAATCGTGTGTATTTGTCTTATTACACTCGTGGAATTCTGAATCAGAACTTTCAAAACAGTCGCCAACATTTATTACTATACTTGCTCCACAAAGGCTAATAAACGCAGTTTTTCCAAACAGTTTCAATGCAATGTAAAGCTTCGTTATACATAGAAATTACATTTTCGTCTTTATAACCGTCTCGTGTGTTAAGCTTGTATGATTTCAATTGCATTCAAATTTGAAGTCATCAACAATAATCACAAAGCGATGCGCTCAACACTTCAATAAAACATACCGTTTGCGACCGTACAAATTTAATCAATGAATTAACATGCTGCTCTGTAAATATACGCTTCAGAGAATTCAGTAGCGTGCGATTCGCTTATTGCATATACACATATAATACAAGGTATTTGTAATAGGTATCCCTTTTGGGTCACGAGTACATTTATTGTCGTCGCTGATACTTCGAGGCGCTTGCAGTACGATATAATAGCACCTATTGATGTCAACTACGTTGTTCTTGGACACAGGTTTCTGGTATCAAAGAGCACCTTCTCCTTTTAAAAGTATTGTGTGTGTAGCATTTGGCCTTTTGCTTTCGTACACAAAGTAGGATGACGGAAATGCATTTACTAGAGGACGAGTTCTGAAAAGAACTATCGTTAGGTATACTAAAGATAAACTAAAAATGGCAATGGAGTTTGTGAATTGAAACATACAAATTTCACAAAAAGTTTTTAGCTCTCAACGAAATAGAACGTTATGGTATGCACAAACATGCATATACCACGTGCAACATAAATGCGACGACGAAATACCGATATGTAACGGATTGGACGCCGAAATGTTACGATGTTACATCGTTACGCTGTTGCAAAGTTGCGTTCAACTTGTTACGCGCCAGTGTAAAGTTCCGATGTTCTGTTGCATGTCTGTACGCGCCGTTAGATTACCGTATGTTTTACAGTGACATTTACAGGGGAAGCCCCACTTGCATAAAACAAATCTTATTCTCTACCTACGGCATTGGTAAAAATTCAAGCTAACCAACGAAACCGTACCTTTGTGTCTATTGGCTATTTCTTAATTTATTTATTATCCCTCTCTTGTTCTAAGCCCTCAACGGGCTTGCGCCTAATTACAGAGTGACCCGCATAATGCTTAATGATCTAATGATAGGGAACACTATAAAGGAAGAGGGGTGGGTCCCTCCGGGCGTAGTTCCGTACACGATAGAGGAAATCTTGAACAAATTAACCTCGTATGGGCCACCAGGCTCGTTGCGTTCCCTTGATCCCAGTCCTGCAACTACACCACACATGATAGTAGCATAATGGCAGCTGACCTTAAGATCTACGCCACAGTTTCAAGGGCAACTATGACGAAATGATTTACTCTTACGTCGACGTGAAATTTGGAGGTTTTGGAATAACGTAGATGAGTGGGATAGTTCCTAAAATAATGAAAGTATGCCTTCCAGGTTAAGAGGACGAACAAGCCGAAGTATATAGACTTCGTCGTCTGTAAGTCGTTCAATTCTCTGGCATCCAGAGTGCAAGGAATATGTAGCGGAAGCCCGCCCAATACGTAGAAGGATGCGATAGGCAAGGGTAATCTCTCCGCGGAGGGCTACCAATGGGAAACAACGGAGCTTCAGGAAAGTTGTTGCCACAGTTTCCGAAAGGATATACGGAAAGGAACTGGGCGAGGACGAATCATCTACGCACGACTAACCTCCCAACCGTTGGTATTCCATCCCATCCCCGTTGCACAAATTATAAGAATCCATAGGCACAACCATGTCACTGGCTTGGTATCCGGAGCTTGTAGGACACACTAGCGGCATCCAATACAATCATCATAGATATAGATGAAGGGCGCGGAATCATCACAGATGCCTTACCTGTTGTTATCTCTTTTTGGCGAAGTAACCTCAATTTAAAACATCTATAGTGTGGAGCATAATACTTAGATTACCGCCTTCGGTTCGTAAAAAAAATTAGGGACATTTCGAAATAATTGCGTGTTTTGCACACACTTAGCATACGTAACAGTTCGTTGCGTGTAAATTTTAAATACGCAGTTTTTCGGCAGTCAGCAGGTGTTTCTAAAGGTGGCTTCATACGCAACGGTAAAACCGAAGGCATGCCCCGAGGCGACGGGCCTTGAGGCGAACCTAAATTATAGGGGGTCTCCACACACTACGGAATATACGAAGAACTAAGGTTCAGTCCGAAAGATTGGCACAATTATTTGCGGATGGATGAGGACATATACTTAAAGCTCTTATCATTGGTGACGCCGATCATTCAGAAAAAGGACACCATAATGAGGACCGCAATTACACATCTTGAAAGATTGAGTGCCACATTACGATCTCTGGTTATGAATTCCTCTTGATTTTGCTTTGCATGGGCCATGACTATATGGAAACTTGATGCAACGAACCTCTATTCACACAAAACTACACCGTGTATCAAACAAAATATATATTTCATATGGCATATGGTTTCCGAGATGCTAGGTATTTAAACAATGTCAACCGTCATAGAACCAGTGCTGCTGATTTAAAAACAACAAGTTAATAAGTAATCGTAAACGATTTACATAAAGCGCATTTCCACTTGCATTCATTTCCCATTTGTAAGATGCAACTTCTATAAAATCGTAAAAATCCGGCCACAAATATGAAAGATAGCGTTGCACATGGGCAATCCATTTTTGTCGTGCTACTTCAATGTCAGTTTATGAGAAGAATTTCATTTCAATGCTTTTCTAAATAAGAAAGTTGGAACTGCGCATGCGCAAACCTAAATTTTGAAACTAATGTTAGATTTTCCTTTGTTCCAAGCGCCTAAATATCAAATTTCACTTAAATGCTTCCATAGATAAAAAAAAGTTGGCACTGCGCATGCGCAAAATAAAATTTTGAAACTGGCGCTAGATTTTCCTTTATTCCAAGTGCCTATGTAATATGTATCAAATTTCATTCAAATGCTTTTATAAGTAAAAAATTTTGCAATTCGGTTTATAAATGGTCGAGATACGAAAAGGGCACTGTGAATTTTGAATCCATTCGATTCAACTTTTGGCACTGCGTATTATATGGCTAAAGCTATGCCCATATTGAATTTCATGCAATTCAGTTCATAACTAACGGAGATGTAAAAGTGATCGAACATTTCTAAACAAAGTTATCGTTCACACGGACAGATAGATGGACAGACAGACAAAGGAACAGACGGACAGACCAACAGGCAGACGACAGATAGCAATGCAAAATTATAAACGATCTCTAGGATCGTTAATAAACGGCAAAAGTGTAAAATTATGGAACATGTAAAAAACGGTTTTTTGTTTTTTTTACAATAACTTTTTTTGTAAGCGGTACAGAAAAAATTTCTTCCTTGGTACAAGACTCGACACCATAACGAACCAAATAGCGAAAAAAGTAGAACAATAGCTCTTAAGATAAAGAACTAGTAGCGTCGCAAAACGAGCAGACGGACGGACGGACGGACGGACAGCCGGACGGACGGACGGACAAAGTGGCCACAATAGCGCATTTTTTTTGTATTTTTGTGGAAATGCGCTAAAAAGAAGAAAGTTTGTGTTTACGATTGTGCCTTTATGTATAATGCTGTGAAAAGTGATTACTACAACAAAGTAGTGAGTACTTCTGAAACTCATTTTTTCTGTATTCAACAGTTTGTAACGGGGTGAAATGTTGCAATAAGGCTCCGTTACCCTTCAGATTATTTGTTTATTTTGTAGAAATGTTTATTTTATTTTTGTATGTCATTGTGTTACTACAATGCGTGTGTGATAATGTCTTATTTTGTACGCGATCTCAGAAAATTATGTGTCAATTTGAATTCGAAGTAATTCTAAGTAAAAGTAAGGAATATATTTGTTGTTCTATGAAAATTTCCCTTATTCCGGGTTAACCGATGGTCGTTTCCGGTATAATCCAAAATCTAATAGTGTTGTTTCATATGAATTACAGATTTCTGGAACTTCAAGATTTTGATGTCAGTATTGAGATTTTCTAGTGTTTCAAAACCCAGCTGGACCCTAACATTCAATTTTTTTTAGTTGTTAAAAATAAAGTTTATAGGAAGTTTAGGGTTCATTACAAGGTTTAATTTGTGTAATTTTGGGCTATACGTCGGTTAGTATAAGAACACTCGCAGGTAGCCCGCCCACTGCAAAACTTACGACTTTTCTTCTCATGGGCTAGATAGAGATGAAAATATAATAGCGTAATTTGTGTACAACTCACAGGCGACCAGTGTTGCAGTGGGTGGCTCTCTGAGATGATTGACGTGACCGTTTTAACACTGGAAGACATATAGATAAGTATTATTTGAGTGATGTAGTGAATTCATGCCATTGCAGACTGCAATATTTTTTGCATCGCGCTTGTGGCACAGTAATTTCCTTCTAAAAAAATTCTGACAAATAGATGCAAGAATAAATCGACTGATTGCGGTAAGAGGACGAGAGATATCTTTTTCTCATGCTGGTGCGGTACCTTTATAATGTGATGTATTGAAAAACATCAGTCATATAATGTATATCTTAATTTTATTCCCAACTATGTAAAACTATAGCTAAAGGCGAGTCGTAGGTACTAGAGCTGGGCGATACCAGAAATGCAATATCGAATATCGATACCTTCAAAGTATCGATACTATTCAAAGTATCGAAAATATCGAGGTATCGAAAGTATCGGGGGTATCGAAAGTATCGAGGTATCGAAAGTATCGAGGTATCGAAGTATCGAAAGTATGGAGGTATCGAAAGTATTGAGGCATCGAAAGTATCGGGTATCGAGGTATCGAAAAGATCTATGTATCCCAGTATTAGAGGAGGTAAATTGGTATACATTTTATATTTATGTAACGATAAAGTTTCTACTATGTGTAGCACATGAAAATAAATTTATTAAATAAACGAAACGAAATCATAACGCTCATTCAGTAAATTCTAATTACCAGAAATAGTAACTCTAGTAGGAAGGTAGTGAAACGCAATGTCACAATGTGAATGTACAATGCAGCGCTCTGTGGTCTGCTCGGTCCCTTGGCTTTAGTTTATCTTTATAGCTTATTTTTTATTTTATAATACACATTACGCAAGTATCGAGGTTTCGCAAGTATCGAGGTATCGAAAGTATCGAGGTATCGAAAATATCGGTATCGATATATTCGATACCTGCATACAGTCAGTATCGACGATCGATACTTAATTAGGTATCGATACCTTCTGTAAGTATCGATAGTTTTCCCAGGCCTAGTACGTACCTATAATACTACTAAAAAGCGTAAGTAGCACGAAAATGCTACGACAATATAGGCATCATCAGTAATTGCGTTACTACATATTTATAGTAATCCCAATAGTTTATTCCCTATAAAATACACTAGTTTTGATGGTGACTTTCTATTTCTAACGAACGGTATTGTCTACCAGCGCACTTAAAGAAGGCGATTTAAACATGCCCACTTACGAACTTTTAGGTGCAACCCCAAAAATATATCACATAGAAAAAACCCTTAGAGGAAATTAAAGCGAAAATTTCCTGCAAGAAACGTTGGTATAACTTTATACAATATTATAACGTACATATTAAAATTGTTTAGGAATTACAAAACGAATACAGTAGTATTCATACAATATTTCCATTGTGTCGTGTGGTATTTCTCCAGCCACGCAAACCATTCTATTATCACCATTCCTCATTTGAGTCTACAAAGTAAGGAAATGTGAATTCAATTATAATGTGTAAAGCTCGTCTCTAAAAGATCAATTGAGAACAGAGGGAAGGAGAACCGAGTTAGCTCCCTTGTAATAAATGAAACTAATCAGTGACAGATATACATCTATACGAATATCTCAGTAACAAGGCTAATTACAAGAACGGTAACTCTTGTAAATTTCAAACGAATCTGAGGTTAATTAGTTTGCGTTACAAAAAGTACCTACAACCTCAAAATGGAAAATTTAACTTTTAGAAACACAAGACAAGATTAATTTCGTTGTTTCGAAATACTTGTGCATAGAATAATTCTCATTCAATCTTTTTTAGTGATTTGTGTAAGAAACGCCCCTTAATTATAATTTTATATACCAATGCTGGCGTCAATTCACAACAGTTTGAATCCTTAACTACTCAGTGTCGAGTTTTACCTAATCCATTGGCTATACCACAATTTTTGATTGATATACAGTTTTTTTTTTGTGGAAACGAATAACTCAAACATGAAAGGCGAACATTTAGTTATATATTCGCCATTGTAAATTTTTCGCGACGTCGAAAGGGAGGAGACATGTCGACGTTAACACCACCATGATCCTATACGTCCATTAGTCAGATCTTGCGTCAGATAAGGCCATAGTTTTGAAAAAGATAAGTAGACCTTTCGCCGTAGCGAAGAACCATTTTTTACTCCTGCTATTTTCTACTTTTTTCCACTGTAAATATTATGGGTATTCTGATTCCTCTGATTTTCTTTAGGGTTGATGTCAAATTTTACAAGTAACCTATGGAGTGTTAAACTGTTGATAGTCTTCCTTGTGCCCACAAGCATAGCAAGTGTCATCAAAATCAGTGTCTGGAAACTTCCAAATTCAATGGTTATCCCCAATAGTGTTGAAGGGAGAAACTTTGTTTATAGTACAATGGGACGATGCTCTGTTGACATTGCAGATGCACAACAGATAGAATATGCTTCGAGGTTTAGCGACGTTATGAAACTGAAATGTAATTTACTTCATTACAGTCAAGATCATTACGGAAGATGATCAGAATGCAAGTAAATGTTAGACTGTTTACAGTCTAGAACTACTTTTCTGGTCTTTGCAAAAAAGACACATAACCTTATAACGGCCAGGAAATGTTGGGCTCTCACCATAAACTAAAAAAAATGTTAGCCACTGGACACGGCCAAAACTTAACTGTCACATAGATTTAACAGTATAATGAAGTACCCAGTCTTTCATGTTTCAATTAATCTTACCTGACAAATAGTTTGCCATGTGAATACATTTGTTTCTATGGAAATTATGTCAAACACGTGCTGCGAATAGATAAAACAAGGGCATCAGGAGGATTTGTCCTAATCGGTAATATCCTAGGGGAGACAGATTGTTACTTATAACAAAGAGGTAAATACATTGCTATCTAACCCACGTGGTTTCCCAGTACGGCCCACATAAAAGCAGACAAGCATCCTAAATCTAAAATTGAACTTTAACTATCTCTTCGTGTTTTCCCTTAGAGCAATAGTTAACAAGATTCAGTCCAATTCTGTAACTTAAAATAATCTTAGCAACTTGCTAATAGTGAGGGTAATTGCTAGATGAGCAATTTTGTTAAAAGTGGTATTCTGTACTGACAAACTTAGCAATGTTGCCTAAAATTTTAACAATTCAATTGCTTGACCCTAGCAATAGGTGAAGTGCTGTTGTTAAGTCTTAGCAAGTGTAATTCACCCGCTCCAATATGGCAGGTGGTTGGTTTAAATACGACTTTTTAAACGCTGTTGAAGATTCAATTCTTATCATAATTCATCTAGTTTTTAATATCGTTTGGAGCAGTTCTTTCCTGAACTAACATTGGCATTTTTAGCGCATTTTCCAAAAAAGTTGAGTGCGCTACTGAAGCCACTTTCTCTGTCCGTCTGTCCGAGGCCTTAACTACTCCTACAGTTCAAGATATTTAATTCATTCTTTTTGCATTCGGTAGCGTATAACTACAAAATCTTGACGATTAAACGGCGCAATGTCAACTTTCCTATTTATAGAGATATTTTTTTGAAATTTTAAACATAGATGTCTCTAGTAAAGATAAGCATATCGCATATTGTAAACATCAGATGTGGGCATGGGCAAACTGCGCAACTGCCAAATTTCTTATTTATAGAGAAATTTTAACAACAGATGCTTCCAGGAAAGATAATCGTATTGGGCACCTGAACCAAGAAAAATAGTAACAATTACACTGCGCATCCGCATTATGTCCGTTCAGTGACCTTTTCGGAACTACTGATCAATGCATGATACTACAAAGTTGTAGTATCATGTGATCAATGCATGGTGCGCTAAAGTTAATCGTCTTAGGGCGAAAACTTTTTTACTTGTTTTCTAAATTGCCCACAATTAGGGAATGTTGCTTCCATGTTGTTCTAGTACCACGCTGTTTGGTATCTGTATTTTCCATGGCGAGCAAATACAAATTACAAGTCGCACATCACTTTTAAAGTCACCAACGCGTCTATCGGTTAAACTTAAATCAAAAATACAACTAACCTTAGGTACAATTAAAAAGTTTAAACAGTTGTGAATTTAGGTGGTAAGAGTTCCGTAGGTTCAGTAATGCGTCTAATTTTACGCCCAGTGACAACACTCTGTTACTAAGTTCTGACTAGTTCGTAGCAATTTGACGAAGTGTAGGAATATTAGCAATATTGCTCAAGTTGGTACCTAGTTAAAGAATGACAAATTTGTTATCATTGCTCATAATATTGCTAGAATTTTGTGTGAGCAATCTTGCTATAGTTAGCAATATTGCAAACTTGTTAGTTACAGAATTGGACTGAATAGCAGTCAAATGCAAAAAAACTACATTTTCCCATTTTTTTCTTCATAACAATATGTTCCGGGCATTTCCGGTCAGGGGGATTATGATTTTCGGTTTCAGTGGATTTTTTTATCCGTTATCCGTTAATAGAACCCTACATATATCAAATTTACTCGGCATTCTGCCAGGTTTAAAAAAATCAAAAACTAGGGCCTTCTATCGAAAATAACAAAATGTGTACGAACTTCCGTTATAACCGAACCTCGTGCAAAACTCTTTTTTTCAATTGGAACTATTGAATTGATTAACTCGTCTTTCCCAAAATCGTATATATGAGTTATATTTTAAATTTAGTGAAGTAAATCAGGGGGGGGGGGTTTACGAATAAACACACAGTTGGTATGTTTTACTTGAATTTGTGCCCCAGTAATACATTATTTTCCCTTTCGGTTTTATGATCAAAATGGTGTTCTCTTAAATTCGCGAGAGAAGGTAAAATGGGGCTGCTTGTGCGCGACGGTTGTAATGAGTACCTACGTTTCTTTACGCTATTTGGGAATTCAAACCCGATTTGATCGACTGAAAACGCACTTCATCATTTTTATAATATTTCTGTACAAAAGAAAGTTAAGGTAATTCCGATTTGACAGCGCCGTACACGTCAAATTAATGATAATAATTGGTCCTGTGTTGTGATCACTAACGTTAAACTTAACGTGCAGGTTATCTGTGGAAAACTTTGTTCCTATACTAGTAACGCAAACGTTTCTTTGTCAGATGACCTGCACTTTAAGTTGGACGTTTCTGATACATCACAGAGCTGATTGATTCCAACAAAATGGAGAAAATGGCCTAAGGACTGGAAACTCTGACCGCACCCTAAACTCAATGTGATGTCGTTGTATTTGTGTTGTGGTACAATGTAGGGGTGGCGTTTGGTAAAGTGTCCAAAATAGCGCCAACGCTTCGGAGTTTCTTGGATCGCTAAGATTTGCCTCAACTGCAGAAACCTATACAAAAAATGAATTAATCCTATGGAGGATGTAAAAGGTGCGCTAAAATAATTTCCATTCTTTCTTATTGACTGTCTTCGCGGGTGTAGGTAATATGAACCGTACAAAAAAGACTAAATTGTATGAATCCAGTATAAATAATTACCAGTTACTAAACATAAAATGTATCTAACCTGCTACTCTCACAGTTCAAATACCAAATAATATAGAATCAAAAAACATAAATGTGGATATCGGTCTAATGCAACAGACAAGGACATTCCTATAGAGATCCTGTAACAATTTTAAAAACATTGTTATGTAAACTGCGTTATACGGATGTTTTCTTTGGCTTCAGTGCCTATAATAAGGATGGGTCACCCTATATGTGCAATTCAATTATTTTTAACATTAGATAATAATATTGCCTTTATTGAAGAGGAAAGAATAGCAAAAATAGACATACGAGCGGGGGCGAAGTTAAATGCATCAGAAAAACCACTGCCTGTTCTTACACTTAACCTTGATGTTAGGTGGAATTTGGTATTAAGCAAAACATCGACCACATTAGTTGTATTTGAGTACAATGTTGATGTTGTATCAGAATCTCATTATTTGATGTTTAATTTTGTTTAAATACCTAATTAGGCATGTTTATTTTTTTTGGTATTTGTAAATTTAATTTACGCTTAAAAGATTAGATTTATTTAGTTTCAAGATAAGCACGTGTTATTAAACTTAATATGTTTAATCGATTGCTGGTTGCACGGTGTTCTTCATCTGGCCCTGTATGCCATTTTTTCTTTCAGGTTGTTTGATTGTTGTATAATTTGTTCAGCTGTAAATGGTTGCTTTTCTGATTAATCGAGCCCAAAATACGCCGCAGATAAGAGTTTTGAAGTTAAATTTGCCTGTTTCATCCCCAGACTTATTATACCAGGTGTTAAATGCTGTTAATTAATTCTTTGGAATTTTGGAGGTGGTTTCAAGGCTGCTGAACTCAAATTAATACAATTTACGTCAATATCAAGATTTTCGTCGTGGTGGAGGTTGGACGAGCTCGTGCCTTAGAAAAATTATAATTATTTCTTTTAAAGGTTTTGTTAGTACGTGTACTTACTTGGGCTAGATGGACAGGTGCTTATCTTTAAAAAGTATAGACTTTACGTTTTCAACAATTGACGCATGAGCAAATCGACTTAGAAAACCTATAATACGCTTGTAGTAGAAGTACTTACATGCATACATATTGGCATCATGCGGGTGGAGGTTACGCCAAAAGAATACGTCGCAAGTGTAAATTATTTATATTTTGCTGCACAGCAATATCAAGCTGTTTTGTATGAAAGCTAGTAAAAAGATTACTGGCAAGTATAACATAAATGCGCTACAAAAGTACATACTTCGTTTCGTGCAATTAAATAGCTTCAATAAGCCACCGTCAAATAGATAAGCCCTACATGATCTCCTAAATCCAGGAGTCCTGCTCAAACGTATTGCTCACTCGGATATTATATCAAAGAGACGGGGTAGATTAATTAAGATGATGGCCAAGGAGCTGGCGTTATTGTAGCTCTCAAAGTTCGTATATGATAGTTATACGGACGCTTGCATCTAAGACAATTTTATTTGCAATTTCAGAAACCGTGGCACGGGTAATAAAGCAAGATTTTATTGCATATTCAAATCTAAGCCATACTGCGGAAAGGAAATACGCCGATTGGATTTAGTATCAAATAAATAAGCTACAACAGACCGAAGTTTTCAATTTATCTCGAAAAAGTGAGAGATGATGTTTCAAAGCAGACGCAGGATGGAAGTCAAGCTGCTCTATAATATAGGTAATATTTAGGATTTATTGCTAACTGTAAAATTGTGTTTCTCAAAACAGTATGATTTACTTCATCGTTCATCTATGAAATTTAGACTTGTTTTTTGAAGCACGGTTACCATATTTTTATATTGCCTGCATTTGATACGAATGTGGGTTTAGATTTCGAGAAAGGGAAGTAGTTTTATAACGGTTCCATACGGTATTACGACTAGATCATTTATCATTTTATTTCCGTTAAATGTGTAATGAGGATCAAAGCTTGTAGAGTCTGGTTATTGTTGGTAAACGACAAAAGAATATTAATCTTGTTATTTTGACAGGCCGAGTGCAGATCTTTTGATTTATTCATGAATATGTATGTACTTAACTTTCTTGATTACTCGGTACTTAATTACAAAAAAGTTTAACCGCAACTACTTCAACAGTGCAATCTACCTTGTGGTTTTCGCCGCTTATGTATTTAAAAGTTAATTGGAACGCACAGATCGTTTTGTATAAATTATTTAGGCGGCTCACATATCTCAAAAACGTTTTATCCATTTTACATAAGCGAAAACACACCAACACTTTAATTGGAATTCACAGTGGTTCTTTTTCAATTATTTCATGCAGCATTCACATGAAAAAACACGAAAAGGTACCTACACAGCTTTTAACGTATTTTCCTCAAAGTGAAAAATCGCTATTGGCTGCACTTGTCGGTCGTCCGTCACACGTACAGTACTTCTACACGGCTGATTGCTGAACGATTTGAGTGATAATTTAAATGGAACTGTATATGTAGGTATAATGTAAACACTACGAACATAAGTATCACTAACGACGTTATAAAGCAATCTAACACCTGTTTCAAAATTTGAAATTTGAATACAAGCTTTGTGCCAAGCACAAACCATAATATAACACCAAAGTAAGTAAAACAACTCGTTTGAATTCTTCGTTTATACCGGTATTTGTGATTGCTAGATGTCTCACGAGTCGGTATATTTGAATTATACTATGGTAAAATGTTGGTTTTTACATCAAAAGTAATCATTTTTATTTGTAGACAGCAGTTTTAACAACTGTAAATAAAACAAGTAATTTAAAAGTTTTACACCTGTAAAACATGATACAAACCCGTGTTAAATGAAATTTAGATATTTTTTTACAGTGAAACATCAAATTTGCATCTGCGATAAACCTATAAAACATAGGTTGTAATGATGTACAAATTGTGTAATACCTAATACATAAGTAAAACATGTCAGAAACACAGACATATGAAACCTAGATGATTTCTTATAACGAAACATCAGATTTGCACCAGTGATAAACTTGTAAAACATAAGTTTTAAGGATGTGAAAAATCTGTTAGGCATCAGTGCAAATGAATATGTGAAATATAATTGGAAGAAACTTGCCTTGTAGAGAAATAATGCACGAGACAGAGAAAAATAAAATCGACATCGAATACTCGCCTATTACTTAGGTAACTACCTATACCTTTGAATACGAGTATATATTTTGTTTATTCTTAATTCTATTGTTATACTTGGAAAAAAACAAAGTTTACCCCTTAAGTTAATAATTCTAATTAGATCGCCATAATAGGTACTTTTAATGATAGATTCTTTTCTAAATACTCCATGTTGTTGTCTAACGACTTCTAGCTTTTTTTTTACTTTTGTTTGTGTTTATTCATGATTCATTTATTGTCTACATATATGTACAGTCAAGCAACGTTGCATCCGACTTCCGACTCCCGGTTAATACTCAGCCTGCGTACCTCCTCTTATTTTTCCCAGATCTGAATTCCACCAAGGTGTTCTCTTCGTTCCTCGAAAGGTCCACAGTTTTATACAGCTGTCCTCATATGACGCTGTTATGGCGTCGCCTAGTAATGTGATCTGACAATTTTCGCCACATAGCAGTCCCAGTCTGGGCTGGCAGTGGGATACTAGGTTTAGTTGGAAAATGATGTGCCTGTGGCCCGAAACTAGACAGGAAACCAACGGCTCATCAGAAACCCTCAACTCCAACTCGTGATCATCTGATATTGATGTTGAAAATGCACTTTTACGGGTGTTTTCCGTCCGTTCGTATGTCTACGTGTGAGATGAGGTCACGGCATTGAAAAATCATAGAAAGCTCGTTGATGATTCTCCCACTATTGCAGCATCACTTCCGGATGATGCCTACATTTAGACAATCACAATTATTCACCAATTACGTTAGGGAAATAGCAACACTTGATGTAGGTACTAGAACTAGACTTTGTCGTCTTGCTGTGATACACTCTTTTTGCTTAAAGTGGCAAAGGAAAATCTTTATTTACCTATTCACCAATTCCATAGGAGAAACTACAAAACATTGCTTTGATGTACACGAGTTAACTTATGTGCCATTGCTGTCACACTCTTAGTTTGGTTAAGTTAAATTAATTATAAAGACCCCCTTAGGACAGGTTCTTTTAAATTTTTCCCCTTTGTGTGAATAAATTATGGGTTGTCATTTATCGTTTTTTTTCATAAATGCAGACGCTAATAACTGTAAAGACCGGATTTCATGCTTTTATGCATTACGTAAATATTGCATGCAGCTCAAAATAAAACAATAATGACATTGGCGCAAAGAAAATAGTGCATATATTTTGCATTTTTGGGGTTTTTGTGCATATTTAAGATAGATTAGCATTTTATTAACTTTTTAAACCATTTTTATTACAAAACAAATTTCCAGTGATAGTAATTGCAACAATTATTTTTATTATTATTTATTTATAAATGATAAAGATAAACAAAAAATAAATCAAATAAAATAAACATTATAAAATAGAAACAGAACAAAAGAAAACAATAAAAATAGAAAAAAAAGAATAAAAAAATAAATGAAATACAAACAAAAAATTGTCAAATTATAAAACGTCAGCGGTATTCAATTCAGCATTAATTTATAATGCAAGTAGTAAGTAGAACCTCATCACTCTTGATACATCAACTAAGGTACGCTCCAATTACTAGTGTCGATGCGGAAATGTTTTTGTGTGTACCACGTACTAAGTAATAGGCGCACAAATTTTATGATGGACCACGTTTGGAAGTGGAACAATACTTAATCATTAATTTTTTAATACAGCTTATGTGCAAATAGTTTGGATTATAAAAATTCAAAAAATCATAATAATTTTCTGCGTTAGTTTTGTTACCTAGGTACGTTATTAACGAGCTCCTAGCGGGTTTACAATTTTGCGGTGTCTGTCCGTCTGTCCGTCCGTTAGCACGATATCTCGTAAACGAATGGATCGATTACGATGAAATTTTGCAGATGGATTTTGTATCAAATTTGTAGATCGGAGTTCGTGAATTGGCAATGTAGGCCAAAAAATAAAGAAGGCCTTTTCGCCTTTTGATCTCCGTTACTTATGAACCGAATTTCATGAAATTCAATATGCGCATTGCTTTGGCCATATAAAACGTGATTCCAAAATTTGACCCTAATCGATCAGCATTCACAGTACCCTCTCGACCATTTATAAACCATATTGCAAACTTTCTTATTTATGAAGGTTTTTAAATAAAATTTGATACATAGGCACTTTGAATAAAAGCAAATTTAACGCCAGTTTCAAAATTTGGTTTTGCACATACTATAGCCATACCCAGGAGCTCGTTTTCTATATTTGTTTTCACGTTTAAATTTAGTCTTATACTGTGACGTTTGTGTATTCCTGTGCATAATTTGTTTTTTTTTATTTTTTTTTTTTTATTGACGATTTATTTGGAGGTACATCAACCTTTGTTTTTAGCACCTTAAAGATTACATTATTATTTTTTTACAGTTTATTGATGAGGTCGGTCACTTTAAGGTACTGGACTGTGGCAGTAAGTGTGGCGGAGTCATTAGAATTTAGGGCTTCCTGGAGGTTGTTGGCAACTCCAAATGACCGACGAGGAGAGCGTAGGTGGGACACTCCAACATAATGTGGCCCACGGTGAGGTCAACTGCACATTGAGGACATAGTGGTGGTGGTTCTTTGCTGAAGAGATGTGCATGGGTGAGAAGGGTGTGTCCCATTCGTAGACGTGAGAGACTAACTTCTTCTTGACGTCGGAAATTGTGGTAAATAGGTCTCTGGATGGTCGGTTTTATTCGGGAGAGTTTGTGGTTTAACTGAGACCAGCACTCTTGCCACTGTCTAAGGAGTTCCCGGTACGTTGTCCTCCTAAGGTCCATCTCCAATTGTTTCAAGAGTTCGATGTCTGGGTTTACGGTAGCATCCTTGGCAGCGGCGTCTGCGCGCTCATTCCCTGGTATTTCACTATGGGATGGAACCCATAGCAAGGCAGTTTGAGTTGCTGTATGATTTCTTTTTTCAAGCAGTTCTTGAATTTCTTGTGCAATAACATTTTTGTTTTTAGAGGTGTTGGCTATGCACAGGAGAGAGCTGAGAGAATCAGAGATGATGAGAGTCTTCGAGGATTCATCACTTTGGGACATCTTGAGGGCTAGGAGTATAGCTGTTAACTCTCCCGTGAAAACTGAAGCGCCGCCTGGGAGTCGGTACCGAACTGTATTGTGCGGACCTACCACAGCTAGGCCCGTTCTCTCGTTTCCCGTCTGTGATGCATCAGTGTAGTAGGGTGTATAGTTTGAGAATAGTGTAGTAAGAAGTTCTTTAAAAGTATTTGTAATTAGTGGCACAATATGGGATTTTGAAACACTTGTAAGGTCAGTGTTGATTATCGGCGGTGTTCGTATCCAGAAGGGTGTTACGATCTTTGGTGCAGGATATATGTTTACACCAGTTGAAGGTATTTGTATCGAGTGGAGGAGCTTCCTTATTCTGATATGAAAAGGGGCTGGCGTGAATGGTTTATGTGAATATTGCGCAATGTATCGGTTGTTGCAGACGTTTGGGTAAGTAACATGCTGTGTAGTGCTCGCAATTTTAAAGTAGTACCTCAGAGATAGTAACTTCCTTCTAAATGTCAGGGATGGTTCGAATGCTTCGCAATACAAACTTTGTATAGGAGTGGTTCTCAGGGCTCCCAGAGAAATTCGGAGAGCTGAATGATGAATCACATCAAGTAGTTTAAGATTGGAGCGTTTAGCAGAGGAGTACACTATGGATCCGTAGTCGATAGTGGATCGAATTAGGCTGCGATAGAGTTGGAGTAGAGTTTCCGTGGTTGTCCCCCATTTATGACTTGCAATGGTTTTTAGTAGGTTCAGCGTTTTAACGCTTTTAGATTTCAGTTGTGATATATGACTTTTCCAAGTAAGTCTGTGGTCAAATATGAGACCTAGGAATTTCACTTCACTGGAGTAATTTAGCGACATATCGTTTAAGTATAGGTTAGGGTGTATGTTAGTTCTTTGTTTGGTGAAATTAATTACTTTAGTTTTATTTACACTTATTTTAAATCCGGTCTTTTTATTATACGCAGTTAATTTATTTATAGTGTTTTGGATATGGGTTTTTACAATATGTGGGTCTTTGCCTCTAGAAGAGATGGCCAAGTCATCGGCGTACAGAAGTGCTTTAACTGGTTTCTGCACCGTTGTAATTATATCATTAATTGCCAGTAAGAAGATTGTCACACTGATGGGGGAACCTTGAGGAATTCCATTTTGTAGGGTTTTTTTGGTGGAAAGAGTGCCGTTGATTTTAACTTGAAATGTGCGGTTGTTGAGAAAATTTTTTATGAAGTTAAAGATATTTCCTGTAATAGACCATTCTTGTAATTTTTGTAGAGGTAGGTAGCGCCAAGTGAGGTCGAAGGCTTTTTCTATATCGAAGAATACTGTTATCATGTGCTCTTTATTCAGAAAGGTATTGTGGATTTCCGATTCCAGATTAATGAGGTGATCTACGGTTGTGTGGTTTTTTCTAAAGCCCGCTTGGACTGTGGATAGCAAATTGTGTGATTCCAAGTACCAAGATAGACGACGATTAATCATCTTTTCGAGAAGTTTACATAGTGTGTTGGATAGCGATATCGGCCGGTAACTTGAAGGCTGGGTAGGTTCTTTTCCAGGTTTTAATATTGGCACTATGATGACATTTTGCCAGGTTTTAGGGAAGCAGTTTTCTGTCCATATAGTGTTGTAAATTTTTAGAAGGTAGTTGATACTATTTTTGTGTAAGTTTTTTAGGAGAATATATGGTATATTGTCCGGTCCTGTGGCAGAATAATTTTTTGTCGTCTGTAGCGCTGAAAGGAATTCTTCTTCTGAAAGGGGTAAATTGATTGGATGGTTAACAGGACTGTGTTGTAGTTCTTTAACTTTGCGTTTGTAAATCCGAAATTCTGGGTCTAGATTATCATCAGACGAGGCGGTGTGAAAGTGGTCTGCTAGTATGTCGACCACTTCTGTTATGTCGGTGTGGATTTCATTGGTTGCATCTGTTATAGCACTGACTGTGAATCGGGACCTTTTCCCTCGAAGTGTATTTATTTTATTCCATGCCTCACTACCAGAGGTAGTTGTACTAATGGATGCGACGAAGCTTTTCCATGATTCTCTTTTTGCGTCCTTAAGAAGTTTACGTGATTTGGCGCGAAGGTGTTTGAATAAAACAAGGTTTTCTATGGTTTTATGTTTTTTCCAGTAATTAAAGGCTGTTTTAGTTTCTCTGATGGCTGCCTTGCAAGTGGCATCAAGCCATGGTCTGCGGTATTTGTTTTGAAAACAATTAGTTTGTCCTATCGAAGTATCAGCTGCGGTAAGTATGAGGTTGGTTATTTCGCTTACAGCTTCGTCAATGTTACTGCCATTTGGGTCGATAGAAACTTCCGACTCTGTGAGTGCCTTGAATTTTTCCCAGTTAGCTGTCTTAAGTTTCCATCGTGGTGGGGCAGGTTGTTGTGTTTTGGGGAGCGCTGTGAGATTGAGACATATTTTGATGGGAAAGTGGTCGCTATCGTACAGTGAGTCTAGCACATCCCATGACAAGTCAGGATAAACGTCTGGTGTTGAAAAAGTTAGGTCAATGTTGGAGAAGGATCCACTGCCAGCATTGAAATGGGTTGGTTCGTTAGTATTTAGGAGGTTTATTGGATTGGTAATTATAAAATTTTCAATTTTCCTGCCTCTGCTGTCGGTAAAATTTGATCCCCAGAGCATGTGGTAACTGTTGAAATCTCCTAGTAGTAGAAAAGGCTGGGGTAGTTGAGAGATTAGGTCATTAAGGTCTTCTTCTTCAAAGCTTTGATCTTTTGGTATGTACACGTTACAAATTGTGATTTTCTTTGGGGTGAATACTGTGACCGCTAAGGCTTCTAAGTTCGTATGGAGTGGGACTTCTCTCGTATGAATTTTATCTTGCACAATTATCGCAACTCCTCCTCCAGCTATGTTTTGATGGGGTCTGTTTTTTTGAAAACATGAAAAATTGTTTATGCGAAGTTTGTATGCCACGGGAAACCTGGTTTCTTGCAGGCAAATTATTTCCGGTTTGGTTTCATATAATAAGAGTTTGTAGTGTTCTAGTCGTGTGAAGTACCTAACCGTTGAGATTCCATTGTATTATCGTAGTAGACATCGGAGCAATTAATAAAATTCGGACTCAGAGGAGTCGATGTGGGAAATTTCTTGGTCTTTGTCAAGGTGTGAGGTTCCATTGATTTCCAATTGTTCTTGTTTTAATTGTTTATTTATTTTAGTTAGAAGTCGAGTAAATTTGCCTTTGCATTTACTATTAGTTAATTTTGTACGCAATTCCGTTATCATTTGTTTGAGTGCCTGTGTGTTGTCTGAATAGAGCCTTGAGATGTTAAGCGGGTCAGGAGAACTTGTAGCTTCTAATGTGAATTTTTTAAATTCCATAAAACTTAAAGGATGTTGGGTTGTTACATAGATTTGGATCTTATCCAGCTCTGTGTCTAACTCTTCTGGGCTAATTTGGCTTGCTTGGTCTGTTTCTAGTTTTTTAATCTTCTTTTTTTGTTTGTGGGATTCGCTGTTAGGTTGGGTAAAGATGTGGGTGGTTGTATCAAATACATCTGGATCCATATTCGAATAAGTCAATGGTAACACACGATCATAAAGAAAAGAATAAATTATTAAACACGTTATGGTAATTATGTGAAATTCTAGCATCTGTCTTTTATATTGATGTTTCGATTACAATGAATCCATTTGTCTACAGCCATTACTATAATTAAATAATGTAAGTAGTAAGTACAATATCTGTAATGCATCTAATAGGTACCTACTTGGTATATTCGTGAATGCGTGATTATAAAGTAGGTGCGAATGTCTTAATCCTGTTGAGCTGAGCAGTTTTCCTATATGTGGAAGTTAATGTATATCAAGACAATCCTAATTAGTTTTCATGCTGTATTGTTCAAAACGTTAACATACCACTTGAAACAAGATTATATCCTCCCATTCATAGATTTAATGGATTTTCTAACGCATATCTGAAAATGGGGTATACATGTATATTATGTACTTGCTTCTCCTGTACTTGTAGACGTAGGTAGTTAGTTTCGCAAAATAGATGATTTAATTTGCGATCTACTGCAGTAATGTAATAACAATTAAACCAAATTTAATGAGAAATTTTCGATTTGAATTTAAACACAATAGTATATTGAAAGGGAAGTATTAAGATGCGACCTATTGAAATACGCGAGGAAATACGACTCTCTAGAATAGGAGTCGAGATAATAAAGCATTGTAACACGTGTTTTTCGTACTAATCCTAGCGCATTTTTTTTAAGAATTAAAAATTTTAAAATGTGCTATTGTTTGCGTTTTGTCCGTCCGTCCGTCCGTCTGGAGTCTGGACCCACTTCTGTCGGTTTGAACCACTTCGACTACTTCCAGGAGAATGGTCGTCGCGTCCTGGAATTTTTTGCAATGGGTAGCCTATACCTTGAAGGTGTACCACGCCATTTTTTTGCTGTCCGAGGGGAGGGGGGGCATGAATAAGTTCCTGAGATGCTGTTTTTGAAAGTAAAGCGTGTATAACTTTTACATACGACAATCAATTGATCTCAGATTTTGCATACGCATATACCCTTAGTGGTGCAAAGTAAAACTTTTGAAAATGGGGGGAGCAAAAGCATAGTAACCGCTCCAGCCACCGGCGTAAAATAGTTTACATTTTTTAACTAAAATTCAAATTGTGGTAAAGTAGGACTTAAACGTTGAAGGCCCCACATGCCTTAACAGAAATAACGCCCACAAGAAAACTATGAACCGGAATGTATTAAGTTCTTGCTGTATAAAAAACCAATACACATAAATTTTATGTAATTTGATTTGACGTCTGATGGTATGACATTGAAGTTGAAGGTTACCAAAAACAATGCTTCAATGCCTTTCATTATAAAACTGTTTTTTGCCGAAACTATCCTTATTTTCCCCGTATTTAGCCGCTGTTCTACAAACATCACCCAATCCGCCGAATAACTGCTGGACAACTCCAGAAGCCAGGAACAGCAAAGCAACTTCCATTTACAGTATTTTTATTTTATGATGACCTAAAAACCCGTTGAGCTTTATTTAAAAAAAAACCATTACATTAAGTCAGTCATCTTACATCGTTTTGAGTAGGTAATTAATTTGGAGTTAAAGTTTATTGTGCCTTACTGTGAGACGAGATCTCGTACCGTTTTTTTTTTTGAGATTGCGTAAATTCCCCTGTTATCACTCCAGTGCCATTTATCAATCACAACCATTCGCCCTGCAATATCTTCTTTAGTTAAAGACCACGATCTTCCCCAAATAAATACCTATTCCGCATCTATTCTTCGCTATTTTCTCCTCTTTAAAATTCTATCCTTCGTCCTGCATTTCCAGACCACCAGGAGCAGGTTTCTAGTTTTACTGTACGGCTTGGTATTACCGAAAATTAGTGCCGCCTAAATTCTATGAGCAATATTTTCTTTTAGTATCGTCGAACCAACGAGAGCAGCTGGTGCCGTAGTGCTGGATTTCTTTTTCTTTCAGATTTTCTTCGTCACAAAGCAACATTTTTTTCTATTGTCGTCTGTCGTGTTTGATGAACATTAAATTTGTTTTGGAGTAGTAGATGTAGGAAATTTTGTGAAAGATTTTATTTTCAACTTATACTTTTTGTAATTATTTTTAAAAAAATTCTCTCGTGTGTTTACGACCTCAGTAAAATATGAGTTTCATGTTGTAAATTATTCGTAAAATATAATTTAAAAAATACTTTGGTTGCTTTGGCCCTTTGAAGACATTTTCAGTTACGAACTAGTAGTATCCCTGAATTCTGAATGATATTTACACATATTTGTTCTTTTATATGAGTTACACTGGGCATCCAGATGACATATTGTTTAAAATAAAATTTAAATATTGTACCTACTTACATACCTCTTGTTTTTTTCAAATCATGTCGCACCTGATTCGTTTGACACTTACGCTTTTTCTAGATTTCGGCATGTTATTGTGAAAAATTATTGGACGATCGTGTATTTATGAAAACTAGTTTAGATGTTCCATCTTGGGCGTTTCCTTTATACCTGCGTTGCTAAATATACAATTAGGTGGATGTTTGTGCATCTGTAATAGGATTACCATTAACATAATGATAATCGCACAGTACCTAACCCAGTAACGTGTTTTAATGAAGATAATGAGATAAACAAGCTAATAAGTAACGCATTACCAAGGAAAAAGAAAGTTGTTTCCAAAAATCCTGCCGAATGGACTTTTTTATGGGGTGTAGTAAATACTTTATTTGAAGTGGTAATACTTTGTTTACAGGTGATAAATCAATTTTCCTGCATTGAATCAACCTTTTTTCTGTTCTTAGAAACATGTTTGTCTGCACGGTGAGTAACTTGTAGTAAAAAAATAAGAAAAAAGTGCCCTGTTGTGGTCACTTTTGGAGAGTCTGATTTTATAAATTTTAAAAGTTTGAAATTTTAAAATTTGCATCAAAGTTGAACATTCTTTCAAAGAGCTACTAATCCCACAATAATATACTTTTAGTTTTAGTATAATATATGATTAATTTTGGGTTCATATTTTCATTATGTCTCTAAATTAAGGAACTAAAAAAGGTTAGTGTAAAAGAACAGACCTGAAAAATTAGTACAAAAATAATGTTTGTAATATATTAATGCTCAAATTTATGATTTTGAAGGGATGAAATGATCTAAGGCTACAAATCGTCAAACCGTCGTATATAAATTCCACATGTTCTTAAAAGCTATTCAACACGCACAATCACAAATATTTAAGTTGATATACATTTCTGTGTAATCTACTTAGCCATGAAAACAATGACCAGACGCTATTATTAGAGAGCTATCAAACACCTAAGCACCTAAGCACAATTATGCCGAAAAATTAAACTTTTATACGGGGTATTAATACTAAGTTACACCCGAAAACAGCAGTTAGAACTCATTAAAACAAACAATTTACTTTCTTAGTCCCAATTTCTGATTTGTTGGCCAGGTTAGAAGTTATTGGCGTTTTTTTGTTTTTCTAAAATCGTCACAAATCCCTTATTTTAAGGACGAGGTATAGAAAACAACAACAATTTTCAAAACTATCTTTAAGCTCTCTAAAACATTTGCATTTGCAATTATTTTTTATTTTTTCAAATAACAAAATAGAGATTGATCAAAAATTACCACCAAATCAAAAATTGGACCTGAGAACATAAGTAGTTGTTTTAATGGGTTCTAACTGCTGTTTTCGGGTCTAACGACTTGGTATTAACACCCTATATAAAGGTTTAGTTTTTAAGCACAATTGTGCTTATGTGCTTAGGTGCTCCTTGATTATAGCGTTTGGTAATTGTTTTCATGACTAAGTAGATTACATAGAAATGTAGATATTTATATCGAGTTTTAGATAAATCGGATTTTTCGATTTGACTACAGCAACTTTTACTGTTCTTTAAGGAGGCTTTGTTAATTTCGTCTTTACAGAACCATTATATCAACTTCATTTTTTCGAAATTTTTTAAAAACCAAAAAATTTTTTCAGGAACTTCTAAACGCTATACCTATTTATAGAGCAATTATTGCGCAATATTTCCTCCATTTAAAGAAATTTGTATGTCTTGTCGTTTCTAGAATGTCCGTAGTGACCCTAAATTGTACTGACGACAACTATAATTATTATACTGCTGTGATTGGGTTTACACTTTTCTTTATTGTGTCTGTCTTTTACTGTTAAGTAGCTTGTAATTAGGGACAGCTTTGTTTATCTACCTTGGGACACATAGTCATGCCTTATCTTATCATGAACATTTAATAAAGATCATAGGCCATTTTTATGGAAACGTTGATTGCACGACTTGAGGAAAAAGGTATTGTTAACAAAAGAGGCTAAGAGAAATCGTTGGAATTGATTTCAAGTTTCTAGGTTTGCCGCTAGATGGCGTACATTCATGGTTAAGCAAAAAACTGATATTTTTTTTAAATTATACTAAACAAACATGCATAAAAAATACAAGCATCGCAATCTTGTGCGAATTCTGCATAATTTTATTGCAGCAAATATTGCTCTAGTTCAAAAAATCTGAGGGGTGGGAGAAAGGGAACATCTCTTTAATGAGTTGATTGTAACTTCGTTCATTGAATATAGGCCAGTCAAACTAGGAAAAATAATTGAAAGAAAGGTGAAAATTGGTATAGAGGTACATTAGGGCTTGTATTCGAACATACTAAAAGTCGGGACCAAAACTCCAATGGCTCGAACCGCCATCTTGGAAAAAAGGTGCTTCAAATCACTTTTTCTCTGATATCTCGGTAACCGTGCATTCTAGCAAGTAAAGTTTCATATAAAAAAGAAAGATAATAAAATTTTGTATAAAAAAGATGGTATGCACTTTTTTTGTATTTTCGTTATTTACGTCAAAATTCCATATTGAATATAGAGCATAATCTTTTTTTAGATGTAGGTGCATTACTTTCAGTGCTCGCGTGCTTTAAACATATGTTTAAAAAATTGACTGACATTGTTAAGGCCTGTTGACCACCTAAGAGAAGGAAATAATAATAATAATATATATATTTTTCTACTATATAGCTGAATACAAAGGTACCTACATAAGGAAACGAAGAAAAATAAATATTGCCAAAATCCGAAGTCGTTTGAACTACTTGTAATGGATATTAGGCATTTACAAAAAAAATATAAATCAAACTTGACTTCATTTCATTAAAAAAATACTAAAAATAATAAATCTAAACTAAACATTTCCATTAACAATTCGCGAAATAGTACATAGCGCTGTTCTAGTATCCACACCTGAACTTTTTTCGTGAAAGCGGGATAAGTAGATATCTTTTTCATTTCGCGCGGTAGAATGGAATAAAGCCTTGGAGCAATGTACTGAGCACATCGTTTACCGATTGTTTTTTCAGACCTTGGAAAAAGTATACTATGGTCGGCCTGGCGTATATAATGAGAGTGCATGCTGGGCAGTAATTTTAGATGTTTTTATGAACTGGAGGATTTTGTTACAGTAAAGTTGGCGTAAATTCATTACATTTGAATCTTTATACAGGGTGGTGCCTAGCGCGACGCAGCATAGGGATTTCAATGGTAATTTAATTTCTTTATTGGCAATTACTAGCTCCCCTATAATTATTTTAGAGCAAAAGTCTAAAGAAGTTTTTTTTAGAGAAAAAAATACTGCATCTGTTCATACGATTACTTATAATTTTCCGTTTTTCAAAACCGTATATAGAAATTAACAAAATAAAAAGGTTCATTTTTCAATAAAACAGATATGCCTTGGAATTACCTAAAAAAACAGCGATCACGTTTCATTATTTGCCTTTGACGTAGACGTGACGTAATTTCCGCATCGCATTACCCGCCGTGTTCCTAAGTGTTGTACAAATTGCCAAAATGTTGATAATTTTGGTAGAGGTTTGAATGTTAAGAAATGGATGACGCAAAAAAGTAAATAAAGCATTATAAAATTTTGACTAAAGACGATAATCCATACAAGATCATCCAACATCTGGTAGGTACGCACAGGAGGCAATAAAGAGAATTAACAAGATCGATCGTATCGTAAGGATTGGCACTCACTACAGACGTTTTCAGTCCCATCAACAGCTGTCTGTGTGACTTAACGACAGTCGTGGACGACGATGTTTTGTGCCACTAAGAACTGGCCACCTGTGGGATTCGAACTCACAACCTGTG
Organism: Photinus pyralis; assembly: GCF_008802855.1. Taxonomy (NCBI): domain Eukaryota; kingdom Metazoa; phylum Arthropoda; class Insecta; order Coleoptera; family Lampyridae; genus Photinus; species Photinus pyralis. Next base: position 22,422,402 of record NW_022170510.1, read on the forward strand.
AGGTTAGAGTCCAAGTCTTAAATCGCCAAGGCAAACTGAGGAGATGTTGTTGACATATCTAAAATTTAAAGTTTCAGTTATTGAAAACGATAATTTAGGGATGAACAAACTATTCGCGAAATGGATTTCCAGGCACCTTCCACTAGAACAGAAACATGTCACGCCAAGAAATTTGCGAGCAAAATTTGATATTTAAAAGATTAAAGCAATGTAGCTTCAATTAGTGAAAGAAGACCTCAAAATTTTGCGGATAAAACCATACTGCTACACGACAACTGCAGGGTGTACAAAACACTCGGAATTGTCCCTCGTAATAAAATTAAACTAAAAAGTTTATCCATTACCTAGATAAGTTTAATAGGAGAGAATGTGGAAACCACTGTTAACGCTCTCAAAAAGAGTGTTGCCAAACCTTGTAGCGCGGGTCGTATTTAATTATAGATGTCATTGGTTGGCTTACATAAGGAAACTCGTACAGATTTTTATAAAAAAAATGATGAAACTAAAGTTTCTAATTTTGATTATTCGATATCATTAGTCGTTTGGGTACATAAACCAGAACAAAAAGAAACAGCCTCCCTAATAGAACGTAAATATTGTCCGCTGATAATAACAGGGTTTGCTTTTCCCTATATCTGAAAGTACAATAGAGATTGAGAAGTTTAAATTGATTTCTCGCCCTTCCCGTTTCTCCACTCCATCGTTTGGTCTTTGGCAGCTCGCTAATCAAACCACTTGACCGTAGCTGCCGTCAACAAACCAGTCCAGTTAATATTGTTCCGTAATTCAGTCATTGCTTTCAAATCAATTACTTGAACTTGCTCGAAGTTGAACGATTAATCAATTGGAACAGTTGAAGTAGTCTCTGAAATGTTATCACTCGATTAATCAAAATAGTACAACCACTAACCAGCAACCAGCGTACACTCAAACTTGAATAGTTTGTGGGTAGATTCAATTACTTATAACATCGAGGAAGATGCATGTACATCGTTATGTCTAAAAGTTTCGATGTCATAATTTTATACTTCATAACACAAACAAGCAACGCACGAGAAATTCAGTCACTTTGTTAATTTTCCCGAAATTACTGTAGGTACGTCTAAAAAGAAGCGGTGCAGTGTTCATTTCTTTCTTTGTTGTTATTACAGGGTTTGAAATCTAATACCGAGAGAATTGATTGTTTATTACATCAATGTTTACAAATCGAAAACATCGCCATTTGTAACACAATGAGAGGATTTGCGAGAACTGAAAATTTGCCTGGGGCGGGATGATTACCTTTCACATATACTATTTACACACTACTCCGCATAATGAAAACTGTACTGTTCTAATTTTAAATTTATACACATTTTCTGGGATTCACGCTTTGTTTATAGTTTGTATATCTCCTATTAAATTATAGCATGGTTTTTGGTTTTATACAGCGCGTCTCCCTGTTGGGTGAAAAAAGTTTTTAGAATTCAGACCGAATCCTGCTCTTTTACATACTGTCTGGTGAAAGGTTGCAGATGCCTTTGAAACGCTTCACGCTATCCTTTGCAATTCTTTCACATCATCCTCTGCTTATTCTGCTCACGACTGCTAGCTGCGTAACTGTAATAGGCCTAAAACTAATGTAAAATTTACAACACAGCATTCCCGTGTACACCTATAATTGAGTAATTTGGATTCAAAAATGAATCTAAGCTACGAACTTATACAGACAAAAATTACTTTTAGGGCCCTTAATAAAGAATAGTGAATCCATACAATGACTATAACCGCGGACTATCCTATCCGTGCTATAACTAATAAGCATCAGATCAAAGGACGGCTTTTAAAGATGTTTCCAACTAATAAACGTATATATTCGTAATTTTACTTAAAAACTTGGTTAGTTTTCTGAAAGACAGTTTCTCGCATATAGAAATCAATATCCCTTTTATGTGGCAAGATACCAAAAATTTGTCAAATATAATTTGATAGTCGATTCATAATATGACATTACCGTATCATACTAAAACTTCTCTATCACTTCCGGTTGAACCGGAAATCGATGTAACTTTTGTTTTTCAAACGCAATGCGTGTACTGTCAGGATGCGCGGTGTTTATAGATCGTACGGTGCAAAATTCAAAACGTAACGTAAATAGTAGGTCTTTTCTGTGATATGGCCCACGGCATACTAGATTTAATAAGTTTTCTAAATAATGGATCACGAAATTTCTCCATTGTTTTGTACATCAACTATATGCATATTTTATGTTATCGTACAGCGAATTGATTGCTCGGTTGCAAATAAATTGTTGACAATTTCGTTTGTTTTTTTACTAAATGGGAAATTGCAACCAGAAAACTGTATCTTAAAAAAGTGTTAAAATGCCTCCGGCTAGCTCTTACGGTTTCCTATTAAACTTCACCTCTTTTACTCCCCTTGTTCACCAAAAAGATCTCCTGTCCTATATCTGAAAATTTGATACAAATGGGTTTTTTTACGTTGTACTGGCCAGCAAAATAATAAACCTTTTTTGCATTCATTTTCTTTTACTAAACTTCTACCTGTCACAAATTGGGACCTTTAAATATTACTTTGAAATTGTCATCTCTTATTTCTAATTATCTTATTGATTTCAAATTGAGTTACTCATAACATAACTAATAACGGAAATACCTTTACATTTCAAACGCACATTAGTTTTGATTTTTCGTTGATAAATTAGGATGTAGTTAACCCCTTTCCTTCAAAAAGAGAAATTGAAGGCATCTCTTTGGTTCCCAAAAGGAAATTTGATTATAATGGACAACAAATTCAGGAGGTCCTTTTGAATATAACACACATTAAAAAGACAATATTTTACATTGTTCTCGATTACTTTAAGATCTCCCATTTAAAATTTTAGTCGTAGTGATACCTTGTACAACGGATCGTAAAGTTATCGAGTGATTTTGACAGAAATATAGCAATGCGACTAACCTTTCTATTTACAATTTTTTCTTCGACATGGAAGATCTGGAATTCTTACGGCTAACTTGCATGGTTCATGGTTCATCAATCTGGGGTAGAGATCACAACGTAAAGTTATGTTTTAGTATTGGTGCACTATCACGCTTGTTGCGGCAAATGATCAGCGATGGCGTCAGTGTTTCTGAAATAGGTGGGCACCAATCGGTCCCAATCTTCTTAAGGTGGGCACCAACATTGTAGATTCTTCAGCAAATAAAAAAAAAATTGGCATACCGTAACTAAACATTTACTTATTCGATTTTTCTCTAAAACAAATTTTAAAAAAGTCAAAATTTGAGGCAGGGGCAGTTGGGCACTTGGGTGGGCACTCTGCTTAACAGATTGGGCACGTGCCCACCCAGGCCCCCCCTGGCGCCGTCGCTGCAAATGATTACTATCGTCATGATTCATAGAAGCGGGGCAGAAATTTATTATTGATCGCGTTGTACAATTCAACCTTATAGAACTATTTTGGTAACTCAAATAGAGCCACTCCTCTTCTACAATTTTATTATAATTAAGAGGCAGATTAAAGTAAGCTTTTTAACTTGATAAACCGCAGTTTACTAAATACACAAATTAAACTTTAACAAGTTGAACTTTATAGACTTTATTAATACTTGCGTAACTTTTAATACGTTCCTCATTATTGCTTAAACATCCCTTTGCAATAAATTAATACGAAATTTTTGACTTTATTAAAAGTTTTGATGAATCCCGGATTAACATCATATAGCGAAAGATAACTTGTAGAGGATAAGCAACAAACACCGCGTGAAAAGTTTTTAGCGAAATGAACCGTTAAGGCGTTAATTAAACAAATCTATTAAGATACTCCTATACGTTAAACTGAATATCAAATAATTCTCTCCAGTGCTCGCGGTAAAATTTATTAATTTGTCGGTATAGTGCGTTGTTTATTAATGTCGATGCTTGCCTATTTAATTATAGTGCATGATTAAGTCAAAATGTGCCACATAAGTTAAATATCGTCTTTCGTATTATTTACTTTGATTTTTAGCGCATTTCCACAAAAAAAAAATGCGCTATTGTGGCCACTTTGTCCGTCCGTCCGTCCGTCCGCTCGTTTTGCGACGCTACTAGTTCTTTATCTTAAGAGCTATTGTTCTATTTTTTTCGCTATTTGGTTCGTTATGGTGTCGAGTCTTGTACCAAGGAAGGAATTTTTTCTGTACCGCTTACAAAAAAAGTTATTGTAAAAAAAACAAAAAACCGTTTTTTACATGTTCCATAATTTTACACTTTTGCCGTTTATTAACGATCCTAGAGATCGTTTATAATTTTGCATTGCTATCTGTCGCCTGCCGGTTGGTCTCTCCGTCTGTTCCTTTGTCTGTCTGTCCATCTATCTGTCCGTGTGAACGATAACTTTGTTTAGAAATGTTCGATCGCTTTTACATCTCCGTTAGTTATGAACTGAATTGCATGAAATTCAATATGGGCATAGCTTTAGCCATATAATACGCAATGCCAAAAGTTGAATCGAATCGATTCAAAATTCACAGTGCCCTTTTCGCATCTCGACCATTTATAAACCGAATTGCAAACTTTTTTACTTATAAAAGTATTTGAATGAAATTTGATACATAGGCACTTGGAATAAAGGAAAATCAACGCCAATTTCAAAATTTGGTTTTGCGCATGCGCAGTGCCAACTTTTTTATTTATGGAAGAATTTAAACGAAATTTGATACATAGGCACTTGGGATAAAGGAAAATCAAACGCCAATTTCAAAATTGGGTTTTGCGCATGCGCAGTTCCAACTGCTTTATTTATGGAAGAATTTAAATGAAATTTGATACATAGGCACATGGAATAAAGAAAAATCAAACGCCAGTTTCAAAATTTGGTTTTGCGCATGCGCAGTGCCAACATTTTTATTTATGGAAGAATTTATGTGAAATGTGATATTTAAGCGCTTGGAACAAAGGAAAATAGTTTCAAAATTTAGGTTTGCGCATGCGCAGTTCCAACTTTCTTATTTAGAAAAGCATTGAAATGAAATTCTTCTCATAAACTGAAATTGAAGTAGCACGTCAAAAATGGATTGATCATGTGCAACGCTATCTTTCATATTTGTGGCCGGATTTTTACGATTTTAATAGAAGTTGCATCTTACAAATGGGAAATGAATGCAAGTGGAAATGTGCTTTATGTAAATCGTTTACGATTACTTTTTAACTTGTTTAATTTAATCAACGCAAAGTTGAACTTGTCTTGTGGAAAAAATTCAAATGGTTGAGTAGGTAATGCACGCTGGACTGCAGGTCCCTGGTTCGAATCCGGAATCGGGTAAGGTTATTTATAAATGTATAGTTGGTTGGGTTGGTAGAGCAGCCTTGGCCGAAACCCCCGCAAAAATGAATAAATAAAACCTAAGAAATTCGCAAAGACAAATAAAGATAAATGCAATGTGAATGAATATGCCATCTAAATGGATGATTAATGAACTGATGGTAGAATCTTGAACGATGGATCAAATGATTAACTCAAAATTCAAATTTGTTTAATAATATCGGACGAACATCATACATAGGTGATCTATTCGAAGGACGAAATCACCTACATGCGATGTCCATTATCGGTGTTGGAGGTTATAATGATGCGCCTGTTTGGAAAGCGCTCCGCCTATATTCCTACCAAATAACTGTTGGTAAATCATGTTTCTCATGAAGGATTCGATTTTGGTGCGGTGTGGCAACACAAAGTTTCCACGGGTCGGTAACGCTCTCATCTTTCAATTGATTACTATGAAAATAACGGTATAAGTCATTATTACGGAGTTTCGGTCTCGGTAGTAGGGAGAGAATTACGGGAAAGAGCATCGGCAACACGGTTAAGTACAGCTCTTCGCTACATGATCTGGACGTCATACTGCTGCAGGGAGATACTGCCATCCTCCCATCTTATTGCTGAACGAGCGGTCGGGATCTTTATCGAATGCAGCCAACGACCGACCTTCTCAATTCCCCAAACGATGGCCAAGATCTTTTTTCAGATCGATACTTGAAATGTAGCGGGCTTAACGGAAACTGTCCAAAATCTCCTTCATGAACGGTAACGAATAGGCATCTTTAATAATAATTTCATTGACCTTACGGAAATTTTCGGCCAGCATTCGATCTACTTCTTCTTTGACTAGAACTTCGGGAATTTGTGGACGGTATCGTTGCTTAATCGGCGTAGCCTCTCGGCGTCTGATGCGCTCAATTAAGTCGGTGCACAAATTGAGATTTTTGAAAGGTTGTAATTCGGTGTGAATAATTTCTTGTAAGACAGCTTCTTCGACAGCGGTTAGCGGTGTGATAACGGAACAAGGAATGCATTGCTGAGAAACGGGACTAACTCGGGGAAAAAGAGTACTGCCAAGGTCGTTTTTCATGTTGAAATGGAGGTTGGTCCGGGAAGCGTAAATACATTGTTTACCACGATACAGACGGCTTGGCCTCCGTACCGCAGTATAGAATGTTCCTGAAATTACGCACAAATCTCATCTACATTGTTTACTGTACTGCAGACGAATGAATGCGTCTACTGCTTCTAACTGGATTGTAAAGTACACATACCCTTCTGCCAAGAAGTGCTTGTTTTTGCAATGGATATACACTACTGCAGTAGGTTTCACAAAGTTTTAACTGTGTCAGTGATATAACATTAAAAGAGGGAGGTACTAAAAACGCCACTTCCAATGGCATCCACACTTTAGCAACCAGTTTTACTGAAAAAAAAACACTCATCCCAATTCTCTATTACAGAAAACAGTATAATCACTAATTATATTGATGAATAATCAATTTCTTACCCTCGAAAACATATGACACGCAGTTATAAAGTATTTCTAGGTACCTATAATAGCAATTTTATATGTTATGCTGTAGCATTGAATAATAGTATATTATTCCATGAGCATGTAATGGTGGCTATTACTCATGAGAATGTGTTTGCGGCTCGAGCCGAAGGCGAGTGCCGTAATTCATTCGAATGAGTAATAGCCATTACATGCGAATAGAATACTATACTTTTTCTACGAATATTTGGCAAAATTTAATGAAAATATTCAAACTTATCGTTTGCTATCAAACCAATTGCATTTGGGGTTGGTAAGAGTTATTTTGTCAATATTTAAAGTTGGTCATACTGTGACAAGTGAGATCCGATATCCGAGATGTCAAAAGGTTGTCATGCTTTCGTTTCTCATTTCTTAAAATTTGATCGTTTTCGTTTAAATTGTGGGTTTACTGCTATGTAATTATAGCTAATCGCCTAAACATTGAATAATGCGGATACTACCAAAACTACGACAAAGTAACAGGCATGTGCGACTTACGAAGTAACAGAATTTGTACGAATACTTAACCTCACTTCCTATTTTTACACTTTGAAGATCCTTTTGTAAATAGTTGTCTTTTAGGTCGAGAAAATGGTGTAACCTTGGGCGTAACAACGTAACGAAATGATAATGACGATACTTATTTCCGAGTGAAATATTCTAGTTCATGAAAATAAGCGAGAAGAAAATTTTCGGAAAAAGAGCTGATGGCATTTGAGAGTTGCCAATCCATGAAATGTTTATATACATTTCCATATTTATGTTTAGACTTTTCCGGCTATACATTTAAACATAATTGTTTTGCCGTTTCTGTTATATTTGGCGGCGTACATTTTTGCTATCCATCTTGACACTTTCAAATTCGAATTGCGTCGGTAGTAGTGATCTTTTCCTTTGAGTTCAATTCAGCAACTTAATTTTCTAAATTAGCGTGGGATGTTTTATTTAATTTAATATTGATTTTCAATTATACAATTTTGCATTTACATTTGTGTTTTTCCTGTTATTAAATTTAATTCTTAGATTTGGGCAAGTCCTATGTTTCGATACAAAGAAAAGTTACAACAAGATAACTTGACAGATTGATTCTTTGTTTTTTATCAAACTTTCTCATTGGCTGGCTGCGGTGAGTTTTTTAAAGGCACGCCCAGTGATTAATTATTACTCACTGCTGTTATCCAATAATGTGAGGAATTTTTACTCTTACTTCATAAAATTGGAACGTTTAATGTATTTATTAACCCATATGAGTATAAAAAAATACTGTTTATATTCCAATGGCTGTAGTAAGAAAGGGATAAGAAATCGCCGATATTTTGATTACATTATATTTACTACGATACAGATAGTTTCATCGTCTGCAGCACAGTAAACAAAGTAGATGAGATTTGTGCGTAATTTCAGGAACATTGCTTACTGATACAGAAACCAAGCTGTATGTACCGTGGTAAACAATGTATTTACTAGTCCGGGAAAGCACATAAGCGTTATGGATATTTACAGGCTGATTGGTAAAGCTCTTTCTTGGCTTGTTTAAGTTTCGGCGATCGGGTAGTATCGGCAAATAAAATATCGACGTGTTTCTTGATAAATGAAATGGCGGATTCGGTGTCGATCAGAGCGGTAAACGATTGGCCATGAATATAAACTTTAATAAACGGCCGATGGTCGGGACCTTGTAGCGCGGTAGCCGAGGGAGACAGGGTTAACAGGATTAAGCGGATTTTGATTCTGACACCCAGAATGTGAGTTCCTTTGGAAATCACCCCTCGTCTACCAGAGCAAGAAAAGAATAGAATCGGTTGCGGCACAGGGACCTCCAATGCCTAGTATGGCCACCCTGCAGCAAACTGGAGCCTGAGCGAAATGCGGTGAATTTCTGGGAGTAGCAGAGGTGGGCTATTCGGAGGAATTGCGAGAAAAAGTCCAGTTCCGGGTAGTGGTAGTTGCTTACCTCGGAAAGGTCGAATCAGCGGCTGGTTACTGGTACTAAAATCGGTATGGTAAGCAGTACGGTTTCGGTCAAAAGCGGCACGGTTTACGGGTTCGGTAAGGTTTCCGTAAATGATCGGTACGGTTTACGGATTCGGTACAGTTTGAAACTTCAGTTCGGTTGCGGTCACAATCTTGTGGGTCGCCACTATTTAACGGAACGGGTGAATCGGGACGGATTGACGGGCTTCTAGGTATAAATCCTCATGGTTTTTAACGGCCTGAGTGAACTGAGTTACGGTTCGGTAATTGGTACGGCGGATATGTAAACGGTATTCGGCCAGCAAATTATGGTGTAACCAGTCAAGTTTATGTTCAGGGGACATACGACCATGTCAACGGATTAAAAGTTCAAACGGCAAATTAAATACGTCCTCTTATTTTCTTTAACGGGCGGCTCTACAAATTAACACACTAATTTCTACCTTATATTTCCAACTCCTAAACAGAAATAAAATTTTGCGGACCATGCCTTGGAATACTGTTACACTGTAACCACTCACATTTTGAAATTAAATTTACAAGACAGTGGTAGCATGTAGTTTCTACACCTAACGTGTTATGAAAATTCAGATAATAGATTCTCCCAAAAAAGTGCTCGAGGTGTTAACGAGAACCGTCCATCTCCGATCGTTTAAACCAGGAAAAATGAAAACGACATACACTCTATTTCTCACCGTTACGGAGATCCTAATGCTGAGCCACGAATTTGAACCACGCGGTACATGGTACATTCCGCTGAAAAAGCACTCTTCACATCCGAATGACGTTTATGGCACTGTCATACGGCTGGCGAAACCTTTTGCACTTGAAGTTTGTGACATCACGCGAATTTATTCACAAAAGTGAGTGACACATAATAATTTGGGGAACCCCCAGCTGTGTAAAATATACAAATTGTAAGATTATGATGTTAAATTAATATCGAACGTCAAACGCTATTGGCTTGTAAAAATTTAACAGGGCATCGGCCTACTCATCAAACAGAATGTTATCATTTTGTTCCACGTTTTATAAAATGCCCTAAAATGAGGACCAAGCAACTAAGGAAAAATAAAAAACAGATCATTTTACACACAAATTTGTGCACAATACTACTTTAGAATGGGGGATAATCTAATTAGAATACCAAACCAAATAAATACATTTTTCTACAACTGTTAAAAAAAACTGTCATTTTCTGACGAATTTGGAAACACGAAACACTAGATTTTTAAACGGTTAATTAATAAGTAAGGTTGCTCTTGTCAACGTGCGCGAAACCGTCAATAATGAAAAAAAGTATTTCGCACACATGACAAAGTTAAACTTAAACAGCAAATTTAATTAACAGTCGGTTCAGTTGTAGAAAAAATATTGTATTATAACGCTAGTGCGAAGTTATTTCGCGCATTTGACTGATATTTTGACTCTGCTTCGCCTCGTCAAAATACCTTTAGTCTCAATGCGCGAAATTGAACTTCTCGCTCTTGTTACATAAATAACTATTCTTGACAATATTAAACAGAACTGACCATCAATGTAATATGAGGAGAACGTGCATATTTCACCGGAACCAAAATCTCGATAACGATGGAGGTGTCACGTATTTCTAGAGAAAGGTTAATGTTGTGATGTGCCTATATTAATTTGCATGCGCCGCGTAAAATGAAGCCCAACTTCTTTCAAAATACACTTTCCGATGCAATGCAACTCATTTCTTTGTAATGCAAATTTGGACGCGGAGGTAACAATTTATCTATTACAATTCAGTAAAGTGGGAATTTTCAATTTATCTTATTTTTTGCTAAACAATTTAAAAGGGAAACGTGGTGTTTTAACGTGTTGCGGACACTAGAGCTATAAATTCGGTTTTAAAACTAAACGCGCAAGAACGCCTGCGGCAACGTCCAACCTAAACAAAAATATTTCATTGAAAGTACAAATAATGAAATAACAAAGTTATAATTCTCGCCAGAAAAGATTGCCGGTCACAGAACACTTGATCCCGATCTACAATCTCTGTTTTTCGTAAGGTGCTAGCGATTTCTGGGATAGTATCGTGTCAATGTTGAACGAAAAGACTTTTTGTTCAACATTAGCACGATCTTATTCCAGAAGTTGCTCGCATCATAATAAAAACAAAGATTGTAAATCGACACAAGGTGTGCTGTGACCGGCAATCTTTCCTGGCGAGAGTTATAGTTATCCTATTTCTCGATTTTCTATGGAAACCTAGTGCATTAGAAGCAATACCCATATATACTTGATTGTGTGCAGATGTTAATGTTAGATAAACCGTGTGATCTACACGGTTTTTCACAAGATAAAGCTATGGGTATGTTATTGATTGATTAATATTGCAAACTGGAGCTAGTGTCCGGAATACATTTTTGGCGCTACCATTGGATTCCTTAGATTCCTAGAACCATGCAAAATTGACTCCCATGCAGATCTCGTCCCTAAGCTAGATTTGGCTTCCCGAACATTCTCTGAAATGTCAGAGCCGAAAGGAACTCTCCTGGGACAGTCTTTTCCAAGATTTCCTTCATATTCTTATTGAGGGTTGGTAGGATCAATTTGCGCCTCGAGTCGGAGACTACAAAAGAACATGTGAGCCAACAGGTGACCAGCATCTCCCAATGGAGCTAGGATCAAGTCTCGTCCGTCCTTTGTGATGTGGGTTGAATCATTAAGGACGTGGGACATTGATTTTCCCATTGCTGAAAGAGCAGTGGAAATCTTGCTTTGAATTTCCTTGTTGAAATTGTCTCGAGCACTTCTATCGTTCGCCAGGATAGACACAATTTCTGGGTTTAAATTAGGCGGCGAGAAATGGCACTTTTCCGGAAACGTGTGCTGTCGGGTAAGAGTGTCAACCGTATCCTTGGCTAAGCCATTGGCTATGATGTGGTTCCAACGAGAAGCACAGGCTTCGTGGATATGGTCTGCTTAGGCAGGTTTTTAAGGGTCATCATTCCCCAACATCTCCCCAACCTCGTCTAGGGTTAGCGAAGTATCTTCCAAAAGCATCTCTCTAATCGCCGAAAGCGCTTACGCAAATCGCTCTTAGAAGCTACCTCATAACCTCTACTTCTGGAACGCTTTCGTTTAGAAAATTTACCCATTTCTAAAAATTAAAGCTATTAACATGTTTACTTACTATAAAAGTGTCGCACCTAAACTGTAGAAAAAGCCTAGCAAAAACAACAAAGGGTGAACAAAAACCGCTGCCAACTAATTTGGAGCCCGAAAAAACGATAAATGAAGTAAGTAGCTTCCAGTGCACCGCGTGGTAAATAGGAAGGGATGCCAGTGGCGACGACAATATGCTACACTCGGGATTGGAGTTCGAGGAGACGAACTACATGGTATTCTGTATAATGTCTTTGGATTGGATGTCGAAATATAATTCGCTACAATAATTATAACCTTCCGTCACCGAATTTGTTCTCCGCCACAGTGTACAAATCTTTTCTATTGCTTAGTATATTAATTATGGCATGCCTAGTTTATTATAAGTATAATGGATCGGTTTTAAATGTATGGTTCTGCCATCGCAATTCTGCGATTTTATATGTTTGAATATATTTTTTGGGGAGATAAAATCGTTGCTTAGAGAGTAGTAGCGCATGTTTAATGTTTATAAACTGCGCTTTACACAACATTGTTTATCTTGTACCACTTTATAGCTATTACTGGGGAGAAAAATAAATATGTAATGTAAAGTTAAGTTAAAGTTAAATACCCAACTTCGTGCAAATCCTTCCAACGAAACGTTAAGTACCTACTATACAAACAGTGGAATTTGTACAAAGTGACAATATTACGCTTCATATCAACACATGCAACACTCAAATTGATCGAACAAAATACGGTTAAGCAAATCCATTTTGATTTTAAAGAGGGAGGTATCATTCAAGAACTCATTAAATTATGATGTACAGTTTAACACTGTTATATGAGGAAAATGGAGCAAAATTATGTAATATTGTATTGCTCTAAGTATTTACTTACTAAAGATTTTATGGAGAAAAAGTTGGTTCCTAAACTTAATATTTGTATATAATAGGTACCTATGTATTATAAAGCGCCGGTTAAGGATGACAGTAGGTATTTGTTTTATCGGTTAGCCTAGAAAATGTTTCGCTCGCTTCGTCTGTGCAATTTTTCCCCTTATCGCGAAAATTTAAGTGTCGCTTTGCATAAGATAGAAAAATTATTACTCTATAATAGTCCCGTGTTGTTATGTGGTGAAAACGATCCCGTATTCACTGGAATTCAGGCAAATATTCCGTCGTCCAACTTCTTTATATTCAAAGGTAATGCGTAATTATGACTGGTTTCCAATAAAACGTGTAATTCATAGCGGCCCAAAATTACATGAGAAGGCATAACTGGCTAATAAACAAATCAAAACTATCAAAACATTTAGAAGCTTGTTTTATCCAAATTCGTGCAGCTGAAGTGTTGATAGCTAAATGATTTCTGTAAGGGTATAGTAAGTTCATAGGTCAGTTTTTTCTTGTCCATTTCGGTTTATTCAAATAACTACGTCGGGTTTTAAATCTGTAGTGGTATTAATACTACTCCAAGCATAAACATTCTGTTGGTAATGCCAAGAAATTTGTTTTGTATTAATACCGACAAGATTAATTTAACAGGAAACTATTTTATCCCTAAATAGAAAGTGCTGAAGTATTAATGTTTAGATTCAGTGAGGTAGGTATGCTTTCAAATTATACACTTCGTGATGGATTTTAATTTACATATTCCGAAACTTTGGTTTATTACTTATTCATGGCGCAACGACGGTTTTGTCGCTTACCACCTTGAGAGGTTCATAATTGTTAATTAGTTAAATAACACTTTCCGCTAAACTTGTTAAAGTGTGACTATTTTAAAAACATTGCGAAACTTGAAAGGGTATTCGCAGAAACATAACGATAATAATGTAAAAGCCGTCACAATTCACATGTGCTCCGATTAATTTGAATTTTTGAAGTTAGTTAACAGTGGTGTGAAAATTATAAAGTTGATGAATTATAACAAGCGGAAGCACAATGAAAATTTCAAGGTATAAATTTCACATCTGAACAATACATATTTAACAGATAATTGAAATAAATACAATATTAGAACTTTTGGTGAAAATTGAAAAAAAAATACAATTAATAATTACTACACGATAACAACAAGGTAAAAGCTTGTTCCACTGACCGTTACACTTTTTGGAAGTTTGTTAACAATAGACACAACGTCAATAGTTAAGGTTAGCTTTCAGTAATCTTCAGTAGTTCTGTTTTAGACAATTGACGACTAAAATTTTAACCACGTCATTAAAAATTCTACCAATGTAGTTTTGGCAGCTGGGCTATCTATACTATTTTCCCTAATCTGTCTGGTCAAATTTCTACAAAAAGACAAATTAAAGTGGTCCCGCAAAAACAACGCAACCTGGTTAATAATTCCGAGGCGGGTAAAAACAAGCGCTGGATTATTCAAATGTCCATTTACCAAGGATGGGTGGTTTTGATGTCGACGATGAAATCGAAGTAGGTTTTTTAAATTAAATTCATTAAAGCTTTTTCATTTATCGGCGAATAAGTTTGACTTTAATTTGAATTTAATTTAATTCACTTAGCCCTTAACTATGGGATCAACCCGCATTTAATATAGCTAATTTGTCACCCTAATTCTTACGTATAAATTGCACGTATTTAATGTTTCGTTCCCTCTCTCAGATAGCGAATGCTAGTTTTATCTTTCCCGCAAATCGTCCACTTACTGAGTCACATTTTCGCCCTACGATTAATTTGCAAACCTCATGCTAAATTAACCTTGCGTACTTAATACATATACTGTTACTTAAATTTAACTTTTAAGTTACACTGTCACATTTAAATTTTACCCACCTGTAAAAAGAAAAAAGAAATTAATTTTTTGGAACGTGACCAGTGCAATACATAACTATAAAACTAAAGAATCACACCGCATGAAAACAAAGTATAAACTACAACGAACATAAAGATACAAAAGCATTTGCTTCAAAATGTTAACATTTAAAAACTCTTTTCCCTCATTGCTTTGACAAATTAAATGAATTGCGAGGATTCGCCTTTTTTAATAGCTTGAAATTTGTTGTATGTTAAAATCACATCAGTTAATAGTAGACCCACAAATTGTTATGTATGTGATTGCGTGTATGAGTTTTTGATTTCGTGTTACACGAGACCAGAACGCACTTCTTAATTCTGCAATCATATATTGGAACACGAACTACCATAAACACGTGTGTCCTTTCAAACTTTGTTGCTTGGATGCTCTAATGTAATGATTTATGTTGTAGAATCGTATACAATTTTTTCCTTTTTTTCGTAATGAGTAATATAGGCAGTTGCATTATTAAATCGTGCTTTACGGTTTCAAGCGTTTTTTTTCATTATTTTTTTGCCTGCTGTGTCGCACTTGGAAATGTTCCAAGCTTTGCTTTGCACTTACTTTTTAATTGAGTATTGTCCAAATTTCTGTGCTAATTCTAAGTGCAAGCAAATTGAAAAAAAATCATTGCGGGCCACTGAAATAAATTGGAATGATAAGAGGAATCGTTAAAGTAAGTACTTGAAAGAGTAATCATAAAATTTGTTCGGGAGCTTTCTCGTTTCATGTCACTCAGATCTCTTCCTGAGATACATTAGCAAACTTTTCGAAGTCTATTCAATTATTTATATATATAAAATAATGGCCCTTTTGTGCGTACCTTCTATATGAACTATCTCATTTGTCATCAGGTCATCACTTATTTGTTCCACGAGTATGACGACAAGAGTAATTATAAGGGACTACTCCCTCTCGGAGGTCGCGCCCTCTCTAAATTTATAAATTTAATTAATCATTAGTGCTCTTTTGTTTCTCATTTGTGAAAAATGAAGCGAGCTGCCGATGAAAGCCCTCCGCTTCCAATCCGAACTTGATTTAAAAACCAATTAGGCAAAATAACTTTTAATGTTAAGACGTGTTTTGTCCATTTTCAAAAAACGAGGGAAATAGAATTGACTGATTTTCATAACTATAAGGACCTTCTCTGTCACTGAGGCATGAGAACAATCTAGCGAGAGAAAATCTGTGCAACTAATTGCAACTGCTTTGAATGAAACAGCGCATGCCATTTTTCTAGAGACTTTAAATTACTACAAAAAAATCACCGGTTGTAATTACAGGGCGATCTAAAATCAGTGTCGGTCGAGTTGCCTTTCGAAGTTCAAGTAAAATACGATTTACCATGTAAACATAGATTCCAAAGGACAGCACTCATTTTTGATCGGATAGTATAAAATGTAAGTAAAAAAATTGCCAGAAGCATTTCGCGAGCATTTCGTGAAGAAAGCATGAAATTTTGTACAGATATACCCCAGACCATGGGGATCGATTCTAGATAGTGATGTGAACTTACACTTTTTGTGCATAATATATTACGTGTAAAATTACCAACTGTTTATGTTTTTTATGGTATTTTATGTAATTTATGAAACTTATTTTACAGTCAAATTACCAGTAATTTTTGTTTTTTACGTAATTTACAAATATTTTTGTAAAATTATCTGTCATTTATGTTTTTTTAATATTCCATAAACCGTATTTGGATTTTGTGGGTGTGGGTGAAACGAAGATACTTGTTAAATTATATATTTTGGTGTATTACATAAAATACCCAAGCAATAAGTGTTTCGCCATCACGCGTATATTTATATTTTTCATTTAACTCAATGAACATTTTTGCTGTTTTGTTAGAAGAAAGTCGTTTTTTTTATTGACGTATCATACACGCCACAACGTGTGACTTATGATGGGTTCATAGAATCATTATCATTAGTTCACTATCAAAAATCACTAAGAAATAGCCAATAGAAGCAAAGGTTTATCGCGCATTGCTAACCAATGAAACGATCCTGAGCTTAGTGAAATAATGATAAATAAACCGATACAACGAATTATCGAAGGATCCTCAGTATTACCGATTTTAATCTTACAAAATACATTTTATAGTTAAAACAAAAATGCACACACTACTCTTGTTATCTCCAACGATACAGGCGCTACTGTGCGTTTTCTATAAGTACGAATTACTCCCAGTGTATCACTTCCGGTAGAGTCCCCACGGAAAAATTTGACGGGGCTCCATATCTAGAATTACTTCCCATGGCCTGAAGCACATCTCTACCAATTTCAAGCTTTCTTCGCGAAATGCACGATGCTAGCACTGTGCCGCTGTACTATGGTGGTTTAATAGACTCAGAAGGCAGCACTTATGGAAAACTGTACGATGTGCACAGTGCAAATAATGCAAATTGCTGTGTTATGTACGGAACCAAATATAAATAGTTCAAAGGTGCATCCAGTGGCAAATATACGAAAATAGTATAAATAAATCGTACTATAAAAGACGATCAGTATAACATTTATAATTACTTAATTAATCTAAATTAATACCTAGAAACTACACCATCCCGATATCCTTATAGCTAGTGTGGACTGTGTTCTATTTAAATTCATCCCTATTTTTTCCAATTTACACCGAGATTTAATTTATCAAACATTCACAAATTTCGCAATCCATGCAACCATCGGAGACATTGGAAATGATAACTGTATAACGCCATATGTAAAACACTGTTACGTTCACTTTGGGCCAACGTGACAAAATTACCTTAGATAAGCACACGGTAAGCTCAGGCAAAGTAGAGGTGGGTCGGGGTGAAAATGGGGTTCTTCTATACACACACAAATAAGTCAAAAAGGGAAGGAAACAGTAAAAGTAATCCGGATAGGCGCCACTTAGTCTTTGATAAATTTAGAGAGAGAGGAATACTAAAGGGATGAACAAGGCAGACCAAGAGATCCTTGTTCTCGTCTTACTAAACTCAAAGGAATACACAATTATGGGGAAAACAAACAGTATTTGATGTATAAATGCGGGTAGTTTAATAACAAAGATCTCAAAATATCACAAATCTGACACTGTAATATATCGATCTAGTATATCAAACTGGGAATTTAACATAATCTCTAATAAAACAAATGAGAAGCCAACACGTAGCCTGGGAAAATATTTATCCAAAAGGCTTCCGCAGAAACAACGGAGCTATAATCATTAGGTGACTTTCAAACAAAGTAATAATCACAACTCGTTAGTACCAACAACCAAAATGTAATCAAACGTTAAAAGGGAAAAACGACGAAAATAACTAAATTTACCTTGAACTCCGGTCGCAACCTTCCGAGCTCAGAGGACGCGAAACTGCAAATCTGAAACAGTCAGACACAAAAACAAAAAATATAAGAAGGGTAGTGATTCGCGTTGCACAATATATCGCATAAGCAATGGTTAACGTAAGACACGAATGGTTATTCTTGTACGTAGAATTGCAATCAATACTAAAAAGAATCAAAAATTCAAATGACTTTACAACAAAACAAAATTTGGTTCGACTAAGGGTTGGTTTTCACAATCGGTATGAGATATAAAAAAAGTGACATGAGGTTTTAAGAGAAAAATACTATAAAATGTACAAATAAAATAACTGAATCTATCTTCAATGACAAAGCAATTTTATCAATTCAAAAGAAATTACACGAGCAAGTTCTTCAAAATAATAGTATATTATATACCGCGGGACTGAAGTAGTACTTTTAATCCCGAAGGTAAAGTTTATGGCCCGACCGAAGGGAGGGCCATAATTTACCTGAGGGATTAAGACCACTACTTCAGTCGCAAGGTATATACGATATTTTTCGTACTTCCGAAACCGAAACACTTAATATGTATGGAGTTAGAGAACGGGTTCTTTCAAAAAATCGCTGCTTAACAAGTTACCATAGGAACGTTGCGTTGGTATGACAATCCCTATGCTATGGTAACAAAAATAATTTGGAAACTGTCATTGCTAGTGTCATAATTTTGGTGGTGGGTGACAAAGGTGTATTTGATATTGATAAAAAGCAGCCAAACTAGGTATAGAATTGATACCACCGAAATCCAAAAAAACTATATGAGCAGCAGTACGATGCGTTTAAGAAGTAGTGCGCGCATACAAAATGTGGAACAACCTACTGAAATTGCCTTGTTAGTAATTTCATCCTTCCGGGATTTTCGTCTAAATTTAATCCCGGCGGGACAAAAAGTGACACTTCAGTACTTGTCATAAAGGAGTGAAGTTCTTACTTTAGTCCCGGAAGTACGAAAAATACATAACGTTAATTAAAAATTTACACAGTACTAACTCCACACGTCTCGTTAATTAAGTACTTGCGTTTCGGAAGAATGGATCGTAGGTCAACGAACTTCGTAAAATTGGGTCAGCAGTTCAAATATCGGTTTCACATGAAATGGCGGTGATTCTTCAGTCAATTCTTCAGCCGGTAAGGTAGAAATATGTAGAGCGTTTTTGATTGTAATGGCGTCGAAACTTCAATGGAATTCTATTGCACCATATGGAAAATCGGGTATTCGCGTTTCCACGTCAAAATATAAATGTACAATCAGGAAGCAATTGGTAAAACCAAAATAATAAGTAAGAAAACTCAGGGAGTACGAAAGTAGCCTAGAATAGATTATTTAAAATAAAAAGATAATGCGTCATAGATAACATACCGCAAAACGGCCTTAAACTTGTAAGATAAATCCGCAGCAATGCGTCATCAGCGAAATTGGAAGTAAGATGATAAGAGAAAACTTCACTAATCTTAGTACAACACCACTAATTAATCCCAATAAAGGTAGACGAATATGTCAAGTAAGTGTAATGGCGTGTAGCTCAAATACAAGTCAAGATCGAATCGAGTTCTTCAACAAGGACTGCGCGCGTCGACAGTGAGTGGGAGAAGAATAACCGCGCCAATCAACAGAATACTAGACAAAAGCTTTTTTAAAAGAAAACTATATCGCAAATAAAGGATCGGGTTATAATGTGAACACCTAGATGGCGTAAGGATTGCTATATAAAGGTAAGAGTTCGCATAATGTTATTCGAGAGGGATTCCACATAGTAATTCAAATGTAAGCCAAAGCAAAGATTATACGGTAAAGAAAATAACGTCACAACACATATAACCCTTATTCACCCGGGATCATTAGCTCCACTCGCTCGCTAGCTCGCTCGTGTCGCAAACGTAAACTTTCTGAATAATAAGCGTCGTAATATGCTTGTACCACTATCACGAGAGATGAGTAACGTATTTTTTACTCGTAGGAACTAACACAACAATTTCACACTAGTAAGTATACCGTATCGACAGTATCCGCGACTTTTCCTTAACGTACCGATTGCGGTCGAGTACGGGGCAATCATCACTTGATGCGATACCGTGTTTTTCTGCTTGAACGAAAACTAGTAACTTCATACCCACATATATACAAAATATAAGCATTTCCAATGCTAAAAATAAAGTTCTGTTCATGCTGTTACTCTCTCGTAATTATTTAATATTGAATAAATTAGGTGTCATCAGCACCACTTGGATGTGGTTAAACTCCGAAAGGGAAAGTACAAATTAATATCGTTGAATTTACCCCTCTCCGTTATGGTTTTTTGTTTTCTATGAACCTTAACTGTAACTTTAATAAATTGTGTATGGAAGAGTGGAAACGAAACGCGTCAAACGACCTAGAAATCGGAAGATACCTACCTTCTATTTAGATAAGGGTGTATAACATTTTTTTGTAGCAAAAGGAACGGTAGCGGCGCCCTTAACACAAAAATCGATAAGTGAATGGCCAGTTTTAAACCGTAGATTACTAAAATGTACTGTAGGTATACCACTTAGAACATTAGAGAGACTTTTATTTGAACGAGTAAGCAAGTAAGTGTGAAATGAAAGTAATGGGGTAAGATAAGAAAATTACACGTTTTTACAGTGCTATTCTGAGCCTTGAAACGATAGATTTCAATCAGTATATATTTATATCAATTTTTTTGTTTTGTTTTGTGAATTGCAGTCGGCAACGTGTCTATTAGAAAGAGTTCATGAAAGTGTAGATACAAAATCAATTGCAGTGTAGAAGATATTGGTAAGACTTAGAATGAGCGCTCCTCTCCTTTCTCAGTTGTGTAACAGCATTGAATAAACTTAATTTTTTATTCAATGGTAACAGTCACTTTTTAAGTTTTATTTTGTTGAATCTATTGTAGGAATGAGCCTCGTATAGAGGGGAAGATGACGGAGTTTGTATCTCCAACCTAAAATGTTAAATTTATTATTTCGCAATGTGCCAATCTCTGTCACACGGATTATATTGACAAATTTACCTTTAAAAAACGTAGGCTTAATTTGTAAAAATGTATTTTCAGACCTCTACATATAGGTTCATACAAAAAATCGTCCATGTACTAAATTACATCAGGGCAGACTTCTTAACACAATTTTTTTATTTTTTCTGTTGAATCGAATTGCTGCGATGTTGTAATGTCTTTAAAACAATCCGTAAAGGAATTTACTTGGCCCATGGAAAAGTGTCAACTTCTACTAGCGGAAACAGATCAAATTTCTGCTGACGCGTTGTTTATTAATTAATAGAAATGTCGAATTTTACTTTTTTTCATAATAATTTAATAATAATGTATGTATACGCCTCTATATTTACTTTTATAATTGTTCATTTATGGATTACTAAGTCTGTTGAACAATAAACATTACTGAATGAATGATGAATGATGAATTAATGGCATAAGCTAGCAGTTCCAGTAGACTCTTTGTGGCATACTAACTTTCTAGTTCGGTTTTGGTATATGGAGGCGCTTCTTACAAAAAGTGTCGTGCAGAAAGAATTTGTTCTGGTTCTAGGAGTTTAAGATAGAAGGTAATAGTTATTTGTACAACTAGTTTTGAAAGTGATACTTTATTTCATGAATTTGTAGTTTGCTGAGGGCATTCATAACGTTTGATTTTTACTTCTACATTAAGTCAAGTATTTACAGTTTTTTACTACTTTCCGTTCCATTAATTATAAGGGGAGATATTGTTTCGCTTTCCTGCATTTGCTTTCCCGTAGACACCGCTAATTAATCTGTGCGTTTTTGCTGTCATTCCCGCCAGGGGACTTTCCGTGAGAGCTGTGCGCAGTTAATGTGTTTTGGTGGTTTCGAAGTAACTAACTTCAGAGGTGGTTTGCTCTTTTTGGTGCCCATCGATCCTATTGCGCAACATTGTTTTTCCTTGGGAACACATGTAAATTGAAAGTTTACAGCGTCATCTCTCATCTGTCTTATAAATCGTGCGCTAAAGGTTCGGTCCAGTAATTTCTGTGGAAGGTACGAATTGGCAGAAATTTCCGATTTGTGTTGCTTCTTTTGCAAGCTGGCAGTCGACCTGAGCATTCCGTAGTTATCCCCTGCTTCTGTTAATGTACTATTATATATACTAATATATAATGCTTTCATTATAATTTGTAAGATTTTATAAGATATTATGAAATTTCTCTCATTTCGATACGAAAAATTACCCACCTCTTTGCAACGGAGAAAAACTAACGCATGAATAAAAATATCATTAGTAAGTTCAGTTCATATAACATTTACAAAATATTCGTTTCAACTTTGGAACGCGGTCTGTCCTGAAATGCTTTGGGTGTTGTTTGAATATCAATTTAACTCAAAAGATGGTAAACTGTAGTAAAGTTATCACGTAGTAACACGAGTGACAACACTCATGTTCAAGCGTACGGAAACTTTACTACTCGAAGGATTTCTGAGATAAATACAAACAAATGCTTACAGTTGCCCCTTTGAGAGAATTACATACTGTCTTGCTCTAGGTCTTCCTGCTTTAATAAAAACACAGCGGTCACGTTTCATTTTCTTCCATTACGCGACGTTAACGCCGTAATGGACGCAATAAGTATGATTCAAAGGCAGTTTTCTTGATAGGTAGCGAGAGTAATCGTTAACCAATACAACTGGATAGCGACATTTACCAAAATTATTACTGTTATCTGATTGCTTATGACCAATTTAGCTCCTTTTACGATCTTGTACATAATGAATCAATTTATTTTAGTTTGTGTTTACCATAATATACCTAAGGGTGGCTATTCCCGAATTTCGTTAAATAACATTAACAAACATTGATCTCAATTATGTAAGGAGCATTGATTATAATATACACTATATTCAAAGATTAGAAGTAGCCACAAATAATTACAAACAAGTAAAAAGTAATCGTAAACGATTTACATAAAGCGCATTTCCACTTGCATTCATTTCCCATTTATAAGATGCAACTTCTGATAAAATCGTAAAAATCCGGCCACAAATATGAAAGATAGCGGCACATGGGCAATCCATTTTTGACGTGTTACTTCAATTTCAGTTTATGAGAAGACTTTCATTTCAATGCTTTTCTAAATAAGAAAGTTGGAACTGCGCATGCGCAAACCTAAATTTTAAAACTAATGTTAGATTTTCCTTTGTTCCAAGCGCGTAAGTATCAAATTTCACTTAAAT